>NC_090926.1:1051803739-1052104128 GCF_040938575.1 Ambystoma mexicanum
CGGTTTATCCATTTGCAACTTGGACAATGCCAACCAATGGCAAATTAATGTTTTAAACAGATCAGCACATTGTGCCATTGCAGGGTGGTGTGGGAAGGTTTGTTACGTCACAAGGGTGTTATTGTGATTCCAGCCAAAAGCTTATCCAATTAGGGTCACATATGATATATAATCCCATGGGATGTGGACTATTTCCACCAATCAGCTTTTGAGACCTGCCCGTAAAATGTAACTAAAACGTTGTATGATGATTTTGTAAATTGCACATAAAATGTGTTGCCACAGTGGGCGGCGTTGAGCTAATTTCATTCAGTTCAGTTCCATGGTACATTGTGGAGGCCCCAGTGAGTTCCTCAGTTCTCTCAGCGAGCTGAGGGTATTCTTGTTGAGACCAGTTTGAAGTGCACTAACGAGGAGGCCCTGCAGGCGTTGAGTTCACAACTGTCTGCCTGGTCCCAAGTACCGCCCGCGCACAAGGGATGTGCAAGTCGTGGGGAAAAACTCAGTGCTGAGAGGACTCAAGGATTTCTAAAGCAAGTGAGTGTACTCTTGCATGAATGTGCAGCGCCATGCATGCGCTCACGTGGTTGGACATTTTTATGGTATATAGGATGCATTCTACAGGGGCCAGGGGGATGATTGGGCTTAGTAGTCGTAGTTTCCAGTACCACTGCCTCCGATAGGGAGAGGTTGTATTGTAGCCCATCTGAACTAGAACAGCGAGTGCATAGACGGTGGCGGACTTCCATTAGTTGGAGTGTGCGTAGTGCAGGTGACTGTATAGTTGCATCCTTTTTCTTTTTGGGGAGGAGAAGAGATTGTTGAGGTAAGTGCTGATTATTGGTGAAAAGTGAACACAGTAGATTAGAAGTATTAGAAGTATTGTGGTATATTGTGATGGTAGAAGTGGAAGGGCTGGCACAAGAGTGTGGCTATAAATATTAGTGCGTAGGGATTACTGAAATAGTTTTGTGGCCAAGGAGGAGGGGCCAGAAAATTGTGTAATATAGGTTAGTTGGCAGGTAGAATTGTGTGGGCATATGGAGAAGGCTGTTGTGCTTTATGTTTGTATGAGTGGTGGGAGAGAAAAGGTGTGTGCTGAGGGAAGTTGTAATAAAGGGTGCATGGGTAGGGGTAAAAGATATTTTTTGTAATGGTTTGTTGAGGCTTATATAAGTGAACCAATTGAAATTGGTCTGTTTATACAAATCGGGCGGGGAGCTAAATTGTATAAGGGTAGGAGGGAGGAGCAATTGACTGTGGTAAGTGAGTGAAAAGGGGGAAGATGATGGTGTTTAGTGGACTTATGGACACACCCTTGGATCACTTGTGTAATAAATTGCCCCAATATCGATATAACATTTCAAATTATCACTTCCAGTGGGTGCAGGACACTGTTTGGGAACGGCCAGGAGAAGGAACGTTTGATAGTGACACAATAGAAAACATAGGGCCTCATTATGAGTCCGGCGGTAGCCGTTGGAGTCATTTTTTTTCGGCGCCAGGCGACGGAAAATATTACTCCCCATTCCCATTCGAGTCCCATGGGAATGGGGAGGACGGATGCACCGGCACCATTCAAGTCAGACCTGGCAGGCGGAAAGGCACCCGCTCGCAGACCTCGGAGTGTGCCGGTCCAGTGACAACGGTTCCGGTAGCTTATCAGCACCGTTGTTACCGGACCGGCACACTCGTAATGAGGCCCATACTCTTAGTTATTGGCAACATAATAAAGGCGTCAAATTGAAAATCAGGCAAAACATTCTAGGCCTATGGAAGTTTTACAAATAGAGAGAGAGGAAGAACCTGCCAAAGAGGTGGGGAAGGGTAGTGGCACGGCGGTCCCGCCCACCGCACCGCTCCATCCTATGGGCTGTACCCCACGATGAAGCCTGCGGCGGGGAACATAACCCGCGATGGGTATCCCCAAGCAAAAACAAGATACAATTAGGAAGGGGAAAGCCAGAAGCTAGATTCACCACTACAGAGGAAGCAGTGGCAAGGAACATAAATTACTTAGCTGACATAGAACAAAATGTGCGGCAGCAGTTAGAAACTGTGTTCAAAGCAGCAGAGAATGAGACAGAGAAGGCGGTCTGACGGAAGAAGGAGGAGGAGGAGCAAGGGGTGGTGGGGCCGCCAGGGGGCTGGACATCTGTAAAATTTATGTTTAAATCAGACAAAAAGATTTCGGAAGAGGAGGAGAGCTCCATAGAGACCAAAGTAGCCCTAGAGGATGCCAACGAGGATGGAAGGATAGTGCCTGCCACAAGGGAGGATGTGGGACAAAGACAGAGAAAAGGGAAGGGAGGAGGAGAGAAGGAGAGAAAAAGGGAACAAGAGACAGCAAGAGCGATAGAGTGGGGATACAGTAGGGACTGGTCCCAGACCCTCCAGAATAGGAGAGGAAGGAAGGCGGTGCCCGGCACTGCGAAGGGTGGGGCGGACACTGCACCGCAAGCACAGCTGTCCCTGTTGCAGAAAGGCAGGGGAGGAAGTATGTAGGTACCATGGGCGAGCATGGACAGAGATAGTTTGGTGTGAAGTTTGCCGTCCCTTGTAGCGGGGGCAGGCAAATGGATAAACACTCGAGACACAGACAGCAGGGATTACCCTGGGAATTGGCGATATGAAGTGCCTATTCGCAGCTATATTAGGCGAAAGAGCTGACAAGATATGGGAAAAGGCAGGATATGTCAGAGTTAAACTAAGTAGTAATATTAATGACGGTGCGCCTTTTATTAACTGCCGCGCACATGTGTGGAAAGTATTGAGGATCATGCACCCAGAAAGAGACATGCAGGCCATTTTGGCACGAAAAATGAAACCAGATTAAGACCCTGCAGAATATATAACACAGATACAGGAGATGAGGACATTAGAGAGAGTCTATCCTATCACTGCGCCGCCTGTAACTGTGCCGACGAAAATGTTGATGCCAATTACGGTGCGGTGCAGTGATCCGATAGATCACTTTCCCCCCACAATATTTCAACCCCACCCCACTTACCTTTACCGCAGCGCACTTCTGTGTGTGCAGCCGACTCCCTTGTACCCCTGCGGCATCAGTGCCTCCCACTTATGTGGGGCGATGCTGACGCAGCTGGGTCCTGTTTTTAAATTTTGTGCGTCTTTATCCTGTATCCCCCGCTTACCATAATGGTAAGCAGGGGACACCCCCGTAACCCCCGACTCCCATTACTGCGACCAAGGAGAGCAGGGGACACCCTTGCAACCTCCGCTCCACTTGGGCACAGTAATGGGAGTCAGGCATACTCTAAAATGCCGACAGTGCAGTAACAGGGCAGTCAGTATTTTAGAGTCAGAGTTTTAGTACGATTCCCATTAGAGACACAACAACTATGGGATGTGAACATACCTATATTCCACCATGTCCTACTTAGGGGCCTCCCCACAAACGTGCAGACCGCCCTTCAGAAGGTGGTGGGGATTGAGGCAAAGGGGCAGCCAGAGATCCAGACATAGTACATTGTTGTAAGTGGAAACAGGAGCGGGAGAAAGACATGACAGCTAATGCAGTAAAGGCAGAGGCTAAACCGATGCAAAAGAAAATGGCAAAAATATCCATGGAGGGGGCTGTATTCACCAACATTGTCCCATGGTAGCTTGAGGTAGGGCCCACCCAACCAGGGGGGTTTCCCGCAGGGGGAATGCCACAGGGAGGAGTATAATTCACAACAATGAGGATGGGTCCAACAACAAGGGGAGTAGCCCCAACAGCCATGGTATTACCAACAAGGGGGGTTACTACTCACAGATGGGATATTACAAGCAAGGATGGGGATAGCCACAGAGATGAAGGAGGTATGGGTATGGAGGGACGGGACCCAGATTATGGGTACAGTGTTTTACATGTGGGCAGAGGGGACATTTTGCATGGATGTGCCAACACGGACAACAGCAGCAGTATGGCCAAGAGGGATCCCAGGTTTGCGTTCAGGCCCCAGATGTAGCCCATACAGCCAAAGATACAACCCACACAACAGCAGATGCAGCAAGTACAGATGCCACCACAGCAGGTGCCCATTATCCAGACAACCGGACAAGGAAAGATGCAGACTCCACAGGCAGGTACACAGCAGCAGGTAGCAGCACAGAACGCATTACAGGCCAAACACATATCATATCAGACGGAAAGCACGTTGCTAGCTGAAAACACAGTACATTACATGGGAGTGACAGTACTTGTGTGGTAACCCCTTCCCCTTTCCAGGACAAGGCCCAAATGCCCCCAATAGGACAGCCCCCAGAGTGTCCAATCTTTTCAGTAACCGAAGACCCACATGAGGAACCCGGGGTAGCAGTGCAGATTGGACAAAAGGATTTCTCGTTTTTGGTCAACACAGGGGCCAATAAATCCTGCATTATGGAGGGTGTGTTTCCCTTGTCGGACAAAGTAATGGACACAGGGATTTTCTCAGGCTGTTGTAATTGTTCCTATAATAGTAGATTTACCACTCACAATAGGCACACAGCAAATAGTAGTGCCCCCGTTATATTGAAAGGATACGCCCATCAACAAATTAGTAAGAGACTTAATGAATAAGTTAAACATGACAGAAGCACATTGTATGCTCAACATCCGTTGTCTTTTATAAATCTTTTATGCACAGCTTGAAGCACTCATTTAAGTATTTCTTTTCGCACACAGCACTTTATGCGGGTCACTCCGCCACCCTGAGTTGTTCCTCTATGGAGTTCAAGTTTTGTTGGGGTGGGTACCCAAGTAACTTGCAAATGCACACCACTGTCATCCAGTACGTGAATGACCTCCTAGTGTGCAGCACAACTGAGGACTAGTGCAGGAAAGATTCAGCGACACTCCTGACAGTAGTGGCGGAGAAGGGTTACAAAGTGGACAAAGAGAAATTACAACACTGCCATGAGGAAGTAGTCTACTTGGGGCAGATAATATCTCCAGAAAGGGCAGAAGCAATACACAGCACACCACAGTCATGCACCGTCAAGCAGATGCAGCAGTCGTTAAGGCTGTGACATTATTGCAGAGCCTGGGTCTTCGACTATTGCACCTTTATGAGGCCCTTCCTTCAATGATTAAAAGAAGTGCAGAGGGCAAAAGGTCCCATAAAATGGACATCTGAAATGAACAACTCATTTGGTGAACTCAGGAAGCACATGCACCAGTTTTATCAACTCCAAGATTATTTTTATTTTCCCATTCTGATTGCACAGTGATGACGGCGATCCTCACTCAAAAGAAGCCACAAGGACACAAACCCCTGGCCTGTTCCAGTGATCTCTTAGACCCAGCAATGCAAGGACATTTCCCATGGGAACAAGCACTGGCTGCAGCGACATTCGCCATTGAGAAGTCAGCAACAATAACAATGGGCTGTGTAGTCACACTCTATGTGGAACACAAGCTTTTTCCGATACTAGAAAAATCAAAATCCACATGGACAACTCAGAGGTGATATTGGCCAATCCAGCAATTGAGGTAGTGAGGTGCAAGATTGTCAACCCAGCGACATTCCTAGCACAATCAGCGGATGTAGGGCAGTATGGACATGATTGTGTAACATACATAAACAAACTTGGGGGTGACGCAGCAGTACAGGAAGAGCCCATAGAGGGAAGAGAGACGTTCTTTGTCGATGGGTCATCAACGATATATTCCAGCATGGGTTGTCGATATACAAGGGCAGCAGTGGTTTGTTGCCATGAAAAAGAGTTCAAGGTGTGGGCTCAGGTGAGATTGCCACTACACTATTCAGTGCAGGCAGCAGAACTGACTGCTCTGATAATGGCCATTGATATGTCAAAAGGGCATGCTGTCAACATCTTTTCAGATTCAGCATACATCACATCTACGGTGCACTCTGGACTAGCTTGATGGAAAGAAAGAGGTTCCAGAGGAGCAATGGCTCCCACATGCGACATGCAGAGTTGTTGTCCTGGCTAATAGATGTATTACCCCTTCCAGCAGAATTGGTGGTTGTCAAATGCGCCGCCCATACTAACGGGACAGATTTAATTTCAGGATGCAATGATAGGCCGGATGCTGCAGCTAAAGAGACATCATATCTGCCACTACATACAACAATATTCATGTTCTTCAAGAAAGATCAAAAGCCACTGATGGTATTCCTGCAAAGGCAGCACCCCACTCTCAAGGAACCATTCAATGCATTGCCCATTGTCCAAGTGATAGAATTACTGTGAGGTGCATCCCAACAAGAAGAGGAGTTATGGACAAAGAGGGTGTTCATCGTCAACCACGGATTTGGAGTGGAGACAAAACAGTACAGGGAAAATTGGGATGCCCAAGGAGCTATTGAAAACAGCCTGAATCAGCTGCACTGCCCAGCACACGTGTCAAAGCAGCATGTTGCTGCAGAGAAGCAAAAAATGGTTTGTGCCCAACTTCTATGAACTGGTAACTGAATTTGTAAACAATTGCGTGACTTGTCAGAGTGGACCTGGCCTAGCAGTTCGGGCTGGGCTGCTACCATTGGTGGCGGCAGCTGACTGATTTGCACATGGCTGGACCCCTTAGGCAATGGCGCAGACAGGCTAAAAAACGGTGGTGTGGAAGGTTGCCCAGAGCAATTGCCAGTGGTTCAGATTCATTCGAAACCTTCCACCCAGCACTTTTGTGGTCACAGAGGTTCACAACCGGGCATACACTCAAAACAATCAAAACAACCTTATCACACCAGAAGGGGCCCTTCTGGCATTTACACATCGACTATGTTGATATGAAGGATTGCTGTTGCATGCATGCTTTTTTCCACATTGGCTCGAGGCTGGCCCATATGCTTACAATGATGCAAAATCTGCAGCTACATTTTTAATACGAGAAGTATTCCGCAGGTGGGGAGTATGCAACGTTTTGAGGCCAGACAATGGACAACACTTTGCAAATTATATCTTTAAGGAGGTAAAGGCACTCCTAGGCACTAAGCACAAATTGTGCTCTACGTACCAACCCCAAACCAACTGACTTGTTGAGCGCCTCAATGGCCTGCTTAAAGAGCGAATTGCCAAGCTGTCAGAGACCCTTGATAAGAATTGGCTCCATTGTTTGCCACTTGCTCTGTTTGCATTACGTAATTCTCCTGACACGGATCACCATTTGATTCCACACAACATTGGTGCTGGCAGGAGAAACCCATGCACCTCTCACTCCTGCACATACAATTGTGTATGCCGATAGTGCTGCACAGCTCCGGGGAGATGAATTTAAGGTGTACTTAAAAGGAGCTCATGAACTCTCAAATATATTTTGTTTCAGGTTCAACCATGCCAAGGCAGGCATGCCAACGCAGCAAAAAGTACAGACATTTTGCCAGCCGAAGCACAAGACTTTTGCAGCACAGCCCCCTCTGCATCCTGGCGACCAAGTACTGATCCAGAATTTCACAAGAACTTGGAAAAAGCTGAGATTTACGGGGCCCTACAACATGACCTACTGCACACTGATCCACCTTTTAGACATCTGTTATGCTTGAACTAAAATGGCGCAGGTGCGCGGTGTATTCTGGGAGCGCTCGGAGCCATGATGGATATTTACTTCATGCCGCAGTGAAAAGCTGCACACATTTTACTGAGTGTTAGATTCACGGTGCTGAGAAAACATGCTTTCCAAACCTGGTATGCGGTCAAGGACATTTCTGCTGGGAAAGCTAACTTTGTTATGGTTTGCTACTGTTCTCCGTGGAGCGTGTTTTTTAGAGGAGGGAGGCACTCTGCTCCTTGGGGGTAGCTCTCGATTGACCCAGCTGGCAACCGACGGCTGCTCATCAACTGCGCAAGTGCAATTTCCAGAAGGTTCGAGAATTGACTCCCCTTTGTGGAGTGTGTATATATGCAGAATCCCGGAGGTGGTCAGGTGAGACTTCAGCTGGAGAAGGACGCTTTCGTCCGGCCCTCCTGTGAGCTTTGGTGCTCTCGGCCTGGCTGTTCCCAGGGTCTTCCAGCCGCTTCTGGGCGAGAGGAGGAATTCTGTTACGCTCACGGTGATGTATTTCCTTTTGAATTCTTTGCTTCTTCTGTGATTTATGTCTATATTACTTCTGTGAGTTATTCCGATGTCATTATTGGTTGCTTCTAAACTTTGAATAAATAGCCGTATAAGAGCTGATTATCTTCTAAGAGTGTGTGGTTGTGAGTTATTGCGTCTGTCTACGTTCAAAGTATTTGCTCTGTAATTGCATTGGTGATTTATGTTTTTCCGTGCACTTTGGGGAGAGCAATACAACATCCACGGGGACAAGGCCACCAATTTTCTTGCAGAAAAGAGGTGGGCTGACTAATGGAAAGTATCATTCAGTGCACTTTGACATTTGTATCTTCCTTCCGTTTTTACAGAAGACCAGTGACTGGCCCGAGGGAACTACAGCAAGCCGAAATAACAGCAGAAAGAAAAAGACTGTATATAATGTGTTGTTATAGTGAAGGATTTTTGTTCTTTGGTTTTATGTTAATTTAGTTTTTAGTATAAAGAGGAATGTTTACCCCTAGTAGGAGCATTAATAAAAAAATAAAGGAGTATGCAACAAAGAGAAAGTGTTTAATTTGGAAGTATTCATGGCATTAGGGGCAATCATGGCACTGCGTCTGGCAACTTATGTTATGACCATATGAGAAGGGTGGGGTGAGAGAGGGCCAATGACTTTATGTGTGCTCTTTCATCCCACACATTACAGGGACACCCATGTTCTTTCTCCTGCAAGAAAGATCAGTGGAGGAGGGTTGCCTAATGCACTTGGCATTGTGTAACACAAGATGGTTGCTACAGGGGTACTTGGTTATTGTCCAATGGATAGGTTAGGGGGAAAAGGTGTATGCAGACAAGTATATACAACTTACAAGGATGGTGAATGCAAATATATAATATTAGAGTATGTAAGGAAAGGGGGCGAGAAGAGGGGAGCAATTGTTCACAACTCACAGCAGACTAGAGCGTTATAATGCCACAGGGCACAGTATTCCGTGGTGCCATACCAGACCACTCATGCACATAGAGGGGCCAGTTTTCCATGACGGGGAGTGTTGCATGTAGGGCGGAAGGATTTGTAGGGTTTGAGGAAAACGTTGTATAGAAAATAAATAAGCTGTCATAATTTACAATAAGAATGTTCATACTAGTATGTGGATAGAAGAGAAAAAACAATCTTTGCACATCAGAGAACTCACACATTTTTCTCTGTTTCAGATGCACCAGTTCAGTGTATCTGGGAACGAACACAGGCTGAAAGTCAGTGATGAGACTACCTGCAATGAGGGGCGGGACTGCGGTTATCATGGACATGTGGTGGGCATGCAGGACCCAGCTTCCTCCAGATTGGGGAGGAGTATTAACTACACAGCCAGCCCTCGCGGTGCCTCGTTCCGTTTACAGATCATCCTGCACTATTGAATAAAGATTTACACAGTAATAAAGAATTGAGAAGGGGGGGCACACCAATACGATTGCCCCGATCACTGAACTTGAAAAGAATCCACAGGGAACATATTTATTAGTCACAGATATCATCCAACAGACTGGCTGCTATTATTACAGTTCTGATTGTTCAGCAAAGCGAAAATATTTACCCCTTCATTGTTGCTCCCAGGCGCCCCGGCAGTAGCCAACGCAAAGTAGGTGCAAATAACACGCTACAAAGTACTACAATTGGACAATTCAATGTAGAAAGGGCTAAACGCACTATGGGAGGAGCTACGGGCAGTATATGAGACACTCCATGCATACCTGCTGCTGGGCATGAGTAATCCGCATGCCAGAACCATGTTATTTGCAATGGGGTTTCACTTTTAGAAAGTACCAAGTGTATACCCGGATTTTGGTTGCCAAATCTGCTAGAAAAAGTGGTAGAAGGCAACATTCATGACTACCTCAGATGCCCCCAGAGGATTTCTAGCTGGCATGTACAGAGGTCAAGTTATTCTAATTTACGCATTGGCCATTTCTGCAATAAAAAGGGGAATCCATTTGAAAGTGCACAAGCAGTTATGTATGAGCCAAGACATTTGGTGGCAGATTAATATCTAAACATAAGCCATGTCTAGTTTTACATGGCGACAACTGGGATAACACCATGTCACAGACGGCCTTAAGAACATACCAACTCTCGACGACAGTTCAAGGGTTTTTATTTTTAGAATAGTGAAGGGACTTGCTATGCTTACCAAGGGCCATCTTCTCTTTCTTGTCTAGTGCGGGCTATACCCACCCTAACCTAGGCATCTCTCAATCCCAGGCTTCACTCTACAGATCGGGAACAATCTAGGTGGTCCCTGATCTAAAGTCCCCAAAATTAGTATAAGGAAAGGATATGCGTCTTCCAGGCACTAAGGCCCCGCTTGGTCTTTTCCTTCCACTCCCTCCTGTTCCTCTCCCCAAGTTTTTCTCTCACTCTCCCTTTTATCCTCCTACATTCCACCCTACTATTCCACCCAGTCTCTCTTGCACTTCCTACTCTGTCCCTCCAATGTTCTTTTCTACTACCTACCTCCACTCTCCAATCATACCCCCCACTCTACCCCACAACTACTCTACTTTTTTACCCCACTACTATTGTCCCTTCTTCTCCCCTCTCCATGCCACTACTACTCTCAACACACTCCTTCTCTCACACTCACTCCTTTCTCTTCTCCAGTCACCCCCTCATTAACTCCCTACTCTCCCCTCTGCTGGTCCCACTCAGACCTTCCACGCACACTCAAACAAAAGTAACAATTTCTCTCACCAACCAATGCCTTGCCTTGTACACTTTTAGCAGTTTTCCTCCATACTCCGCTGCACGGTCCTTCATCTGATTCGTCATTTGGTCCTCCCTCTCCTCCTTTTCCCTCACCCAAATATCCCACAGCTTCTCTTTTCCGGTCTCTTGTTTTAGCCTTTTCCTTCCCCCTCCAATGGTTTTCTCCCTCACCTGGTTCCCCGCGCCAACCACTGGCTTCCCGGTGTAAACCACTGGCTTCCCTTTCCCTTGGGGAGGTGAAACGTGTGAGCAAAAGCACAAAATGGGCCCTAAACCCGCTGCATTATTGAAAGCAGTTCTGCGCTGTTAGTCCATTACGGCATGATTCAACGATAATCAGGTGCAATGTCCCAGTTTGTGTGAGGGCTTGCCAGCGTATACGAGATGCCGGTTTGCCAAGGGGACTGCTTTGCGGCCCCATCGCAGGTAAGAGAATTGTCCATTTGTGTTTGGTGGTCCAGGCGGAGATGGCTGTTCCCTAGATGAGAATACGCTGCGTTCTTGCAGCCAATAGAGATTTCCTCAATGTGGATCATCATTGCATGATGCATTGGTTCTTTCAGGCTGCAGCCTGGATTGCTCCGGGGTCCAACGGCTTTCCATGGTTTTTCTCCCAGGCAGGCTACTTGCTCATTCCTCCATCCCTATACATGCTGGTTCTTGAGGTCCTATGGGACAAGAAATTAACTGGCCAGCATTGTGCTGTACAGGTATGGGGCAAGAAGAAGTGGTTCCAAATTTAGACTGAGGCCCAGGTAGAAGGAGCAGGATTGGGGCCCTCCCAACTCCAACACCCTGCTTCAGGAGCAGGACTGGCACTGGAAAGCCATGTGGTAGGCCTCCCACCAGAGACTGAGCTGAGAGGGGTCTCATCCCCTCATGACGGGATCACGTGTCTGGCCTGGTAACAACAATTATACAGGTACACGCAATTGATGTAATTTATTATCAGCTTGGTCACTTGTGATCTTCCTGATCAAGAGCTCCTGTGTATTCACTGCAGGAGGCCGAGTATCACCTCAAACAAGCCATATTGGTTCAGCCCAAGCGACAACGTTTACATTCCCTGGGAAAGTCACCTTCCAGGAAAGCCAGACCTGCAACAGGGGGTTAGGGAGAGGTTCAATGCTTCAATGGTCAGGCACTGCCACGGTAAAGGAACTCACACACGGGTGGTAACTAATGGAGTCCTTATCATGTAGGCAGACAGAGGAATGGGGTGGAGTTAAGAGTACCTCAGCAGAGAGCTACATCCCATAGAGGGGAACCACCATCTTGGATTTTGGTAGGGCTCCTAAACTACCTGCCCCTCTTTCCAGCAGACAAAGCATTCCTGATATGGCATCACAAGCAGAACATTCTGCAGACAGCAGGCAGGATTGGGAGTCTTACAGAAGGCTCAACATGAACCAATCCCGTGGACCTTGGCCTATATAAAAGGGGGAAAGACGGGAGATCCTCCCCCTAGTTGACTCATCTTTGTAGACTTGAAGTATACACTGTTAGGCAGAAACCTGTGCAGTTCCCTCTGGGACCACTGCAAAAGATTTAAGACTACAGGTGTTTGGCAGTAAACCCACTTGGTAGCAGTCTGAACCACACAGATTCACTTGGTAGCTGTGGCTGAGCAGTCAGACTTCCCTCAAGAAGAGTTAGGCAGTATACAGAGTATTCACAATAGGTCAGAAGAACACAGTAGAACAAGTAAACACTGACCAGAGCGTGGTGTAAAAGAGATATAGTT
Source organism: Ambystoma mexicanum (assembly GCF_040938575.1). NCBI lineage: Eukaryota > Metazoa > Chordata > Amphibia > Caudata > Ambystomatidae > Ambystoma > Ambystoma mexicanum. Next base: position 1,051,816,232 of record NC_090926.1, read on the forward strand.
ATTTATTTAAAACCACATCTGGTAAAACACACAGGCACTAATGTTAAGCAGTTCAAAAACACGGTCACTAAAAGATATACACTCCCTTAAAAGAATATTAAGACAAATCTTAAGTAAAGCCCCACTTATTTTCAGACAGCGGTGAGCGCTTAACGCAGATGGCACTCTAATAATTCGTTTTAAAAAGGGAGAGAAGAGCAGAGTATAATTTGAAACAGATCCCAACACTTTCACAAGAACACAACAAGAGAGGCAGGCAAAGTAAAACCATGAAGTTAGAGTTCAGAAGGCCGGATCCACTTTAAGAGGATCAGAACGAAATGTGTCCAAGGTCACACGGTTGCAGTGCACAAAAGTCTTGAAAAGGTTTCAAAAGAGTTGGACCAAAGAAAGGGACCAGTTAGGTGGTCAAGGCGGCCAGCCCAGTCCAGAAGGTTAAGGGATTATTATTACCTTGTAGCAATCTTTAGAAAGGGAGGCCTGGCGGACACGGTACCTTAAAGTGGTGAGAATACTCCAGCGGGGGCAATTGTTCCTGGCAGCGGATGCAAGTCGGTGCTTCGTCCGGGGGAAGAGAGGATCTCGTCGGGGAGGAAGACAGGAGTCCGTTGCACTGCCAGGGAAGAAACCAGCCACAGAGTTCTCAGGTAAAAGGAGCGGTCCTTTTATTCGCGGTCCAGTGGTAAGTGGCTATCCGGTTGATGGGGTGCTTGGCATGGGCAATTCGACCAAAAGACGTCCTGGGATGCGAGGAAAAGAAGGTAAACTGGTTGTGCCCACCAGTCAGGGGAAGAAGCCTCTCCAGGCGGGAGATCTTCTCTGTCGTCGGGAAGTGGTGAGTCGGTTCCGCAGGGCTCCACCGGTGGTGTCGTCGTGGTAGGTCGGCTCAGCTTCTCCCTCGTCGGATTCTCAGGTTCTGTGGCGACTTCTGAAGTTCCAGTCCCCAAAGCCCTGCTTTTATGCAGCACACCCCCATTCACTCAGCCTAGCTGTCAATCAAACATGCTAAGTGGTGAGCCGGCCCAATCACACAAGAGTGCGACTTGAGTTACCAAGGTAACTCAGTCCAGGGTGCCTAAACCCCCTCCCACACCCCCTGTCGTACCCAGACAGAGTGGCACCACTTTTGGAGGCTTCTGTGGGGAAGCCCGCCAAAAAGTGGAACAAAGGGCTCGACTTGGGTTGGAGTCACAGAAGAGAACACAAATGCCATTTTAGATCGAGTCCTGGCAAAAAATACCAACCGGCGAATTAATATTAATTAAATAAACCGGCGGTATGTTCGAGGCCATGAGAATTAAATAATTAAAGTTGGTAGCCTCGAACAATGGGAAAATCCCATAGGGATATACTGCCACCAGCCAAATCTCGATCAGGGGGGACGGAGACGTGTCCCCTCGACTAACAGACCCCGGAAAATCGAATTGCCCCGACCAGTACGTCCACAATAGGATGGTTTGTACCGGTTTCTGTTAATAATATGGGACTAGTAAAGCCAATGGTGACTTTACATGCCCTGGGAGACAGTAGTCAGTCCCAGGGTATGGAGTCTATGGTGGGGTGTCACTGACACCCCTGTGTCACTGCACGTAGGGTGCTGTGTAACACACATAGTAAAAACACATGAGACCCTATGGAGTAAAGGACCCCATAGCCCATAAAACACATTAACAGTCAAAGGAACACCATAAATCATGTCCAAGAGTGGGAGAAAAAGAGTCTCACTCTTGGCATGAGAAAAAACAAACTCCAGAAATCCAGCAAAGCTGCTGGGGTACTCACTAGGTTAAGAAATTCAGCCTAAAGAGAGAATTCTCCCTAACATACACCTGAACTCTGATGTGGTTACAATTCACTCCGAAGTCCTTGTCCATAGAGGTGAAGACAAAGCTTCAAGAAAAGAGCAAGCCTTTTCCCCTAACGTCCTCAAGGGATTATTTGGGGTGACCTGCAGGCTGGACAAGACCTTCTGCAGCCGGGACCGCTGGTACCCAAGAACCTGTTCACTGTAGGTGACAGAACACTGCATGTGCTTGCTAGAAAATGTCCTGGTTGGTAGGTGCAGACAAAAGGACTTACCTCTGCATCTGGAGACCTGGCCTGATGTACCGCCTGGAGATGCATTTCTTGTACACTGACACGGACACGTGCCAAGCTTCACCGTGCCATGTGTTCTTGCTGCTTGTTGAACAGCACTGTGTGTTAGACCCGCTGAGTCAGCTCACCAAGCTCTGAATCAGTGCCTTTAAAATCGCTAATAAGACTGGCTTTGATTCTGTAGAACCCCAAGAAGAAGGCTATGAGGTATTTGAAGTGGTCCCGTCTCCCTGGCTGCCTTAAAGTGTCCTAGTGACATTTAACCCCAGACTCCTTAAGTTTTAAAAGGGACCTTCATTGAACTTGAACATTTGCTGCTAGAACTATTACTGGTCTGCCCCAGTCGTCAAACAAATATTGCCCCTTTATTCCAAAGACTGCATTCTTTGTGTTTCCCCCTTCATGGTTGGGAAATTAGGCTTTTTATTAGTTTTGTATTCTTTTAGGTTAATAAACGTGCTGTATTTTTATAGAAGCTTGATTACACGTTGCATTATTTTGATACCACAGTGCATTTGAGTGCTTTTGGTGGCTTCCGTGCTAGCTCACTGCCACAACCCTCAAGAGTATGACCTGCATGAACTATTTTAAAAGGCAAAGGAGGTACACCGTTCCTGTTGCATCCCTTTCACCTTTCTAATTGGAACCTGTGAAGGCATCATGAAGCAAGACACAGGCAACAGACTTAAATGTCAGAGTAAAATACTCTATTAAATCAAATGTCAGGATGGCAGAAGGCTTAACTTGCCCTATGCCAAGGTGGGATTTCCCTACCTGAACGAAACTAAGGAGTGTCTGAGTCAAAGAGTTCAACTTAAAAGTCTGTGTCCAAAACCTATACTTACCCTCACAACTAAAGATATCCAATGTGTAGGGATGTCAAAATTAAAAGAAACAGTTTTCAACTCAAAGTTCTGAGCTTCTTCCGGCTCGCAGCTTTCCCTCAGCTTCCCTTCCCCAAGTGTAGGCAAGTTTCAAGGAAAAGTCTCAAGATTACCTTTCTCGAGTTCAAGGTGGTAAGGTTCAAAACCAATCCTCGGGTTTCCCCTCACAAAGTTTGCCCATCTACCCCAGGTGGCGGTACTATCACAGTTACATAAAATACCACAAATTCGTAACAACACACCCCTTTCCTGTATAGGTTGGCACCATACATCTGGTAATCCCAGATGCCATCATATGGCAAAGGGAGCTACAGATTAGCTCAAGTACTTTATCTGGGGAAAAGGTCACAAAATATGAAAAATAAATGAGCCCTTAAAACCATGCAAACTGCACCATTAAAAAAAATAGAATAGAAACATAACAAAAGAAAAGGGAAAAAGGAGAGCATCCTAGACGCTCCCCAAAGCATACAATAAAATGCATCCCTTTACTAATGTATCCTTAACGTCTAAGATAAAAGTGGCCAATGAATAAAATAGGTCTGATAACATTACATACAAAGTATGAAAGGACTGGATTGCACAGACGCAAGCAGCTACTTTTCAAAAACTGTATAATGAGGAGACTCCTCTTCCTTAAAAAGCAGACAAAAAATTAAATGGTGGTAGGGTTTCAACTTCCCCTTCAACTCAAGGGTAACAGCAGTTCCTGTAAGCCTACCTAGCCCAACTCGCCTCTCTGAGGCCAAATGTGTAGTCTATGATGTGTCTGAATTACCATGGCATTTATGGGTAAGTACAGTAAGATACCGTGCAATCCTTGTGGTAGAGGCTACATGCATAAGACCTGCTGGTTAATTTAGCATCTCATCTTCCGGACCATCCGCAAATAATCTGATGGGGCTGCATGGACATGGTCCCATGTGGAACAGTAACCCCAGAGAGTCTCTGAACGCCCACTCTATGTGCCCGGGGGACCCACAGAAGTGTATTGTCCTGGGCTGCCTATGTCAGGCTTATGGTACAGACAGAGCCCTCAGTGAAGTCCTTGCCAGAGCTGCGTGACCTAAGCAACCCAGGGATTGTGGACAGGCACGACTGGCGGTAGAGGAAGGCCCAGCAAAGATGTGTCTGTGGGCTCTCCCGTCACCAGGAAGTGCTACGTTGAAGTGCCAGTGTGCAGTGGTGAAGAGTTGTGCTGCACCCTAATGATGACACAGTGTCTCTCAAGGAAGTCCCACCCCTTTCTGTGGAGATTGGTGGTACACAAAATATGACCTAAATGATATTTAATCAACAGTATGTTTCCACTCTGGGTAGTCTTCCAAATATGTGAAAGGAGTAAGTATAGGATTTTCTTCGGGTAAAGTAGTTTGCAAACCTTGTGAAACCCACAGAAGCTGATGGCGATTGCTACTCCTAAGAACTCCAGGTACACATTTTACCAGAGTATCAGGGCAGCAAGTAAAGGTACCTGATGCGTCATTGAGCCAAGGCCCTAGAGGGTCATGATCACTCTTGCCGTGAAGTGGCGCTTCACAGCCTGCAGGTTGCATCAGCATTGAATAGAAACCAGAAGAGAAACGATTTGGTTTTCTCTGGAGCCCAAGTGGAAAATAGGTGTTAGGGGTCAACTCGCAATGCACCTCCCATGAACACACACATAACCGATGTTTGCTGGCCCACTCGGGACACAGTCTTTTGGTGGAGCAAAGAGGGAAATGCATTGTTAGCTTAATTTAAGCCTCTTCATGTGCAATAGCAGGGGATTCATTTGCTTTGGGAATTCCTATTAATAGCAACAATTGCAATCAGCTTGTTCTCCATTTACCTCGAGTTACAACTTCCAGGATGTCATTAGGGCCATATTAAGCACCTTCGTGGCCCGCGGCACGGACATCTTTGGGGGCCCCCCTCCATCGAGCCAAATGAATTAAGGTTTCCAGAATATCTGGTCGTGCCCCCCTCATGGCGATCACAACACATAGCTTGGCATGTTACCTCGAAGCGATTAAAATAGCCAATGGTATTCCCTTTTAGTCCCCTTACCCTCTTCATTCATGCTGTAATAAGAATGATAAAGAAGTAGCATTTCAAGGCCGACGTCAGCAGTCCACGACATGGGCGCTTGCATTCTAGCATAGGTACAGGCCATTTTTCATCATCAGCAGTAACAAGGAAGGTACACCAGCCATAGTATAAATTCAGGACTCCGATCGTATGTAAAAGGCGCACATAATCCAGAATAGACAGACGACTCAGAATAGCTCCAATTGTGAATGGTTTGGGGACTAACAATTTTGACATATTGGGCAATGCAAGATTAAACGAGATGCCCAGGAATAAAAATTAATTAAAAGGTTTTGTCCCACTTGCTTTTCTAATACGTACCATGAACTAAAATAATCCCATTTTATAGATCTGATTTAGAAAGCAGACAAATCACATAACCTAACATGACAATTTTAAAAACAAAATGTTATGGAAGCATATTATGCAAAATGGGAATGATGCTAGCTTCATTGCCTTGATCATCAAGGAAAGTATATAGGTGCCAACATACTATTTGATGTGATCCTTAAAGATTACATCTGGGTTTCTTTTTTGTATTTTAATGCTTTAAAATTGGCCCATAACACAGGCTTGTGAAATTGGTATTAACGAACATACACAAAAACCTTTCAGTTGTACAAAAAAGCAATATGAGTAGACTTTGAAATAAGCTTGCCACAGGCCTGCAATAGCTGATGCGGTCTTGTCAAACTCCGCTGTAACCGGCTGTATATCAGTTATGTCCAAGTCCACCTCCCCTTCCTCCTCACCTGTTTCTTCAGAGGCGCTTCCGCGTTGACGCAGCTTTCTTTTGGTCTTCTTTTTTTTTGTGAAGAGAAATGGTCTTCCGCGGTAGGAAGCTACGCTGATTCCCTGGTAAACAGGGAAGCCGGGGACCCCTCCTCCGCAGAGACCACAAGAAGAGGAAAAAAAGCAACAGCTTAAAAAAACCTCTTCTAGTGGAACTGTATCAGTGCGATATAGGTAGGCAGGATTCATTCCGGTTCTGATGATCGATGGGATGGATGGAGTGGCAAGGTGTCCCAGGAGGCGTGGATGCAGCTGAGAGTACACTGAAGACGTGGAGGCCTGGAGAGTGTAGCAGGCGGGCGAATCCGGAATGGCAGCGTGGAGTAAACAACCCGTTAAGGAAGGCACCCGGACTTCACCCTGCAGCGTGGCTCGAGGAGCGGGAACGCTAAAGTGAAACTGGATAACCAGACAACAGAGAGAAGAGGGAAACGGAAAGGCAGAAACAGCAAAAGCCGAGATGGAGAGAAAGGGAGAGAGGGATCAAGGAGGAGAAGAAAAAGGGAGGAGAAGGAGGAGCGAGCGGAAAGGGAAAACGCCGACAAGTCCACAGAGAAGTGGGAAAGAGCGAGAAGGGATCAGTCAAGGGAGAAAGGCAAGAGGAAACAATGTAGAAGGAAGCGGAGCATGGCAACAAACCGAAAAGGCAAAGTTGCAACGCGTCGAACCGGAAACGGAGGCAGGGCTAAATAGGAAAACAAGACAGACAAGAAAAGACTAGACCATTAACCAGGAAGTAAGAGGGCTAGAACGGAACATTCTAATGGCGGCGCCAGCGCCAAGCATTCCAAAGATGCCAGTGAGACCTGCGGACTGGCGGAGGCGTGACAGTATGTCCCCTCCCAAAGGATACCCCACCCGGTTTGCCAGGAAAAAGGCGATGGAATCTTTGCACCAAAGCAGGGGCATGTACGAAAGAAACTGGCTCCCATGAATCCTCAGAGCTAGGATAACCTTTCCAGTGGATCAGGTATTCCAACCGACCCCTTCTATAACGGGAGTCTCGGATGGAAGCCACCTCATACTCCACCGGAGGAACGGCAGAAGGAACCGAAGTGCGGGGCAATGGACGACCAAACGGGTCCTCACAGTATTCCTTCAATAGTGATGAATGAAACACTGGGTGAAGCCGACGCATATGGCGAGGCAATTGAAGGTGGAAGGCAACAGGGTTAATCCGGTGGCTGATGACAAAAGGACCCAGGTATCGGGGGAGAGCTTAGATGGGCGTAACCACCAGGGTAGATACTTGGTTGCCAACCATACTTTGGTACCCTTTTGCCAATCAGGAGAAGGTAGGCGTTTGCGATTGCACTGAGTGCGGTAGCGAAGGCCACTTGCTCGCAAACTCTCCACGGCAACTTTGTGTGCCTCTGTAACAGTAGATAGCAGCTGGTCAACAGAAGGGATAGGAGAGGGAGTAGAAAAAGACAAAGGAATAAAGCTGGGATGGTAGCCATAAGAACAGAAAAAAGGACTGAGTTTGGTAGCACTGTGGGAAGCATTGGTATAAGAGAACTACGCCGTAGGTAACGGGCTCACCCAGTTGTCTTGCTGCGAATTGATGAAGCATCAGAGGTATTGTTCTAGAGATGCATTAGTCCTCTCCGTCTGTCCATTGGTCTGCGGGTGGAAACCAGATGACATGGCTCTCTCTATTCCTAATCTTTGGCACAATTCTTTCCAAAAGTGGCATAAATATTGGGTGCCCCTGTTGGAGATGATCTTATCCGGAGTGCCATGTAATCGAAAGATGTCCCGGGCAAACACTGTCGCCATTTCTGCTGCAGTCGGTAAACCTGCCAGTGGTGAAAAATGAGCCATCTTGGTGAAGCAGTCCACTGTCACCATAATGCAAGAGCATCCCTCCGAAGGCGGTAATTCCACTATGAAGTCGGTCGATTTAATGCTCCAAGGCCTCTTGGGCACCTCTTCCTGTTGTAAATATCCAATAGATTTTTGAGTGCAGTATTTTGAGCGACAGCAAACAGGACAGGAATGTACATATCTTGTCACTTCCTTCACCATCCCCGGCCACCAGAACTGACGATTCACCAAATCCAGGGTGTTCTTTACTCCCCTGTGTCCTGCCACTGGGTCATCGTGACACCATTATAACGCGGTGCGCCGCATCTGGGAGTTGGGTAGGTACAAGCGTTGCTTGTGGAAAGATAAACCATCCTTGAACACCAAGTCTTTAGAATACATAGATGGAATTTCCGAAGACGACGAGGCACTGTGGACCTTCTCCAAGGAGTCGTCCATGGTATAGATGACTCTGGTATCAGGAAACATGAGACTGGGTGTTTCCAATTGAGATACGCAAGGGTAAGGCTTTCTTGAGAGGGCATCCGCAAGGATATTCTTGGAACCAGGTAAATATGTCAGGGTGAAATCATATTGAGTGAAGAAATGGGCCCACCGGGCTTGTTGGCAGTTGACGCATTCCATACTCTGTATGGCTTTGAGGTTCTTGTGGTCTCTTCTAATTTCAAAGGGATAGAGACTCCCCTGCAACAGGTGACGGCATTCTTCGCAGGCCGATTTCATGGCCAACAGTTCCTTTTCGATTACAGAGTAATGGGTCTGGCTGTCGTTCAAGGTTTTAGACAAATACGCGATGGGATGCTCTGTACCGTCCTGCTCCTGGAGAAGAACCGCCCCTAGGGCAGCGGCGGAGGCATCAGTCTCAACAATAAACCTTGCATTTTGATCAGGTTGACGGAGTATGGGAGCAGTGCAGAAATCTGTCTTCAACAGCTGGAAGGCCTGATCGGCCTCTGTGGTCCAGGAAAAAGGGGATGAGGATTTCTTCAACAACCGCGTGATGGGTAGTACCCTGTCAGAGAAGCCCGAGATTAATTTGCGATAAAAATTCGCAAGCCCCAGAAACCTCTGCACTTCTTTGACGGAACCAGGCGTGGCCAATGTAGAATGGCATCGACTTTGGAGGGATCCATCCTTATGCCTTCCGGAGATAGGATGAATCCAAGGTAGGGGACTTCAGAAACTCGGAAGACACATTTGTCGGGGTTGGCCTTTAAATGATTATCCTGTAGCCTTTGTAGTACTTGGTGAAGATGAGTAGTATGTAATTGAGTATCCTTGGAAAAAAACAAGATGTCATCTAGGTAGATGGTACAATGGAACAGGAGATCTGAAAATGTGCGGCCCATAAAACGCTGAAACACTGAAGGAGCATTCACTAAACCAAACGGCATCACACAATACTCGAAGTGACCGAATGGTGTGCGGAATGCCGTCTTCCACTCATCTCCGGTGTGTATACGTAGCAGATGGTAAGCTCTTCTGAGGTCAATCTTGGAGAATATCTTGGCTCCTTGTACAGCCTCCAGGATGTCTTTGATTAGGGGCATGGGATACCGATCCCTGATGGTAACCTGATTAAGTCCCCTATAGTCTATACAAGGCCTCAGTTCGCTCGATCCCTTTTTGGGAACGAAAAACAGGGATGCCCCGGCAGGAGAGTGGGAATGACGGATGAGGCTGTGTTGGAGATTAGAATCCAGGTATTCTTTAAGCACCTCTTTCTCCCGTAAGGACAGGGAGAACTTGCGCCCGAAAGGAACAATGGCATTAGGTGTCAGATTAATGGCACAATCCTCCGGCCTGTGGGGAGGTAACTCTTGAGGGGCCCCATCCTGAAATACCTTCTGGTATTGACCAAACTCCTTGGGTATATTGTTAATCTTCAAAATCTCCCTAGTTAGGGAAGGATCTGGAAGGGTGTGGACCGTAGCTTGCTGATTAATTGAGGAACAGGATTGCCGACAAAACTCAGAAGAGAACTAAAGCTGGTTCCTCTTCCAGTTAATAAGTGGATTGTGCTTTCTTAGCCATGACACTCCCAGGATAACGGGAAAGTGAGCCGCCCTGATAAGGTCAAATTGAATTGACTCGGTGTGGTGGAGAATCTTCATTACCAGTGAGGAGGTGGTATGGGTGATGAGACCAGAACTCAGCGGCTTTCCGTCGACTCCCTCCACCTTTTGGTCGTCTTCTTTTTTCAGCCTACCGATGCCGGTCTTGTCTGCCAACACAATGTCCATAAAGCATCCTGCGGCCCCACAGTCCAGCAGGGCCAACACCTCACAGGTCTGACTTGGGAGACACAACTGGACCGCTATTACCATGAGCCGGTTATCCTTGTGGTGTAGGCTGGAGAGATAGACAGCGACACATAGGGACTTGGGAAACCCCCTCGGTAACTTGTCCCTACTAGTTCCGAGAGGTGGCGTTTCCCGACCGTCGGGGAGGTACATCAGGGCAATCCCTCAGGATATGTTGATTCGACCCACAGTACATGCACATATTGTTGTCCCTGCGCTGTTTGCGTTCTTCCGGAGAAAGTGGTCCTCTGGTTGTCCCAATTTGCATAGGTTCTTCCTTACTTTGACAGGTGGGAGTGGAGGTGGACGCGTTGGGTTCCAGTGGAATAAGAAATCCCTGGTTCTTTCGGCGCTCCGAACACCTTTCAGATAGACAGAAGTCCAACTGGAGGACTGTGGACTAAAGGTCACTAAGTGTAGCTGGCCTTGGAACCCTTGCTAGTTCGTCCTTTAAGTCCTCTCTTAGTCCCCGTTGAAAAATGGTGAATTGTGCGTTTTCTTGCCAACCTGTGCCAGCAGCCACCCTTTTGAAGCGTGAAACATAGGACAGCAAATCAGAATTACCTTGACGTATATCCAAGAGTTGCTCACTGGCGGCCACGGCCGTCTCCTGTCTTTCGAAGGCTGTTTTAAACTGGGCTGTGAATCCAGAATAGTCCTGCAACAATGGACTAGCACTAGTCACAAGAGGGGCTGCCCAGGATAAAGCATTCCCAGTTAAGTTAGAGACCAGAAACCCAATGCGGGCCTGATCCGTGGCATATGTCTGAGGTCTAAATGTAAAGTGGATTATGCATGCTTACATGAATTCCTTGAATTTATGGGGAGACCCATCGTATTTGTCACAAGACAGCGGCATGGGGGGGTAAATCGCTGCGAGACTGTTCATAGCGATCGACTCTCTGTCTAAGGGCAGTGTTCTCGGCCTTGACAGCCTGTAATTCTTGATTTAAGTTGTCGACTGCGGAAAGGAGTTCCTGGACTTATTCTGGAGATGCCATGATCTGGTCTTTTTGGCGTTGCAAACTGTCAAACTCCGCTGTAACTGGCTGAATTTCAGTTATGTCCAAGTCCACCTCCCCTCCTCCTCAACTGTTTCTTCAGAGGAGCTTCCGCGTTGACGGGGCTTTCTTTTGGTCTTCTTTTTTTTGTGAAGAGAAATGGTCTTCTGCGGTAGGAAGCCACCCTGATTCCCTGGTAAACAGGGAAGCCGGGGACCCCTCCTCTGCAGAGACCACAAGAAGAGGAAAAAAAGCAACAGCTTAAAAAAAACCTCTTCTAGCGGAACTGTATCAGTGCGATACAGGTAGGCAGGATTCGTTCCCGTTCTGATGATCGATGGAATGGATGTAGTGGCAAGGTGTCCCAAGAGGCGTGGATGCAGCTGCGAGTACACTGAAGACGTGGAAGTCTGGAGAGTGTAGCAGCCGAGCGAATCCGGAATGGCAGCGTGGAGTAAACAACCCATTATGGAAGGCATCCAGACTTCACCCTGCAGCGCGGCCCGAGGAGCGGGAACGCTAAAGTGAAACTGGAGAACCAGACAACAGAGAGAAGAGGGAAACGGAAAGGCAGAAACAGCGAAAGCCGAGATGGAGAGAAAGGGAGAGAGGGATCAAGGAGGAGAAGAAAAAGGGAGGAGAAGGAGGAGCGAGCAGAAAGGGAAAACCGCCGCCAAATCCACAGAGAAACGGGAAAGAGCGAGAAGGGATCAGTCACGGGCGAAAGGCACGAGGAAATAAAGTAGAAGGAAGCAGAGCGGAGCACAGCGACAAACCAAAAAGGCAAAGTTGCAACACGCCGAACCGGAAACGGAGGCGGGGCTAAATAGGAAAACAAGACAGACAAGAAAAGACTAGACTGTTAACCAAGAAGTAAGAGGGCTAGAACGGAACATTCTAATGGTGGCGCCAGCGCCAAGCATTCCAAAGGCGCCAGTGAGACCTGCGGACTGGCGGAGGCGTGACAGCTCTCTTCTGTCTAGGACCCCTCCCGCTGAAATGACCTACATAAAAAGTCAGATCAGGTAATGAATGGTCTAAACAATACCCCCAGAAAGTTGTGAGAAGGCAACCTTTTCAAGGAAGACAGTACAGTAATGTCAGTGAAATAAGTTGATTTGTCCAAAATCACTGTATCATCTGCTGGGAAAGCCAGGATAGAAGCATGAACGCTTTGGTTCCACAGTCTTGAATTTGCCTACCTAATCACTTCTCGGACTAACACTTTATAGTCTTAATTTGAGGTAGTGGCCTAGGTTTTACAAGCCTCCATCTGCAGAAACCAATTTCTAGACCTTCACCATACTGATGCTATATTAGTTTTCTTTTTATAGCAACCACAGGTACAGGTACAGGTACACTGCTGAAAATAGCACCTGTTGCAAAAAAACAAAGTACACAAACCTGCAGATTTATCAACTTCAAACATAGGAAAGGTTGAGTTAGCCTTGCATATGAACACAAATCTCTGCAATTGGTGCTTAACACACTGAGCTATCTTCTGAACCAAGGCAGCACTCACATTTATCAGAATGCATTTCAACTTTGGCTATTGCAAATGATCAATATAATTCATATAGAAAGGTGAGATTGCTACAGGAGCTGTCACAGTGAACATACAAACTATGTGTGGGACAGTGAACACAAAGCATTACAGGCTGAATTGATCAGAGCAGAAAGTATTTGTTACAACAGACGGGCAATAGGTTCAGAGCCTCAGCAACACGCCATACAATATCTTCATGTGTTCTTTTTAAGTTTTGTAAACACACTGGACTTCTGTATAGCCCAAATGTTTTAACGCTGCATGATTCAATTTTAGAACGTGTTACTATAGCCTACTATCTAATTTCATTTCAGTCCAATTGCTTAGTGCTTCACACCGTATAACTCAAAATTTCACTTGCTTTATTATGTTGTTTTTGGCCTACTATTGCTATCCAGCCTACTGCTTAACGCTGTTCTAGATCAACTGTCTGCATAGGCAGCCATTGTGTATCCATGCATCTGCCTATCACAGTTTAGCGCACTGTGGATCCCGAACTAGACTATTTTAACTACCGCTGGTTTAACGCGCCCCAACAGGTGTGCCCTGCATCAGCACCCCCATGCACCCCACCAGGGAGCCTGCCCCAATGCCAACCCACGCCTTACCAGGCATTGCCATACTCCCATCACAGTTGAACGGGTCACATAACAACAGGATTCAGGAACTCACGGCACACAAACTACATCCCAATCTACTTGATCCTGACTACCATTAACCTCCTCTTCCTCCTCTATAGTGCCAACCCCCACCAAACTAGGCCAGCCCACCCCCACACCACCTCCTCGAATCACCCTACATCCATGCACACCAACAAAACAGACTGCTCGGAAGGTGCATTCATCTTCTATAAGACAGGTTTGGCCTGGCTTCTCTGCCCCAGGCATCACCCTTTGCCATGCCCAATGCCATTCCTCCCCAGCACTCCAGCCTTCTCAACCACACCTACATCCTACTCCCAAACCCTGCTACTCTTGGGCAGAGCGTGCCATTCACGCTTGTCCTCCAGAACCCCACACAACATAGCCCAAACAAGACCTATCACTGTAGCCATTAGAAATGACAGACTCTCTGCACGCACACTCCATCAGTGTTAGGAAAGATTTCATAATTGTAGGTAATTTTCCTTCCATGTGGCAACCCCTAAACTTTTTGCTGTTGTTTTTCACCTTGTTCTCGACTTTGCCAGAGAAGTGCAGCCTTCTGCCGCACTCCTCTGGGCTTTCGCTCCATTCTTAGGGGGAAACTGACATGCCCTTAAGACAGTCAGTACCGGGAAACGCTGTTTTCTGTAGTTTCTTTTATCATGTTGCGGCTTTCGTGCAACATGACACAAGAGGGCACTGTAAGCTAAGTTACTGTTCTCTTGGGTCTCTAGCCTTCTACAGGCCCTAGATACTCTTTTAGGATTGTAACTGATCGGTGCAAGTGATTCACGGACGGGAATGGTGGCAGCGATCGTTTCTTGTGTTTTGAGCTCCTTTTGGCGTTTTAAGCGCGTTTCTCGCGCTTGGCCCAAAATGGTGGCCTGGCTCCCAAAATGGCCAGACCACGAGGCTCCTTTGTCCTGTCCGCCGACCGTCTTGCTCCCTTCGCCTTCCCCAGGTCGAGCCGACCCGGGGCCTTCCTTATTTGGGCATGTACTTTCCCGCGAAACACGCGTGCCTCCAGGATGTGGGCTGGGATGTCTGGTCCCAATACACATCCTGGGTGCCAGAGAGTCTAGGGTGGTGTGAATGCCTTGGACCACCGTGGTCCGTGATAGGTCCACAAATGGTGTGAGTGTTCATGAGCGGATCTCCCATTGGGTCCCCTCCGTTTTGGCGCGAAGGGAACCGTGGATAAGAGGGGGCTGGAAACACCACTACCATGTCGATCTCCTGAGTTCTCACGAACGAAGGAATACAGGAGCCAAGTATCCTGCAACCAAGAGGCTGGACCGAGGAATCGCTGGTGACCCGCTGAAGGACTGCTCCTCTGCACTGCTGTCGCCTTGTGAAACCCTTTTCACCTTTGATCGAACCAGAAGGCCTGTACTGGTACTTCGACCCTTGGAATAGCGGGGACAGCTATTCTCGGCATCTTCACCATCTCCTGCTAGTAAGCCTTCGGAAGCGTCTCTGGGCCATCCAGCAGACTGACCAGCCTACACAGGAGTCTTGCTCTGTAACCGCCGCCAGGTTGTGTAGTATTTCGAGTCCTTGTCACTCTCACACGATTCGTACACTTGGCGTTCCCAGGTCTGAAGTGAGTAGTGTACATTTGGCTCAGATACACACGGCCGCTCCGTTGCCCTGCTGTGGTAACAAACTGTGCGGGTTCCTTCGTTTGGGACGTCTTTTACTCAACTCTGCTGCTGCAGACTCTACACAACGACGAGACGTCCCCTGCTCTTCTGAACCTGCCAGCGACTGAAACTGACGCGGAGAAGCCTGGGTCTGCTTGCATCGGGGACCGGTGAGTAGCATAGCTAGGAACTGGTCGCCCTCCTGCAGGAGTCCATAGCTTTCCCCCGCTGTGTCAAAACAGCACGCCTTTCCGTACTCGCGCTCTGCTTCTGCCCACAGTGGAGGCTGTGCTTGAGTCGCGGAACACTGTTCTTCATTTGTGCACTAAACTGAACTGCCTGATTTCCCTTGAAGAGACTCCCCTTTTGCCCGTTGGCACCAGCGTGTGCAGGTACTTTTGAGCACAACGCTCCACTCTTCGTAGGGCTCGGACTTCCTTTTAGTTAGGTGCCTCTGAAGGCGGACTGGGTCAAAGCATTATTTCGCACTGCCCGTTTTCCTTCCCTTTTAGGTGGACTACACATTTCGTGCATCTAACGCTTGAGACTTGTTTGTATTTGTATATATATTGTATTGGTATGGTATGTGTTGGTTTACTAGAGTTGTATAGTGATTTCTCGCTACGGACATTGTTCTAAAGGCCTTGGAATAAATGTGTATATATTTTTAATATAACACCTGTTTGGAGTAGTTTGTAAGTGTCCTTGCTTTGTGTGCTCATTGCGGGCTTTCAGTCACCCTCACCCCACTTGAGACCTGGTCTTGACCGCCGCGATCGCTACCCTGATTGGTCTGGCTTGTCCAGAGGTTACCCTGTTCCAAGTAATTAGGTTGGCCTTCTGAACTTCTGCGCCGCCAGGACAGAGTTCAGAAATCCGTCTTAACAATCACCACCCTCATACTAAAAGCCAGCGCCCCCCCTGCACACATCCAATCCAGTACAACACCCACACCTTATAAATCTCAGGATACCAACGCGCAGCAACCCAACATTTCCAATGAAGCTACACAAAACATACCTAACAGCCCTATGACCGCCCGTCTGACCCATCAGACCCCGCCCCCTACCACCCCCAAATCCGCAAAACCTCTACTAGAATCACTACTCAATGTCAGATCCCTTGGACCCCACGCCACTGACATACACGACTGCATACTAGAACACAAACTTGACTTCCTGGTCCTCACTGAAACATGGCTCCATACTGCCTCAGGGCCACAGATCACATTAACCATCCCCTCCGAGTACACCCTCCTCAGAGCAGACTGCTCTAATGCCATAGGCGGAGTAGTGGCTATAATCCAATAAACCTCCCTACTGGTCAGGGAATGTAAATTGGACTCACCCACTGGAGATGAAGCCCTTGCCCTCAAGTTAGCCATTAGCCCTAAAATAACCATTCATTTCCTAACAGTATACAGAGCACCAGGCAAAGTTAGCAACCCTGACCTAGACCTTCCTCCATTAATCACTCCCATGCTCAAACCCAAAACCAAGTACATCCTCCTAGGAGACCGCAACCTACGATTCAATGATCCTTTGGACAACTAAGCAACGGCATGCCGCAAGGCATTCTGTGAGATGCAATTCTCCCAAATAATGAATGCCCCACCCCCTCTAAAGGCACAACACTTGATTGGATACTCACCCTGAACACCGCAGCTACTATAGTAGACATCCTCAAGATGCAATGGACAGACCACTACCTTATCAACTTTAACATTAACCTAGACACAGACCCTATAACTGCAATACCCAGGCCAGCACCCATCCAGGTTAGAAATGCACGCAAACTCACCCCCGAGAACCTAAACCCCCTACTCAAAAACGTGCTCAACACCAAACCACTACATTACACCAATACCGAAAGCATCTCAAACCATTATCACCAATGCCTAAAACTCGCAATAAACGAAGTAGGCCCTCTCAAAACCAAAGTACCCAAACCCAAACGCAGCTCCCCCTGGTTCAACGATGAACTTATAGAACTCAAAAGGAATAAAAGAGACCTAGAACATTTAATCAGAAACAAAAACTCCCCTGAACTCAAAATTAAACGGCGGCAACTAGCCTACAAACTAAACGTACTCTCCCACAAAGCTGAATCACTAAATAACCGTATCTCCAATGCAGCCTGCAACACCAAAGAACTTTTCACCATTATCAGGGAATTAGAATCCCCCATCCAACCCACCAGCCCCATTACTATTAGTAAATCCTGATGTACCACCATACAGATTGCCCTATACTCCAAAGTGAACACCTTCCAAAGCAAAATAGCCTCACAAAAAAACACTTCGATCCTAACACCACTCCCTCCCATCCGTGTGACTCTAGCACAAGAACCGATGTACCTGAATTCCACTTCACACAAGTCACCTACAACCAAGTCCTTAAAACCATAGCATTCCTGAAGCCATCCAACTGCAAAGGCGACAGTTCCCCTGCTAAAGTAGTCAAAGACTGCGCCATCACTCTATCGCCCATTATCACCAAATTTGTTAACAAATCTCAACTCTAGCGACATACCAGCATCTATTAAAGTAGCATGGGTCACACCCCTACTCAAAAAACCATCACTAGACCCAGCAATCCCCACGAACTACAAGCCCATAACAAGTGCCATTTCTCCTCATAAACATATACAAAATAGCATATATCCAAGTTCAAACCCACCTAGAACAGAACCACTTGTTAGGGGACAGACAATCAGGTTTCCGTCCTAGTCACAGCATGGAAACCGCCCTCTTAGACCTAAAAAACCAAATAGACTCCATTAGGGATTCTGGTAAACTAGGCATTCTACTTCTTCTAGCCCTCTCCGCAGCATTCGATTTAGTCAACCACGACAAATTATGCCACACCCTATCTACTAACTTCCACTTCTCCAAGAAAGCCACCTCCTGGATAAAATCCTTCCTCTCGGACCGTACCTCAAGAATTACTCTAGAGGAAGAAGCAGCTGGTCCTAACCCTGTTCCACTGGGAGTACCACAAGGGTCTTGCCTCGCCCCAACACTATACAATGCATATACAAAATTACTCTTTGCAGCTCTAGATGCTATGATATGATATCATATTTTATTTGTATCGCGCTCATACACAGGTGCATCAGAGCGTGACTAGGCAAGGGAGGGGAACAGGGGAGAAAGAACACAACAAAACAACGATCTTACTAGGCCCAGTGACATTGAGAACGCGCAAGTGCATAGGAAAGGGAAAAGGGAAAAAGTGCATGGAAGGAGGAGAGTGGAAAGTAAGGAGAAGAGGAGAGCAGATTAATAATAATAAATAAAATAAATAGAAAATGGAGGCAATAAACAGTGGTAGTGCAGCCAGCAAGTGGCAAGTGCTGTGTTTGAGGCAGCAGACTGGGTAAGCCTGATAAGTGCAGAAAATGAGATAAATGCAGAAAATGAAGGAACAAAAAAAAATGGGAGTAATTTATACAAACTTTGCCGATGACACGCAAATACTTATTCCCATCACAGGTAACCTCGAACAAGACTCGGTCCATATTAACAAAATATACTCTCTTATCCAAAACTGGATGGCTAACAATAGCCTTAAAAAACGGAGATCCTCATCATCGGTACCCCAGCTAGAC
The DNA here is from genome assembly GCF_040938575.1 of Ambystoma mexicanum. Lineage (NCBI taxonomy): Eukaryota > Metazoa > Chordata > Amphibia > Caudata > Ambystomatidae > Ambystoma > Ambystoma mexicanum. The sequence continues at coordinate 1,051,834,648 of NC_090926.1, forward strand.
TCAGCAAACTCCACCCTGACTACTCTGCCATAGTGGTAGATGGCACCCCATCAACATTTTGGACAAAGTCAATCCTTAGGAGTACATCTCGACTCCAACCTCACCATGAGCAACCACATTAGTTTGCTTGCCTCCTCCACGGCATATACCGCCAAGCTCATCACCTTAAGCAGACCCCTTCTCTCCACTGATAACTGCCTAACCTTTGCTAGGGCCCTCATTCTAACCAAGCTAGACTACTGCAACGTTCTACTACTAGGCACCTCAAAAAAAAAACTATCCAAACTTCAACTCCTCCAAAACAAAGCGCCCAGGGCAGCTCTGGGGATCAAGAGAAAAGAGCACATTTCTCAATACAGACGAGATGCCCAATGGCAGAATCCTTCAGAAAACTCTCACCCATAAATGCATCTCGGACACGGCCCTAATGTACCTCAACCGATTTATCTCCTGCAAATCCACACCCAGAACACTCAGATCCAGCACCAATACACTCCTCCAAATCCCACACTTCACCGCCGCCAGAGCAGGCAACACCAGCTTCACCATAGCAGCCCAGTGCATCTGAAACTCACTCCCCACCTCAGCAACAAAACATCCTTTCCCAAGTTTAAGAAACAACTCAAAACCTGGATGTTCAACAAATACTAGCAACGCTAGCGCAACACAGACTGCCATATTGCCATAGATGTATGTACGCCGTGATGCCCAATATGATAAAGATGAATGTAACACAATATGCTTGACTAAGACGTATGTACGCCGTGATACCCAATGGTGCAATAAATACATTTAATTAAATGGTCACTAACTTCTTTAGATTAGACACCCTTGTGGGGGCCCCCTCCAAGATGGGGGCCCGGGCAAGTGCCCCATTTGCCCTCCCATAAAGACGTCACTGGATGTCACCTGCGGTGTGCCACCCCTTTTAGAGAATGAGTCCCTCCCAAGGCTCGTGCTAATGTCACATGTCTGTAACCATGTGACTTACTGAATAACAGGGACGAGCCATTTCCGGTTCGTCAGTGGATACCAACTGACTCCTGCCTGCTGTATATTTCTTTATGCTTGCAGGTCCCTCTGGCATGACAGAGCCCATACGGGGCAACACTGTCCCTGTCCACTGGTGATCAGCAGAGCCCCTACTTGGCAACTCTCGGTGCATGTACCTGGAGACCCTGCTGGGCAACTCTAGCTGTGTTGGCCTAGGTGCCTACAGGCCATGATATAATCATGTGCTCACGGTCCCACACAGTGATCCCTACAACGAAGTGTGTCGGCTGGGTGCAACCAGCAAAGGTGTGCCTGGACCCTGTGCCCTGGGTCCACGACAAAACATTGGCAACGAGGTGTGAAAGACCCCTGCGGTGATGTATCCGTGCTGCAGGTCGGAGCTGTATGGATAGGCGAATCTTCCCTGCAGCGAAGAGAGATGTGGCATCCGCAGCCAGTATGAAGAGGTGAAGGGTAGCGCAGCCAAGCGTGAAGGTATGTGGGAGCCCGCGTGATGGATGGCTGTCACTCTGTCCGTTCTTCCCTGGATCCGGTGGCCGCAAGCGGAGAAGTGAAAGTGCTACATGATCAGAGCAAAGAAAGAAAAAAGGAAGGTGAGCGTGCGGGAACGCTGGCTGCAGTGTTGGCCGGCAACTTGCCGCCGAGAACTGCAGAGAGATCCCGGGCCACCCGACTGTGAAAGTTGGTGTGTTCCGTGTCTGACAAAATGTAAAATGGTGGCGGAGGGAAATCGAACCAAGTCCATGCCGTGCGTGGGGATATGGCTAGAGACATTGCCTGCACTGATGGGAGACACCGGCGTCAGTACAGATGAGTGCTCTGCCATGCCAGCGCTCCCCTCATGTTCCTGGGCCGCACGACGGTGAATTGTGATACGCTCCACATCGGAGCATGAAGGAGGAAAGGTACAAGGCAGTCTGAAGACCCTGGGCCCAACGGCAGTGAACTTTGAGGGGATAAAGAATGGCCCTGGGGAAAGAAAGTAGCGCAGCTGCCTGCACTCATGTGTGCAACTGGCAAGCAAAGCCCTGCAACGTTCCCGGACCTAGGCGGTGAGGTACAAAGCACTCGGCGGTGGCACTGGAAGGGAATAGTTTCTTACCTGTAACTCCATTTCTCCAGCATTGGTATCTTTCATGGATTCACATGCTTAGAATATTCCCCGTCGTCAGACTGGGACCCCTCGGTACACATATATAGCCTTTTCCAATCGGAAAACATCCGACACTTTTGTGTCCTATCTACGTCCTTTTAGGACCCGCCTACGCATGCTCCGTAGGCTGTCCCCGTATAAGAGGCCCGCCCCCGCGGTTCCCCTTCAGATTTCGGCCCCTCCAAAGTAGGAAGGGTTAAATTTATCAATTAAATACATTACATTCCGGGGAGGTTGGCGGGCGCATGTGAATCCATGAAAGATACCAATGCTGGAGAAATGGAGTTACAGGTAAGAAACTATTCCCTTCTCCAGCATTGGATCTTTCATGGATTCACATGCTTAGAATAGATTGTATAGCAGTAACACTTGAGACGGCGGTGAGAATGTAATGTAATATACCCTCAACCTACTACACAATGCATATGTACAGTAGGAATAAGTTACCGCATATAACCTTTACCCACCTAAAATAAACTGTCATTAAAAAAGGTAGACAACAGATTCTCCACAGCGTGGAGCTTACCTTACTGAAACAGATGGCGCAGGACAGCTCTTCCCATCTGCACCTCGTCCGCATGCTGCCTGGCAAGGCAGTAGTGGCGGGTAAACGTGTGGGGCACTGACCATGCCGCAGCTTGGCATATGTCCGTCAACGGAATTCATGCCCATAAAGCTGTTGAGGAGGACATCGATCTTGTAGAATGGGCTCTAGGATGTCCTTGCAGTGGCCTTCGGGCCTTAGAGTGACAAAACGCAATCGTCGATGAGACCCATCGAGCCAATCCTTGTTTAGAGATTGCTTTTCCTCTCGTCGACGGACCATATGCGACGAACAGTTGTCTAGTAGACCTGAATTCCTGTGTACGATGTAGGTAAAATTTCAGAGCCCTCTTAACGTCCAGGGTATGAAGAGCTTTTTCTGCTGCCGATGATGGTGTGGCGAAGAAAGTAGGGAGAACAATGGACGAGTGTTTGTGATACACTGTCGGAACTTTTGGGACGAACATAGGATTAGTTGCCAGGACTACTTTGTCCTTAAAGAATCTGCCAACTTCCACGAAATGAATTTTATGTCGGACGTGGCCATAGGCTCAAAAGGCGGTTTCATTAAGCCTGCCAACACTGTGTTGAGACTCCAAGTCGGGGGGAAACGTTTTTCCGGGGGAAAAGCTCGAAATAAACCCCTCATGAAGTGTTCTACAAGTCTGTCGCTAAATAGAGGAGACGACTGCCTTTTCCTTGTGAACCTCGAGATGGCCGCCAGGTGCACCTTTATCGATGTGAAGGATAATCCCCTCTCCGCCAAGAGGAGCAGGTAAGGTAGAACTTGTTCCGGCGTCACCGACAATGGTTGTAGGCCCTGTTGTCCCCTACACCATTCACAGAACCTTCGCCACTTATAGGAGTAGGATTTGTTTGTAGAAGGGGCTCTAGCCGCCTGCAGAATTTTTTGACAATCCTCCGAAACGTCTAAAGCACCGAACTCCGAAAAGTCAGGAGCCAGGCTGTAAGGTTGAGACTGTCCGGGTTGTGATGCCACACCGTGCCTTTGTCCCGGGATAGTAGGTTCGGGGCTTTCAGAAACCCTATGGGATGTTCCAGCGACAGGTGAAGCAGGTCGGAGAACCACGGTTGCCTTGGCCAGTATGGTGTCACTAGAATTACCCGGCAATTGTATCTGCGTATCCACTGTATTGTCCTCCGTATGAGGGGGAACGGGGGAAAAGCATAGAGGAACATGTTCGTCCATGGGAAGGAGAATGCCTCCCCCCTGGAGCCCTCTTGAGGCCATCTGCTTGCGAATTGCTTGCATTTCTTGTTGTCTTTGGTCGCGAAGGCGTCCAGAGGGGGGTGACCCCATTTCTCGAACACTTTCATCAGGTGAACTGTGTCCATTTCCCACTCGTGTATCTGGGCCATGCTTCTGCTGAGGGAGTCTGCTTGGGAGTTCCTCACTCCTGGAAGATGATGAGCCACGATGGAAATTTCGTGCTTTAATGCCCAATGCCATGTTTTCTGGGCTTCTATGGAAAGAGTTCTTGATCGCGTCCCTCCTTGTTTCCTCAGATAAAACATGGCCGTTGTATTGTCGGTCAGTATTCGTACTCGCGAGCCCTTGATGTGTGGTAGGAATGCCTTCAAGGCCCATCGTACTGCTCTGAGTTCTAACACGTTTATGTGTAGGAGTGACTCCGTTGGAGACCAGCGACCCTGCGTTTGGAGAGCACCCATGTGAGCTCCCCATCCGGTTAGGGACGCATCCGTGACTATGGTTCGCTGAAACTCCGGCTCCTGTAGGGGTACGCCATTGTTCAGATTGTGGAAACTCTGCCACCACTGAAGGGTCCGAAGCAGCTTGTCGTCGTCGATGGTTATCTTGTCTGACCACGATCCTTGAGCCTGCGTCCATCGGTCCGCGAGGAATTCCTGGACTGGCCTCATGAATAGGCGACAGTTTTCCACCAGATGGATGCAGGATGCCATGGCCCCTAGGACCAAAACGTATTTTCTCACTGAGATCTTGGTGTTTCGCCGTAGTCGGCATGCTTGTTGATTGAGTCTTGAGGTTCTGTCGAGAGAAGGTTTCACTAGCCCTAACTGGGTCTCGAACTGTGCCCCCAGGAATGGCTGCAGAGAGGATTTTTCGAGGTTTATGGCAAATCCCAGCTGTTGTAGAAGCTGCATGGTGGCTTGTAAACTTGTGTTGGTCGACGCTGGGGAGGATCCCCTTACCAGCCAGTCGTCGAGGTATGGGTATACGTGGTGGCCTTGCTTCCTTAGCCAGGCCGCTACTGGAGCCAGGCATTTCGTGAACGTTCTGGGGGAGGTCTTGAGCCCAAAAGGAAGAACCGTGAATTGGTAGTGAGTCCGCCCTATTACAAATCTTAGGAATTTCCTGTGTTTCCGACACATTGGAATATGGAAATACGCGTCCTGTAAATCCAGGGACGCTAGAAAATCCCCCTCTTGAACGGCGCGGATCACTTCCTGCAGAGTGAGCATCTTGAATTTTAGGCTCTTCAAAGATTTGTTGAGATCGCGTAAGTCTAAAATGGGACGCCATTTGCCGTTCGGCTTTTTTACGACGAAATATCTTGAGTAGACTCCTTGACCTCTCTGTGATGTTGGAACTAATTCTATCACGCCCTTTGCTAACATGAGTGTTACCTCTTGTTGCAGTATCTTCAGATGGGAATGAGCGGTGAACGCAGGTGGAATTTGCGGAGGGCTGTGTTTGAATTGTAGAGAGTGTCCGTTTCTTATAGTATCCAGCACCCATTGATCCGTCGTTATTCGTTCCCATTCGTCGACATATGCTGAAACTCTTCCCCCCAGAACGGTGTGTTGTATGTCACTGCTGATCTTTATTTTGCTTGTCTCTCGAAGACGACGACGGATATGATGGTCTTTTTCTGGAAGTCTGGAAGTCTGGAAGTTCCGGCGATGGTTTGCCGTTTGGGAGGCACGTCTGTATCCCTGGGAGGGGTAAGCTGATCTGCCAAAGGATCTGTCTCCAGATGCAGAGAATCTTGAATTACCTGAAGCCCCTCTAATGGGACGAAAAGACTTGTAGTTTCTGCCACTCTGGAGGGCACCCAATGAACGTGCCGTGTCCGAGTCCTCTTTCATTCCCTTTAGGGCTTCGTCCACCTTCTCACCGAAAAGAAGGTCTCCCTCAAAGGGCATATCTAAAACTTTGTATTGTACTTCTGGCCTGAAGTAGGTACACTTAAGCCATGACTGTCGACGTAATACGACCCCATTATTGACTTGCTTGAAGCCTGACTCAGCGATCTCCACCGCGATGTTTATTGCGTGATTTGAGGCTTCCTCACCTTCTCGGACGAGTAACATCGCTGCCTTCCTATGCTCTTCCGGAAGATGATCAAGCAACGGAGCTAGCCTGTGCCACATCTCCCTATCGTATCTGGCAACAATTGCCAGAGAGTTTGCGGCCTTTACTGTGGTCGCTCCCACGGATAGCACTTTTTTGCCAAAGGCATCTTGGCGTCTCGCTTCGTTCTCAGGAGTCGTCGTGCACTTGTGCTGGGCCTTCGCCTTCCTCGCCGCTGCCGCCGACACCACCGAGTCCGGCGTTGGTTGGGAGGATAAACACTTGGGGGTAGACTCTGTAGCCTTAAACTTTTTTTCCAGGCGTCCTTTCACTGCCGGCTCTGAAAACGGGTGACGCATTGTCTGCAACCCCTCCTTCCATACATGGTCTAGTATTGGTATCGAGAACACAGACCTCCTTCTCTTACCCATGTGGTCGAACAAAAAACAGTCCTTTTTCTGTTCTTCCTGGGACAAACCAAATTCTTTGCATGCCTTCTCCATCATAGAATGGAATGACGCAATGTCGTCCGGAGGGGACGGGTGAGCTGGGCTTCTAGGGGTTTCCAACTCCACCTCTGACTCCCAGGTTGGATCCCTGGAGGGGGATGATGAGATATCCGACATGGCTCCCCTGTCAGACTCCGAATCTGGCAGCTCACCTTCCTCTTGTGCCAGAGCTGAGATTGGCGTGCGTAGGTGCGTCGGTTGACGGGACGGGCCCGGCTCGTCGACGGGTGACTGTGGCAGGTTTGCCTGAGGTAGTCTCTGGTCCAACGACTGTAACAACGATTGAAGCGTGGACAGAATTTCCAACGACAAAACAGATTGAGGATTGAGAAGAGGGGCAGATACCGGTATAACAGATCCCCTCGTCGACGACTTGTCAGCCACTCGTAGCCCTAGGTCTGCTGGGCCAGCTATTCTCTCATTCTTGTCCTCCGAGGAAAGCAACACAGCCTGTTCTTGTAGTAAAGTATCCGGGGGGATCGGATCAAAAACTTCAGGCCTCCAGGCCTCCTGTAGAACACCCGTCGACGGGGCCATCGTCGACGTCGTCGTCGGTGGGACGGTGGATGCCACCTGCGTAAGTGGCAGGGTGGAGGCCGATGACTGGGCCGCCGTCGACGATGGTGACTTAGCAGGTGGTTTTGGCGGTCCCGCCTTTTCCCCTTTTCCACAGTTGGCTTGCTTTTACTCGACTCTCGACTCGTGGTCGATCTATGATGATCGCCCGAGGAGGATTTCCGTTCCTTTGATGAAGATGATTTCTTTGACGAGGAGTCTCTAGTTGAGTGACTTCCAGACGACTCTTTTTCCGTCGGTCGAGATTTCTTCGCCGGTGGTTCCGACGAGGTAGCGCGGCGTGATGTTTTCGCCGATTGTGTGGAGCCTACCTCTGAAGGGGGGTATGCCCCCGCTCCCTCATTCAGCCATGCCACCAGTCGTCGACTGCGGTCTTTGAGGGTTTGTTGAGAAAACCCTTTGCATATGTCGCAGTTATCCGCCGAATGATGAGGGTGGAGGCAATATATACAATCCATATATCCGTCCCCCTCGTAAACTTTTTTCAAGCCGCATGTCGCGCATGGGCGGTACAGCGCTTTTCCTGACCCGGAGGACATTTTCTGTACTCAAATTCCAGTAACGCAACCTTGTACAAAATAGTAAGACAACGCGAGGAGATCCCACTACTTTGGAGACGGTTGAAATCTGAAGGGGAACCGCGGGGGCGGGCCTCTTATACGGGGACGGCCTACGGAGCATGCGTAGGCGGGTCCTAAAAGGACGTAGATAGGACACAAAAGTGTCGGAAGTTTTCCGATTGGAAAAGGCTATATATGTGTACCGAGGGGTCCCAGTCTGACGACGGGGAATATTCTAAGCATGTGAATCCATGAAAGATCCAATGCTGGAGAAAATATGGGTTAAAGAGCCCGTGCTACCGCTGCATTGTCCTTCAAAAGCTCCTGACTGGGGGAGAGCTGCAGCGCTTTTTATTGTCTCCAGTTGCAAAGAAAAAGGGAAACAAGAGGCTCCATCATGTAAACCCCATCATCGGAGCAAGGAAAGCCGGGATCTGTAGGAAAGAAAGGAGTAACAGTGCACGTTCGCACTTCTTACGCAAGTGCAATGCTGGTTGGCGCCCTCTAGGTGTGCCCGGCCCAAGCTGCGGTGACCGTCAGATGTCAAAAAGAGGACAAAGTACATGTTTGTGCCGTGGAGCGTTTGAAGTGGAGTGCCACGACACAAGAGTGGTAAGAAGAGAATTAAAGAATTGGTCTGGCACATGGGGGTTGCAGCTCAATGCAAGTGCTTGGGCGCCCTCTACCGCTGGCAGTGCCCTGAAAACGACTCCTGCCTGGGGGGTGGGGAGATGAGTGGCTGGCGCCACTCTAGGAAGAGGAAATGTCTCTGGTTTGGGGGAGTAAAGCATGTGGCCTAAACACCCTGCCACCAGTACTGTGGTGCTGCCTGTCGTACCATCAATGGACTAGCCCGATGTAACCCCAGGTGCGGCTTTGCCGTCCCCATAACTGTGAGTTTGACTGTTCTGAACAGAGTCTAATGCAAGTTGAACTGGTCTCCTGCAGCTCTGCAAATGCTTAACGCGGACTCAGTAATCATCCATCTAAATGCTGTTAGCCTGCAGACTCTGGACATGCTTAAAGTGGCCTCAGTTAGAAAGTATGTAAAGCTGAGCTCCTGCAGTGTCAGGCTGCTGACTATGGGGCCAGGAGCTTAAGTGTGGTGTCACTCAGTGGTTTATGTTCCACCCACCCAGTTTAATAACATTTTTTTTCTTAAATATGGAAATTTCCAACGTGTTACCAGCAGTCCAAAACCCCTGACTGTCACCCTCAAATGTGTACCAAAGCTCAGTATATGTGTTACGTTTGAAACTACCAAAACATGCGTATAGGTAATGATAGTCCCAACATGAGTTCCACCCGGATTCCAAGTGTTACTGTTTGTGACTGTTAACTGATTTGATGTCCAGTGATGCTTGCCATTTGTTTGCTCGTTATGGAAAAGGAGGAGTGTGGCGTGCCACCCTTTTTAGAGAACGGGTCCCTCCCAGGGCTCGTGCTAATGTCATATATCTGTGACCATGTGTGACTTACTGAATGAAAGGGACAAGCCATTTCCTACTCGTAATTCGATACCAACTGACTCCTGCCTGCTGTGTGGTTCTTTCTGTAGCACGAGTGCCTGCCTGCAGGGCTGTCCACCATGACAGAGCACACGGGGGCATCACTGTCCGTGACCTCTGGTGATCAGCAGAGCCCCTGCGGGCACACTCTGCCTGCATGTTCCCAGAGTCGCTGCTGGGCAACTACGGCTGCGTTGACCTGGGTGCCGCCAGGCCATGATCTGACCGCGTGCCCCTGCATCCAAGTGTGTTGGCTGGGTGCCTGCAGCAAAGGTGTGCCCGGACCCTGTGCCTTGGGTCCAGAACACAACATCATCCATTGTTCCTTGAGGTTTTAAAGTTCTAAATATGCGCCTACTAAATTCCCCTGGATGTGGTAAAACATCCTATGCCTACATGACGCAGTTACGTTTTTGTTTCAGATTATCTGGATTTTGCAGGCTATTCTACATAAGTGTGAAGATACGTTTTTCGCCGTCATTGTTACGATCTGTAGATGAGGGAAGCGGTTGGATGGTCATTGAGTGCCAGTGTGCCACCCTCGATTGAATGGACATTCAGAGATAAATTGGCCTCTTCCTTGGGACCTTGTAATTGTAGGCAGTGGAGTAACTTTGCTGAAAATGTGGGGGTGGCGGGGGGGGGGGGGGGGGCATGACATCTGAAGAAAAGGTGCCCCAGCCAAATGAATGGAGACAAAGTGGTGTGTCATGAAAGCTGGGAGGGGGACAAACACCCCAGTCCCCCCTAAAATGACGCTCATGATTGTAGGTATGTCGAACACAAGCACTGCTGATTCTCTACGGGCACGAGATGGTCAAGCACGTGCAAACGATTGTGATCCTTGGCACTGTAGCTTCAAGGCACGGGCCACCACCATACACCAGCTGATCAAAGGTAAGGGCCCCTCAAGCCGCAGCGAGAGAACACATGTGGGTACGGTAGTTGGCGCTCCCTTTCCTCAGTGCAATAACATGTTGGCTATCAGGAAACTATCTTCAACCAACTGTTGCCGAATCTGCAATTCCACCACTGTAAAGGAAACTATTAGTCATCTCCTCCTGAACTGCCCAGCGACTCTGAAAGACAGTTTATCTAATTTCACCCATCAAGATGAGGAAAACTGTTGGAACAAACTGATAGGAGGTGACAAACCGAAATGGCAGTTAGCCACAGTGAACATCATGCAACATATCCTTAAAGTGATGCTCCCCACACAGATCCTAAATACCGTTCAACCTACACCAAAGAACTAACCTTCCTCACCATTTGTTTTTTTTAGCACATTAGCATGACTGCGTGTTCCTACTACTGCATTTCTTTGTTAAAAAATCTGTAAAGATTAAAAACAAATAAATAAATAAATAAATAACATGTGGGCGTTTGCCTTCCAGTCAGACTCTGGCCAGCAGGTCCGACGGCTTCCGAGGTAATAATTCTAATGTTAGCCGAAGAAGGGCAAAGGTCAATCTCTGGGCAGGTAGCAGGCTTAATGTGCACACGCTGAAGCAGCTCACACATGCTTCTATGACGCTCCTGGAATCATAATGCCGTTACCTACACACGCCCCAAACACAACAAAGCTTAAGAAAGCACACGCGTGCACATGGTGTATGCACACCCACTCCCAGCTTGAACACGTCCGTAGTCGCTCGGAAAGGAGAACAGCCGTAGTCTGCGGTCACGGGAGGTGGCACCTTGGGAACACTGCCGCGGGCTAGCGAGTGCTGGAGGTGGCCCGGGGGCGTCAGGTGCTTCCCGTCGTTCCAGGAAGCTGGGGGAGGCCCATCTGGTCTGACCGCTCTCAGTATCTCTTGGCACCAGCGGGCAGGTGCTTCCTGGCTCCCCCGCCCATCGTCTGACCGCTGCGGCAGTTGCTCTCACCGGCCAGTGGGAGGTTGCCAGGCACACCTCGCCCAGCAGGTCCGACGGCTCGGCCTGCAGCTTATCTCGGAACCTACTCCCCACCTCCGGTAAAGATTAGACGCACAAAGGGCCCACGCAGGCGACGCCGGCACTCCCCGTGCCGAATGCACACACCTCCTGAGTCCTACACAATTCATCATGGCGCTACCACACTCAGTTCACAACCTCGCAAATTCCAATACTCCTCACTCCAATGTTGGCCCACTTTATTTGGGGCCGAATCATTGGTTATAGTAGCAGCGGCCCTTTGCACATGGAAAGAAGCTTTCAATTCATTTTAAATGGCATCGTTTGTTCCCTCCATTGTGCATTGATGAACACCCGCTATTCTTTTAAAATACATTGTGATTTTAATAAGAGCCTAGGTTATAACAACTGTATAATTTTAAAGTTATAATGCAACCATGACAGTTTTATTTTTATTTTAGTATTGAAATGATTGATGTCATTTATACTATTTTATTGATCTTCTATGTGCTTAAAGTTTGTATTAACTAAATGCACACAAAAAACTCCTCACTCAGTGACATGCACAGAACACACAAGTTACTCGGGCCGAACTCCTTTGTACACAGCTTGAAGACTTTGTGGTTTCACAGGTTACTTCTTTGAGACATACAGCCTCTGATGTCACAAACATCCGCAAACACTTGTAACGGCACAAAACACACAACAGTTCATTTTTGAGTCTCCCGTAATTCGGTGGTGGGGACATGACCTGTGCACCAAAAGTGCAATCGTAACAGGTAGCCACCGCCGAATCTTTTTCATTTGCAAGGCGGTGTGCAAAAGGGTCTTGGAAAAAGGCCGGGTGCATGCTTGCATGCCACCCCTTTGCACTCCACAGTGCAAATTAAGTACGCTGGCCATGCATGAGACCTTTACAAAGGATTCCTATGCAGTCCGGCAGCTTTTTGCTGGTGTAGAAAGCAAATGGACACTGGTCACCTGGCTACCCTCTGATCTTGGGCCTAAGGCCCCTCCCACGCCAGCTGCACACCTGCACTGCCCCCACCCGGCAACCCCTGCACTTGAGGGGCTGTTTCTGTATCCCTACAGCCCCCACCAGCTCTCGACACCGATGTCTGCACTTGCCCCTGCGCTTGCCACAAGCAGGCCACACTTTTTACCTATCGTTTTTATTTATTACTGTTGATAACTGCTGGACCCATATGCATGCAAGTACCATAACCGACCCTACCCTCCCTGGAGAAAAAAGATGGACCACACAGATTGCAAGTGTTGGCAATAAAAAGCCATAGGATTGTATTGTTACAGATATGGTTATGGAAACAATAACAATAATCGCATATCCTTTTGATATCATACTTTTGGGCACTGGGTCTTGAGGTAACCCACTCTGGCCCGTGCCACCACACATGAGCAGGTTATCGGCTGTCTGCGTTCCCCTAAAAGTAGGTTATTTGCAGCCCCTGGTGGCTAAGGTGTTGGAGATTTCTCGAAAGATATGTTCTTTGCCGTGTCCTGATAGATGTGTGCCGCCCTTGAGGAAAAGGTCGGGGTCTCCTAGTGTGGTGGCCGGGTGTGTTATGAACCCCAGGCCTCTGGCTGTACAGAATTTTTCTATCTCTCTGTTCAGTTTCCTTCTGGAAATATCAACTGATTTATAACAGCTGACCCCCTGCCATTTCCTTCTAGGCAGGATGGCTGAGAAATAGATTTCCGTATCTCTCCAATTGTGTGAGATACCTGCTAATGAGGTGCACATTTCTTTGAATAGGCTTCGTCTTCCTGTGGACACCAGGTCGTTGCCCCCTATGTGTATGATCAGGAATTCCAGCAGATCTCTGTATGCGACCCGTTCTGCTAGTTTGTCGTGGATGTCTGCCCAAAGGAGGCCTCTGTATCCCCACCAGGATGCAATAGTGTTCCTAAATGGCCCATCGCCCTGTCCTGAAAACGAACGAGTGTCCGATTATCCATGCTGATCGGAATGGGGCCCTCCACCAGTCTGTTGTTTCTGGTGGGTGGAAGAAAAAGAAGGGGGGTGGAGAAGATGCCCCTTGCCATGCTGAAGTTACAGCCCCAATTCTGAAGGAGTGGGTGCCGAATTCTGCTTTGCCGATGCCTTTTGTCAGCACCCCTTTAAATTGGTAGCGGCTTAGTGCCGAGGCATCCCTGTGAATTAGGATCCCCCCTCACTTTGGGCCTTTTTTTTGTGTAATAAAGGTTGGTAATGCACACCGGGCAGTTTGTTGCATCGTCGATGTAGCAAATGTTGATGGTTCTCTTGGCCCCTGTTTAGGACTGTTGTATATCTATGCTGACACGGTCATGTCTAACCCTGCTCTCCATGATACCTAGACCATTGTTGGCTTTGGTGCTTTATGCAATGAGTTCTCCTATTCGGAAAGTCCCAAAGTAAGCCAGAAAAAAATGCTATTTTAAATAAACAGGTCTCATATGGGTGACAGCATATGCTGTCTAGCTGGCTTGTTATCTTTATTAGTTTGTCAAAATCAAGCGTGCAGCGGGAATCTACCTGGGGTCCCTCCAGTTTGCCCCAGCCCTTCATGGCATCGGAGATCAGGGTGCTCTGGGTGGGCTCTGTGTCCCCCCGCAGTTTGGAGTAATAGGATATTACTACTAGGTGTCTTTTTGCCCAATCCCTCTTAAAACCCTGCTCATGGGCCCATTTTAAAAATATTTATATATCTTTTATTGTTATTAATTCTATGTGGTTTAAACCTGTTGCTCTAAAGACGGTTTGTAAGCACTTACTGTACTGAGCTGTGGTGGTGCTTGCCAGTGCTTTCTTTGTCATCTCTACAAGGAACCCCGTGCCAGGGTTCATGATCTCTGTGGGCAAAGTGGCGTTGGCACCTGTTTTTGAGGTGCCTGGTTCTCGTTGTACATCCCGGCCTTGGCTCTCCGACGGTGGCGTTGATGTAATGTCTTTTAGCTCGCCATAATTGCCCAGCAGTCCGCTGGTATTAACGTCATCATTTCTTGGGCGTGAGGTGCTAGCTCCCAGAATCTTGTATACTGAAAGCAAGATAAGGCATCTGTAATGTTATTATCCGTTCCAGTGATGTGTTTGGCTTTAACTACAATGTTTTCTTGCAGTGTGACTACAGTAATGGCATTTGGTCGTTCTTCTGTTTATGATGCCTACCACAACCATGTTGTCACACCAAATCAAGAGTTCTGTGTTAGCTAGCTGCCTGCCCCAGATGCGTCATGTTAGCCAGATGGGAAATATTTCTAAGAGCGTGATGTTTTTTAACCACCCTGCTGGTTGCCATGACTTGGGCCACTGCCCAGCCACCCACTCTGTGTCTAGAATGGCTCCAAACCCTTTGCTCCCGGCCAAAATCTGTGAAGAGGACCCTTTTGGCCCATGTATTCAATGCCGTGTGCCAAAGTGTGATCCCGTTGAAGTTTCTGAGGAAATTCCCCCAAACTTTCAGATCTTCTTTCACTTCTTTGCCCAGCCGGATGTGGAGGTGGCGTTTGGTGCATAATTTGGTTTTAATCTCCAAGCTCCTGGAGAATACCTTCCCATGCAGGATGATTCTGGCTGCAAAGTTGAGGCTGCCTGCCAGTGATTGCAATTCTTTTACTGTGCCTGGTGGCACTTAAGTTTTGTATTTTCTCCAGGAGTTCCGTTATCTTTGTTTTTTGAGATTCTGCAAAGGCCCTCAACTGAATCCTTTTCAATCCCCAAAAAGATTATGTTGGTGGATGGTTTGGTTGTCTTCTCTGTGGCCAGGAGAATGCCCCATCGTGCGGCCATCCTTTCTAGCTCTGCCAGTGCCCTCTTGCATTCTGCCGACTCTGCTGGTTCCATCACCATGAAGTCGTCGAGATAGTGTACTACTTTGACCCCTGGTTGTTTTTGAAATGCCCATTGAAAAAATGCGCTGAACTGCTCAAATAGTGCGCAGGAAACTGCGCATCCTACAGGAAGGCATCTGTCAATGTAAAATTTGTTTTCAAAGGTAAACCCTAGCCATTGCTTTGATTCTGGGTGGACTGGTAAGAGTCTAAAGGCAGATTCAATGTCTAGCTTAGCCATCAGTGCATTCCTGCCACATTCCTGTATAAGTCTTACTGATTCTTGGAAATGGGTGTAGGAAACAGCAGATTCAGTGTGCAGAATGCCGTCATTAAGTGATTGGCCTTTTGGGTAGGAAAGGTGGTGAATTAACCTAATTTTCCTGGTTTCCATTTTGGGAACCAGGCCTAGCGGTGATACTAAGTAGTCTGAAAATGGCATGGAGTCCCAGGGGCCTGCGATCCTGCCCAGGCTTAGCTCTTTCTCCAATTTGTTTTTTACCACTTCTGGGTTGTCCCTGGCGGATTTCAAGTTTTTTTGGGATGTTGCGGGACCCTGTTCCCTTGAAAGGAATGATGAAACCTGTTTTGAAACCTTGTTGGATTGCTGTGCTGGTTTCACTATCTGGGTAGTTCAGCAATGCTTTGCTGAAGTTGTTGTGGTTGATAGGCGTTCTGCCTCATTACAACACTTGTTGTCCATGCTGTTGCTACTCAGGTGTGGTTTAGGGTGGTATTCTGGTGTTGGCTGGACAAATTTGTTGCTAATCTTTCTTATTTTTGGCTGGTAGTCTGGTGCAATTGCTTGCCGGGTGGTCGCCATTGCAGTTTGTACAGCTGTGTTTATACCAACATTCTTTACCCCAGGTGCATAGGTTTTTTTCCAAAATTCCTGCATGGAATATTGGCTTTGGAAGCGTGGTGATTTTTGTTCTGTCCATGGGCATTTGACTTAGCCGCCCAGGGCTGTTTTTTTCCGAAAGGGCTGCTCCCCTTTCTTGTTTTTCTCATTGTCAGAGAAAATTTTTGTTGGATTTGGGCGTTGTTTGGGTAACTTCTTCCTCAGATGGAAGCTCAGCGTTTAATATGTACAGGTCATTCTGCACCTCATCCTATTCTATAGCTGGCCTCTTTGACATACTCTGTCTGAATCTGATATCGTATGCTAACCAGATTCTGCATTTTTGGGTGATTTTCACTACTCTCCATGTAGGCCCAAAGCTTGGCACCGTCCCAGAGAACTTTTTCTTAATATATAGTTGCTAAAATGGCAAATGATTTCAGCCAGTTGTCCCAGTTCTGCTCTACCTGGGCGTTCCTAGCTATCGCCTTTTCCTCTATTTTCTTGGGGTCCCTAAAGGCATCTCTCCCCTTTCGTTGGGCTTCTATCAGTGAAAAGATTTCGATGAATTCTTTTGCCCATATAGCCTCTTTGATTGTAGTGTATATGCTCCATGCTAAACATCTTTTGTATCTATTCAGAATTTCTGTGTGGAAAGATTTAAACCTTTGGTCCAGTTGGGCACTGCTAATCATTACCATTTCAGCTCTGCTGTTTTTGTTTGCATCTACCTGTCCTGTTGTGCTAGCATTGGAGGTTGCCCATGCTTTCAGTGCACCACCCAGGTCTGCTGCTGTTGTTGCTGATGTTGTAGGCCCAATTGGACTTGTGGCTGCTGGTGCCGGGGTGGGAATTGCTGGGGACTGGAGGGAGCACAGCTGCTGCTGGTGTTACAGGATTTGCTGCTGTTGGTATTAGTGGAACGTTGTGGCTTGGTGGGCCAAGTTTTTCCTGTGGGGGGGAGTTGTTTGTCTCTAATTTCTAGCATCATTTGTTGCATCTCACTCATGTTTTCGCTTAGCTTTGACAAAATACTGCTTTTGTTACCTTTGCCCGCTTCTTCTGTTGACTTCCTCTTCTTTGTGGGGGGGCTGTCTCCTAGCCTAGGTGGCATGGGTACACCCTCTTTTGGTAGGCCATATAGGTTTTCCCTTACCCAGGCCCAACCGTAGTGTTCGGCTGCCTCAATTGCTGTGAGTAGTAGGGGAGATTTTGGCTTTGATGGCGAGTTTGTAGGTTCCTGCGTTTTTCTTTTGGGCTCCATCAGCCCGTTTATGGGACTCAATGGGAATGGGGGTCATGGAAACACCGGCAGCATCTCGTAATGCTGCTGGTGTTTCCTCGTCCGCCTGCAGTGTTAAACCCGCCAGGTCAGACCTGGCGGGAACATCACCTCCCGCCTGCAGGAGTTGTGATCGCCCGGCATGGAAACAACGGTGGCGGCGGGTTTACCGCCACCGTTGTTTCCATACCGGGCGATTTGTAATGAGGCCCTTTGTGTCCTTACGTTGCCCGAAACAAATCTGTGATGTGGTTTGCATAATCTACTCCATTTTGTTTTTATAATGCATAAAACTCGTGTTCATATAACTAGCAAAGTACGTTGGTTTAAAACATCAATCCCTTAACCTGAGTTTTGCAAAACACGCGCGCAATGTCAAAATTGTTTGCTCCGTGCTGGCTTGCTTCCAAAATTGAATGTTTTGTTATTGTAGGGGAAATGTTCGGCCTGCTGCCTTTGTGTTGCTGCGCAACCCGGCGCAGGGGCTCACTTACTTGTAAAGATGAAAACAAAAACACTGCCTGCGCCGGGCTGCTCTCCTTGTAATCCCTCATCTGTTTGCTCATACGTCTCACTCTCCGGCTTGGCGCCTGCTCTGATGGAAAGCCACCCTGTGGATTTTCTTGTTTTTTTGAGCAGGACTATGCTCGGAAGGAGGAAAAAAAGATGCCGCGGCTGCAACCAACTTGAGAGGAAAGTGCCCAAAGGTACAGAGGGGGGCCACGGGAAGATACTTAGTTAAAAGCAAGCTCCAAAAGAAAAGAAGAAAGAGGTGGAAGACACTGAGTTAACAGTGAACTTCCTGGCTGTTTGGGTCCCCGTTCAGGGTCGACAAACAGTCGACCCACACTTCACCCTTTCTCCCCTCCCCTTCACTTGCGCGATCTCAAAGTCACCTGGCTTAGTAAAATCGTTGTCTCAGTCTTCCCTCTGTTCCCCTGTCGCGCCTTGAAACATTTTGTATAGGCACATTATAAATGCCATATCATAGCATTCCATAGTATTTGCATTGGGAGAGGCAGGGGTGGTGGAATCGTAAGTTACGTTCTGCCCATCTCTCTAATGAAACTAAGCTGTGACGTAAACAAAATGCATAAATGCCTTATGCAAGACTTTTACACATTTTTCTTGCATTAGGCCTCATCCAAAAGGAGCCCATGCTTACACACGGAAATATTCTCACTCACAGAAATCGTACAAACCGCGACCCACTGAGCTGAGACAAATAGGAAGCTCCTTAAGCATACATGCAGATTTCATGAACTATCCCAATTCTACGATTACACATACGTTTAACGAGTAACCACTCTCACCACTACCCACCCCCCCTTAACCCCAGAAACATCTTCCAGTGGTATGCTACGAGGCAAAGATGCCCATGAGGTCTCCGCGTGGACAGTAAACTGCCTCTTAGTTATCCCAAGTGAGCCTAACCCCCCCAGCCCTACTTGTTGAAGTCTACCAGTGCGCAACACATCCAACTGTTTCCTAGTCTGGTTTTCCCAAGGGATTGCGATGAGTGGCTTCATCATGAGGTGTTTAAGCAGAGTTTCACTCAACATTCCAAAATCTTGCCATTTTTTGGGGGTGGGGGGGTGGAAACCCTTTCATGATTCCAATTTTGGGAGTAAAGACCTTGCGTGAGAAAAATTGGGAGCATTCTCCTGCCTTCAGCAAGTGTTAATTTTTGATTTGCCAGATCCCCCGACCCCAAAAAAAGACTTATGAAGTTACAAAAGCCTCATCTAAAAGGGCACGAGGATTCGGACAGATACTTCAGAACCAACAGGTTGCAGTCACTGTAATGCTGGTAAAGAATCGTGAACTCACTTTGTGACAATTTGAGAAGAAGCCTAAAGTGGGAGCGCATATGCATTCCCAGGGGTTATACCTCTTGCTTCTGGCTAAGAAAAGAAGATAAAGCACAGAGCCAGACCTTTTGCCAATAAGCACTGCACCTCATGTGAGGAAAGAAAGCGTTCTTGGTTATTCCCTTTTACATTCATCTTGGAACAATTAGCACGTTTTGTTGAGTTAATATGTTTGTTTCAGTTATGTCTTTTATTTCTGTGCACAAAAGGCTTTTTTTTTAGACTTATATGTTTTAATAAAAATCAGATCCCGAGGTGGCCACCAAGGGGCTAGGGGTGCTGAGATGACAGCCTCAGCGTGAACCTCCTGTGCTGAGGGCCAGTAAAGTGGATTGAGCCCCCACTTTGTGCCCCGCCCCAGCGAACCCCGCAGAGCAGACTGAAAGGGGAAGCCCAGCTGCAAGAGGAGGCGAAAGAACGGACAAACTCGGTGAATGGCTCGTTGCGCTCCTGACGGAAAGTGGAAGTATCCTCCGCTTCAGGCCGACGCGCCAGACCGACCTAGCACATAGGAGGGCTGCCAGCGTTTGGAAGACCAGGGGAGGCGGGCCGAGGGAAGAGGGGAGGTAAGTCCTCCCCTCCTCAGATTAATTAAAGGAGTCGCCGCTGGGAACCCCCCTCTCATCCCCCATCCGCCACCTTGACAGCCAGTGAACGACTAGGAAGCCACCCGCCGGGGGGAAGGGAACCCTCCATTAACTGTGGTGGTGAGTGCACCGAGCAACCTCAAGCCTGCGAGGCGGCCAGAGGAGGACTAAAGGGCGTCCACGAGGAGGGATCGAGCAGGATAAGTGCTCGCTGGGGGTAGTGGGGGAACCCCCACAGGACACGAGGAGGCAACGTGGGCACCTCTTACATGCCATAATTCAACAAAATAAATCGCACAGCAGGCACAAAGGCACATGGAGCCAGTGCCAGAGCCCATGTGCAGGGGGTCATACATACGAAGTAGACCCAGCAGGCTCATTAGACCCTGCAGTGTGGGGTACCGGAAACACTGTATTGGAGGCGGGAGACAGCCTGGAGCGACAGTGGGCAACCGTGGATGGTGCACCCCCAGAACCAGGGGACTCACGAAGAAGGGATGTCCCTGGTGTGCTAAGGGGGCCCCCACGCCCACACCAGCACCCCGCCAGAGGGAAGGGAGGCACCCTATAGACCTTGGGGAGAACCTGACCAGCTGACTTCAGCAGCCCCACGAAGAGAACAGTGCTCGCCCAGCCGGAGCCTGGTGTGGGGGTGGGTTGGGGCATGCCCGTCCCCCCATCACTGGGAGAAGCAGAAAAAGACCGGAGGGGAGAGGAGAGAGACTTGGAGGGGGAATAGGCAGAGAAGAAGACAAGCCCGACACGGTCCCTGGCAAGTGATGGAGGAGGCCTGAGGGACCACTCCAATCTAAGGAAGACCAACGAGGTGTGGGCCCCCAGTTCCATACCTGGGCTGTTTTCCCCCCCTCGTGGAGGACTCCCTAACGACCCCTGCCACCTGAGGGCATTGATTGAGTGGCGTGAGAAGGAGAGGACACCATGAGGAGGGAGAGAGGGGACGGGCCCCCCCGTGTCACCCCCAGTAAACTGCCCTGTTGAACCCCACTTGAAGCCAAGTAAACCGGATTGAGGTGAGGGCCCCCGGGACCCACACCTGGGGCGTGTGCCCACCTTGTGGAGGAATCCCCCCTGCGGACCCCGCTGGCCAAACGCATCAACTGGGCGTCAAGAGAAAGAGGACACAACGAGAGGGGGGGAATGGAGGTGGAATCTCCCCCCACTAACTGTCCTGTGGGACCACACTACAACCAAGTACATGGAACGAGGTGAGGACCCCCAGGCCTTACACTTGGGGCGTGTGCCCGCCTTAAAGAAGGCCCACATCAAACAGTGCCAAACACCAGGGCAGACAACGGTGGAGCAGGTAGCTGAACTTCTGCCCGAGGCTAACCGGTGAGGAGGACTGGGTGGGGGGATCCCTCCACTACCTTGCCCCGATGGCAAAATCATCCCTCCCGGCCAGCCCCACAAGAAAGACCCCAATAAAAAGGGGGACAAAGTTGAATGAGCTGGAGGGAGCCACTTCAGAAATTTCGCTTCCAAGAGCCTATGGGGAGCAGAGGCAGATCGGGCCCAGGCATAATGAGGGACCGGTCAGCGGAACAGGCAGAAGACTCCATGTCCACAAAAAAGGATATTGCAGCTGTGCTACAGAAAATAAAAGACATGCTGGCCAACATTGGGTATAGGCTCGAGAAAATGCACCAGAGAGTGGATAAAGTAGAAGATCGGCTACAGGAATTGAGAGCCAGGCAAACATCGGTCGACATCTTGGATACACAGATCGACACCAGACTATCCGCCCTGGAAAATAAGGACGAGGAGAGGGCCCTGCAAATTGACAATTTTGAGAACAGGGAAAGGAGAAACAACCTGCGGTTCTTTGGCTTTCCGGAGGCAGAGGGGGAACCAGAGAGGGACATATGTCGAGTCGTCAAAGATGTGATCTGCCTCTGGTTCGGGAATTATGCAACAACTGACCCAACGATTGACAGGGCACACAGGGTGTGGGGCCGAGCTGGAGGCTCTCGCTCGCTTCCATTATTACGTTGAGAAGGTGAAAATCTTGGAGGAAGCTAGGAAAGCCAATTCCATCACATATAATAATGCGACAATAACGATCAGGTCCTTTCTGCATTTACCCTGGACCGACGACGGATGTGTGGCTCATTGACACTATGCCTACGGGAGAAGGGAATCCGATACCGTTGGGGTTACCCCTTCTCGCTATCACTCGAATATATGGGCCAACGATCACGATTGGTCACCGAAGATGATATCAAAGGGGCAATTCGAGAGTAAGTGGACACCGCAGAGGACCTGAGACGGCCCACCGGGGAGGCAGCGAAGGGGAAAAGCAGGAGAGGGAGCATGAAGGACAGGAGACGGATTCCGGGATCGAGAAAGTTCAAGAAACTGAACACTCTCCCAGCCCCCTACAAGAAGGACACAGGCTGGGCAAAGGCAAATATGCCAGCATAACTGCCAGGATTTGGTTTGCACCTCCCGCAGACAGCAAGTATGGGGGGGGTGAATCGTAAAGGGATATGTTAAGAATGTGGTAATCGTCGCAGGGGGACAGGGATGGCGGGGGGGAGGAAAGGGAAGTCTTAGACGGGTTGGGGGGAATCCTTTGAGGAAGGACTCTACCCATGTGGCGCATACAAGAAAGGCCCAGAGGGAACAGGCAAACTGGTGGTCCAGTCAAGCACCAGGAATGGTTGAACTTTTTGGCTGTGCACCGGGGAGAGGAGAAACAAAAGGTAGGGGCTAGGGGTTTGGTCGTTGGGAAGGGGGGCAGTTGGGGGGGGGGGAAGTGGTTCAGGGTTCGGGGGAAAGGGCGGGGAGTGGCGTTGGTAGGTTCGAGCACACAGCAAGCGAAGGGAAAGGAACCGGGCATTTGAGGTGGAGGGATAGGGGAAGTGTACCATGCCTCTTATAAGTCCAAAATGAGTGGAGTGACGATTGTTATGGCTAACGACCTGGGCTTCACGATAGAGGCTTCAATTAAGGATCCAGAGGGCCGATATCTGTTTATAAACAGACATCGCTCCGACACTTGCACCAAAGCTTGTTGCACGGTTTATACCAAGATTAATCTGCCAACAGAACACCACCACTCTCACTCCGTTGGTGACGGAGCGCTGTACCAATACCCTTAACATTTAACATTTCCCACAGAGGGAGTGATTTATGGTCCCAATGAGGGTCAAGTGACGTTTTGGGAGGGGGACAAACAGACTATTTGTGGAGGGTACTCTTATAGTGGCGGGTTATTTCAACATGGTACTAGACCCTGCTAGAGACAGGAAAAGAATGTCATCACTAACAACCACAGAGCCAGATGCCGCCATGTCACTGAGTTTCCGTAGAATCAACTTCAACCTGGGCCTAGTGGACACACTCAAGCTCAGCCACAGGGGATTCCCCCTTACACCTATTACTCAAAAATGTACGAAACATTCTCAAGGATCGACTATATCCTGGTGGAATGCGCCCTACTCACCCACATACAAAACCTACAGGTGGACCAGGTCCCTTGGTCTGACCATGTCCTATTGCGGGTCATGTTGAGGGGTGGATGGGGACACAAAAAGTAACAACACCCTTTTGAAGGACATGGTAACAGCTCAAATGGTATTGGAAAACATATTAGAATACTTCGAGCTGAAGAACAACGGGCAGGTCAGCCCACATGTCCGATGGGACACATTTAAAGCCACCATCCGCGGAATCCTAATAAAAGTAGGGGCGCAAAAAAAAGGGAAAGGGCGGATAGGATATTGGCATGGAAACTGATGGAGGCCCAGAAAAGTAAAATGGTTAAAGCCATGAAAACCAATGAGGGGACTCTGAGTTATGACACCCGGGGTATAATGGGGGGGGGCTTTTAAGCAGTACTATGAACGATTGTACAAATCAGAATTCAACGGGGAGGAGGCCCTTATAAAAGACTTTTAGACAAAACTACCCATACTGGGTCTAACGCGGGACAGTGCCGAAAGACTTGAGGCCCCGGTATTGGAGGAAGAAATTGCCCAGGCAGTAAAGGTGATGAACGGAGGTGCGACACCAGGAGAGGATGGGCTCTCAGTGAAGTTTTTCGAGCTGTATTGGTCCACCCTGACCCCACACCTAGCTAGGGTTTTCAATGCAGTTCTCGAGGGGGATATTCTGCCAGAGACAATGATGGGAGCCGTCATAGTGGTACTGCCAAAAGAGGGTAAAGACCTAACAGACTACTCTGCAGGGCTTTCTGTCTCTCTATCCAGCTGTGTGTGGTACTATACTCAATCGAAGTTAGGCATGGGCCGTTCCCATTGTACAGGACCCAAATCTAGCCGTTTTTTGCAACATGCAGGATTCCCGAAACCAAGGCAACTGCGAAGATTAGATGCCAACATATAACCCACTAACCAATAGCCCAAACATTTTGTATACTTAACTCACTCAAAATCGCACTCCCACCTCTCACACCGCAAGCACCATGCACCTCACCACACTGCAACAACGCAAACTACCCCTACAGCACACGAGGAATGACATTGCTCCGACACTCGCACCAAAGCTTGTTGCACGGTTTATACCAAGATTAATCTGCCAACAGAACACCACCACTCTCACTCCGTTGGTGACGGGGCGCTGTACCAATACCGTTAACATTTAACATTTCCCACACTTGGATGTAACAGTGGGCACTAGCCGGAGTCACGTCTGGGTGAATTGTGGGGGCTGGCAGGTGCTGCACTTGGACGGAATTGTGAATGTTAGCAAAAAAAACAGCACGCACTTCACCACACCGCAACAACACATTAACTGCACCAACAGCACACGATGACTAACATCGATCCGATATTCTCACCAAATCTCAGCATCCGGTGTATACGGAGTTGAAGCTGCCAACGCAACACCACTCCTCTCACTATCCTACTCCCTCTTCACCTTACTAACACATCCCACCTTCTCGTTTGCCGATCCGCCAGAGCGCCTGGGGACCAACTCTGTTAGTGACAGTGCGCAGTATAAATACCTTTAATATTTAATAATATTTGATATAATAATGTCTAATTGAACTTTCTTATTAGCTCCCATTTCGGTCATATGATCACTGAGCAATCTCTGCAGGAGGCTTTCTGAGTTTTTTTTTTCCACAGTCCAGTCTTTGTTGTATTGTAGGTGTAAATGCTTCAATATGTATCAGTCGCATGTGTCATGGCTAGTAGAGTTGCCTGGTCTCAGTTTCCATATTTGGATTCATATAATTTGAGAAAAGGGGTCAAGGAAATTGTCAGGGCAGACATTAGACTACATTGTGTCTGAAGGGTATCCGGGTTTTCGCGACAATGCCCATAAGAACATTTCCAACTTTCTTTTTTTTCTTCCTAGCTTGTTTCCTCTTTGAGCTACACTGTGGGGTTGTAGATGGCAAGAAGGAGTCTGAGTCAAAGGTTGAATAACTGGACGTTTCTTTTTTTTAATTTAATTTTTCACAAAGCACACCTTATAGATACATTTATCACAGTCAAATGTATAAAATAGCAACAAAAAGAAATCATCCCTCCTTAACAGGGGCAGGTGCCCCCTCTATTGTACAACTTTGAATAAGAATAATTCAAGTTTCAAAACCCTACAACCAAAAGTTAGAGTTAGATTTTTTTCTAAACTTAGGATTCCAATTTACTTTCAATGATTGTAAAAGCTTCTTTTAAGAAGGATAGTAGAGCCAGTGTTACAGAGACTCAGTCTCCCTGAAGTAAAATACTCCACCACTCTTCCGCCAGAAGCGTTCAAGTTTGAGATTGGAATCTTCCCAACCACCAAGTTCTTTGAAGTCTCAGTTCCAGGCATATTAGAGTCAAATTATACAATGTTTCAAACTTTTCCTTGCAAAGTCTACAGTTATAATTTTGCAAGGTATTACGTTTTCTTGCTTCTGTTATTTCTCTGGTTGGCATCAAGTTAAAATTAAATGGCATGAACTGCCATCTTAGAATACTGCTAGGTAACCTTGACGGATACCTTGGTATCTTGCCTCTTGCCCTTGATTTCAGATGATGTTTTCTATACAATTTCATATTTCTACAACTCTCCACTGTCACACTTGAATACTTTCAGTTTTGAGAACACATCAACCTTTTAAATTGCATGTAAAAAATGGTTTTAAAAAAATCAATAGGAAAAACTGTTTTGAAACCCAAACATGTTCCAATGAAATGCAGGGTTTTGTAAAATGGAACAAATGGGATGTTTCACTCTAGCACAAAACCAATTCACATGAAAGGCAGAGTTGATAAATGGAAGAAATGGGATTTTTCACTTTAGCACAAAAGCACATTTAATTGAAGGCAAGGTTTTGTAATTTTCATTTTGTGGTAAGGAACCCCTTTGCTTAAAGGAAGTCTGGGGGTGAATGCACAAACAGGATTACCTGATTACATTACAATCTATAGTTTTCATTGCACACTGGGAATGAGTTTGTTAATTTCGAATTTTAACAAAAATCACCCTGTGGTGTTCTGCCAAGGGTAATTCAATAAATTAATATTTTTTGTTAAATCAGCTAAGGGTCTACATGGCTTTGCCACCCCCCCCTTTCCCCACTAATAAAGGAAAGGATTTAAGGCAAGCCGATTCCCCCACTTTTTGGTTTCAAATGGCTCAATTCTACTTACATTGAAAACCTCTGCTTAAAATTCAGGACAGCCAGCTGCATTTCAGGACCCCCTATGAGGACAGGGCAGAGGTCTGGTCACACCCTTCCAAGGACGGTCACCAGCTCTTCATCATAGGGCCCAGTCAGCTTTTAGGCCTTGTCAGCAATAGACGGCTCCATCCCTCTTCCAAGCTCCACCCATATGCAATTTCAGCAAATCTCCTTTGGTGTTTATTTGCGGCTTTCAGTTGGTCATTTTGAGCAGCTCTCCCCCTCTCTCATAGTGCATCCACTTTATATACCCGTGAGGACACCATCAAGATTACAATATTGGGCAGTGCCCTGCAAAGATTCCTGTACATTTTATTGGTCCTTCACTCATCTCCACAACCCAGAAGTCCAGCCCACGCTGACCGATGGGTTCCATGGGTGGCGACATTTAAATTCTTAAATCTGCAGGGAGGAGATATGTCCCATCACTAGATTTGCCATCTGGAATTTTCCTAAATTTGCACAAAAAGTCACAACATAATTTTTATTTTATGCAAAACCCTCTCAAAATATATTTTTTAGGATTCCTCTCATGTCGAATCTATCAAGACATGTCCTATCTCGGCACCATATTGCATAGGCACGTGGCAGTTTCTCGTCATTCACAGAGAAAATATAAAATGTATGCTTATGAGATTTACTGACTCAATCACTAAATTAATAAATTATTGTGAGAAACCAAAGGATACCTCACCCCCTAGTCCCCGGGGACCTGTCATCCAGGTGGCCAGGACACTGCCATCGCTTTTGGATCCAGTTCCTGGGGGTGGACCAGTGCAGGAGGATCACACCTGGGTGAGGGGTCTTCGGGGAGTGGGGCTGAGACAGCCGATGGTAAGACGCAGTATTCTCCTCCTTTTTTGTTCATCTAACCCATCCTATATTTTAGGATTCTCAGAGGTCCCAAAACCCCTTTTAACACAAACACTGGACGAAGAAGAGGGTGACTTGAGAGTAACAACACAAACACTCATACATCGTCCCGCTAATCGCGTCAGGTTAAGTCAGGCACTTGACTTTAAGTGCATACACCTGATACCAATTAGCTCTCCTCGCACAAATAAAAGACAGAACCTAGAGAAACACTGTGAGCAAGGCGGAACACGAATACGAGCAGAACTTCCGGTGTGAAGGCAAACCTACTGGAGCAGAGAAACGGACCAAGGGACGAGAGCAGTGGGTCGAAAACCCCAAAAGTTCTCCTACTGGAGGTCCTTGCTTCCAACAGGCCGTGAAAGACACACGGAGAAGGCCCCATCCGAAGGCTGCATTGTGTTTCAAGGATGCCAGCGACCCTCACGGGTAAACGGCAAAAACGCACACAGCCGGTGAGTCTGCACGCAACATGAGAGACCGCTGTGTTAAAGAATGTTTGAAATAGCAACATTCTATCGCAAGTAAAGGCTGCATGCATGTGGATGAGACGCGAAGAAAGGCAGACCTGTAAATGAACTTTGAAGTGAGGACGTCTGTGAAATCAGCGATACTGATAACAGAGCCGTCCGGCGAAAGGAAGTAGCCCACTCGAAAGTCTCTGTGAAAGGTGCATTGTCTGTGACGATAAAGCGAATAGACTGCTAAAGAGAAGTAAGCACAATTAACACCTAGAGAAGGGGAGAGTGAAAGTTGAATCTTGAAATTTGAGTCGAAGTAGTCCTGCGGTGGTCTGTAAAGAAAGCCACACACATTCCAAAGTCTTCATCATCCGGAAATGGTGTGAGCCCGACAGAGGGGACCTATGTGAACCTTTTATAGGAACATTGTTTGGATGTCTGGAAAGAGAGACTTTGACATGGAAGGCCAGACAGGCCTCGATCCATGTTTTGGAACTGTTCATTATGTTGAAAACCCGAGCCAGAGTGTGTCATACTGCCTACAGGGACCACCTTACTAGGTGTGGTCTAATATGGGGAGGAGAGCTGATTCAATCACATTTATTCTTGTGAACACTGATTTTTCCTTTACATACATTTCTCCTGTATACACCTTTTGTACAACAGATAGGGCAGGCTTTTGATTTTGTTAGAACATGCCATTTTGATTTGACAGACATCACTAGGACTGTTTTTGTTTATTGTCTGATGATCGAGACTACTCCCATCTTAGTTATAGGGCAAAGCATACGTTTTTCTAACCCCAGAAACTTCAATAAAGGTTTTTACAAATTGAACCTGTTGTGTCAGTGTCATACTTATCATAACATACTTCCCCTACACTATCCACTCAACAACTTTCCGATTTGTTACATTTTTCAGGAGTGCATTTTCCAGAATCTATCTCACACACACACCCCCCCCCCCCCAGGCCCCTTATCTAATTAAGAGTAAGTTTGTATTCTCCTCACAGTCTCCCATTTCCTGGAGACCACGTGGTACAGGCTTAGCCAGCTCTGGCTGAAGGTTTACATTTGCCTGCAATTAAGTCCATTCAGAGCTCTCTGGCCAGGGCTAATGTCACTTTATTGGGGCCGTAAACTGCTGACATGCAACAACTTCAAAGAAATTCCCCCTGCCAGATCAGGACAGCAGGCCTGGTGGTTGGGGGGGGGGGGGAGAGAAATCTGGCCGGAGACCCACACAGATGGTCCTGGGCTAAAATGTACTTACATGAGGTATTTTATAACATTTTCTTTACATTACGGCAGAAATCCTGGCCCGATGAAATTGACTTGTAAATCTGGCAAAGGCAGTGTCATTCCCCATTTTTGTAGGGGAGCTGAGTGTGCGAGTAAACTGTTGAAATTAAGCGCACACACAAGACACCCCTTTTGGTATGCGTCGAGGTCCTGGCCCATGTGTGGCTAGTAGGCAACCTCACGCAAGATTTCTAATATTGTCCAAAACCCCCTATGACCGACAGTGGCCGCATCATGGGTGTGCTTCAACATCCAAGCTTCAGCATGAGGTAGGTGTCGCCCACAGGTCACAGCCAGATAGGGCTCTCCTCACCAACAAACCATCTTAGATCCGGAAAATCTTGGAAAACTTCATCCCCACCCAGAGATCCTCTTTACCAGCATAATCTGACTCTGTTAGAAGAGAACTCACAGGGTCTTCAATGTGTCGATAGAATTTTCCAATGATCGCGTCCTCTTTCTGTGCAGTGATCAAATCTGCATTTCAGTTATCTGTTTTCTCTCTTGGAACTGTGCACCAGGCCACCCTCTGACCTTCTGGTCCAGTTACCTGCTCACCCTGCCTCCTTGCTGCACTGCCTCCGGGCCACCCCTGCACTGGAGCCTGTATCTGTACCCATACAGTCACCCGCCCACTCTTCTTCTACACTCATCAGATACACATATCAGACTAATTTAGCACTTGCCACTTGCTGGCTGCACTTCCACTGCTCATCGCCTTTATTTCTTTTATTTATTATTTATTCTGTTTCTCTCCTCTTTTCCGCACTTTCCACTTCTCCCCTTTTCCATGCACTTGCGCGTTCTCGGTGTCAATGGGCCTAGTAAGATTGTTGTATTTGTTTCTCCCTTGTTCCCCTCCCTTTGCCTGGTCATGCTCTGAAACACTTGTGTACGGGTGCGATACAAATAAAATATCATAATTTGGGGTATCATTACTCCACTGAGTAGTCAAGAGTTCACTATTCGCACGAGTTTGTGACCTGGTGACAGCGGCAACTTGATTTCCACCAGCAGGGATTCATTTTCTATGAAATCCCACTGTAGAACTCCCAGTCTTATCTGGCCCCTCTATTTTGAAATGACCCCTTATTTTCTTCCAATAAACGGTCATCTCATTGGAGGTCCCCAGATCATTTGGCATGGTTTAGGGGTTTGTTGGCATAAAACATCAATTTTTCCAGTTACTCAGGTGCTCCACAAACCCTTTCCTGACATAATCAGGGGCAGCAATTATGACCAGTTCTTTGAGTTGGTGGTGCATTGCAGTGAGGATGGCTTGATGAACGGCCATCAACTCTGCAACCTGAATACTTGGGCGAGGGGTCCTATTTTGTAACCAGCAGATGGTTCCAGGGTGTCATCCATCCAGGCACTCCCAATCCCAGCCACACATTACTTTTCCCCATATCAACGTAGTATGAGCATCCATCCACATAAACTGTGGGTATCCCCTTACGAGCGTCTTCTTCATAGACCTTGTGTGGGGAAGTTAAGTACGCCCCCATGTTGTTGGTCATTAGACCATCATCCTCGAGAAAGTTTTCTTGAGCACAATCATGCAAGTCCGCCAATCCTTGCTCTAGGGGACTCTTGTTTTGGCCATATCCGACCTCCACAGGAAAACTCTTGCATAGACAGAATCAAGGAAGGAATTCTGTAATTACTGACATTTCCCACCCAGATTCTGTCACTTTGGATATTGCAGGGGTTGGTGAGGCGTCTCGACAATGATGTGCTCCCCCTGGATGAATGGGAGAAGTTCTTCAATACCCACATCATTGCCAAGGCCTTCTTGCAGTCATTGAATTTTTCCTTCACAGAGGACACAGTCTTGCTCGCGTAGGAGATGGCTTTGTTGAACTTGTTATGCTTTTGATACAACACCGCTGTTAGGCAAGTATCTGAGAACCCCATCTCCAAGAAGAACTCCTTGTTCACTATGGGGTACGCCAAACAAGGAGCCTGGGAACGGCTTCAGTTCAGTTGTTTAACTGCCTCAGCTTGCACCGGACCCCACTCCCACTTGACTCCGTCCTTTAATAAATGGACCAAGGGTTGAGAAACCTCTGCATAGTCTTCAATGAACTTTTGACTATATTTAGTGAGTCCAAGAAGGATGCTTAATTCTTGCAGAGTAGTAGGGTCTTTAAATCGAATTAAGGCTTCCACCATCTTCGCATAGGGATTGAGACCCTCAAGGGTTATCTCGTGCCCTAAGAAGTTCACGCGGGTCTTACACCACTGTGCCTTCTAAAAGGACAGTTTTGCTCTGGCTTTCTGCAACTGGGTTAGAACATAGCAGATTTCTGCTATGTGTTCCTCCACAGTTGAGCTCTTTGTCAGAACATCATCCACATAGTCCAGGTTTCCTCTTTCGCCCAAGTCGGGCATGGCCTTATGTAGGAAGATGTTTAACTCATTGCATGAGTTGATAAAGCTTGTACTGGTCTTCCCTACTCACGGGTACTGTCCAGTAGGCGTTGGTCAGATAAATGGCAATATACACCTTTGACTCTTGGATCTTTGCAAGTCCCTGATCGATTTAGGGAAGTGGCCATCTCTACATATGGATCCGGTTGGTGAACTCCCTCAGGTCTACACATAGTCTCCATTGGCTGTTTGGTTCGAGTATCCCCAGTAAAGGGTTGTTGAAGGTACCGTGGATCAGACAAAAACACGTGGGATTCTAAGTTGCGGTAGTGGGGGCTTACCGGTAGCAGACTATTGGTAAACCCCCACTAATCTGATGATTTACTACAATTCAGAAGTTGAGACAGAGTAAACATTGTGATGATGATGATGGAGGTCTTGACCATAGATGTTATGTCTTTTTCTTTTTTGATATTGACATCGACCTCTTGAAGTGGAACATAGCTATTAACACTTAACAGGTTACCTTGAAGACTCAGGTAACAAGTTTTTCCTGGATGTAAACACACCATGTGTATATTATCACAATGCAGTGAATCTATAGGCACATGTGATGATGTTTTTTTCCTTTTGTTATAGTCACAGGAATACCAGTGGACTCATTAAGGTAATACAATTAAGTATCAATACAAATATGAATATGTCTAATGAATATGTCTGATGAACTTTAGGATATGTTAATTGTTGGAATTTGTTTCTCCCCATGTGTTTTCCCTATATTATTGTTGTGTTTTGTGCATTTTCTTAAATCCAATTGGTGTAATTATTTTTTGGTGTGTTAAGAGGGATCGTGGTTAGCCCTGAATACGGATCTATATCCAAAATGCATTGGCTAAGAGACCCAGAGACCCAAAGTGACAGCCACGGCAGGCAGAAACACAACACGGTTGTGTTTAAAAAACGCTGCAGTTTTTCTTTCTAAGTTCCTCAGGCTCATCTGGCTTGGAGGAGCGTGAGAAACTTAGAAAGAAAAACCACAGCGTTCTTAAACACAACTTTGTATATATGTTTGCGGTAGCTTCAGCTTGGAGCCCACGGGGCTGCAAGCTGAAGCTACCGCAAACATAAATACAACGTTTTAAAAGCTGCAGTTTTATTTCTAATTTTTCCGGGCTCCTCCAGCCCGGAAAACTTAGAGAAAAAAAACGCAGCTGGTGCTTATTTAAGCAGATTTACAGCTGGCTGGCTTTTGCTTC
Source organism: Ambystoma mexicanum (assembly GCF_040938575.1). Taxonomy (NCBI): domain Eukaryota; kingdom Metazoa; phylum Chordata; class Amphibia; order Caudata; family Ambystomatidae; genus Ambystoma; species Ambystoma mexicanum. The sequence continues at coordinate 1,051,867,039 of NC_090926.1, forward strand.
ATTAGGGCCGCAAAGGCAAGCACAGGCGACATCCATTTCACAAAATTCCCATTTTAAAGTTTGAGCTACATTTGCTCAATATTTTATATAGGGACTTAAACAAAATATGTTTTAGATTTTTTTTGATCATTGGCCATCTTTTTGGCCAATAATATTTCTGAGCACACCATTCCTTTAAGTGGTGCCCATCCTTACCTGGTCTGTTCATACGGTCACCCACTAACTAGGCTCTTCTTCGATTACTGTGTTCAGATGATCAGCAGTTCTCGGCAGTCTTGGGGGATCTCATTTTTAGTATTTTGTCCTCTATATCATGTTCTGGAATTTCTCCTGTACACATTGGTGCATGATCAAAAAACACATCTTGAGCGTTTACTTGGTTACTCTTAAATATATTTACTTCTATAGCTTCCCCAGTCTTCTGCACAGATTGGGCTAATCTGATCATTGGTTGAAGTTCTTTCTTGATTGTATCCCAGTCTCCAGAAAGTTGCATGATCTTTTTTTATTAATTAGCTGTAGCATGTTGGCAAATGTTGAGCAGTTTGTGTTTTTTAAACCAGTTTTTGTAGTTTTGTTTTACTCTCCTTATTTTTAAAGTAATTCAGTGCTTTGACTGGGCTGCATTTTGTGTTTTACAATTTTAATAACTGGGTTGTTTATTCTGAATAATTTATAACTACATTTACCGACTTATTCCTGTTCTGATTTATTCAAAGTCTATAAAAAAATGTTCTATCAGTTTATAGAGAAAGGTCTGGAAAGGCACAAGTTTCATGTACCCGTATTCTCATAAGCAGATTTATTTATTCACCTGTAAGATAATTATGCACCTTCAATACGTTGGTTAGAACAAATGATGAAATGACCCTGTTCCCCAACTTGATTGCCTCACATTCTCCCCCCTTTGTGTCCCCTTACCTCTGTAATTTCACTGGAAGGCTCAGCATAGAAAGGTTGTTGCGACGGTTGGTATTAATGTAATGTAAAGTGGTCTTATATAGTGCCCTTCTGACAATAATGTTGGCCTCGCTGCGCATGGCTCTGTAAGAAAGGAGGGCTGGGTGTGTTAGTGGGATCACAGGAATGTAGATGCAGAAACCTTTGGTGTTGATGGATGCAGGTCGGAAGTACCAGTTACAAGTGTGTCGAAATGAAAATCTCTATGTTTGTGGTTGGTACCGAATGGCAGAGTTCACCGAGATAAAACAATCTCAACAGTGCCATACAGGATGTGGTTCCATGAGTCAGCTTGGTTTCCCGCAGATGGTAGTGCCATGAGATTAGATAAATGCTGGTCGCAAACTAGCCCAATTTCATGGCGCCCAGTTTTCGGTCGGTTGCTATTATTATTCTTTTTTTTTCAAAATAGTTGATTGGTTTCCTGAAAGTCAGGTGGTTCACCTCCAGGCAGAGAGTTTTGGGTAGTGTGTTCCACAGCTTTTTGGCCAGAACTGAAAAAGAGAATCCTCCTTGCCATTTCTTGTTGAAGTTGGAGACTAGTATTACTAGACAAGTATTGTTGGACCCAAGTGTTCTGCAAGGAGTGTAGTGTTGAAACTTACTTCTGAAGGAGGAAGTGTCCCCCCCACGTGGTTTGAATAATGCGCAATGCACAAGGTTTTGAAATGAATGCTTTTTTGATCGGTAGCGAGCAGATAACACGTAATGCTGGTGCGATAGGTTCAAACTGCTTCATTCTAAGAAGTAGTCTTGCTGCTGCATTTTGAACTCTTTGAAGTTTCCTCATTGGGTAATCTGGGAGTCTGAGATAGTGTAACGCTCACCTGATTCCCGTAGAGGCGCCGGTCTTGACTGGGCGTATACCGTATCTTCAAAGGTAATGTGTAACACACGGCTGGCTCTTTGGGCTGGACCTCTGTGCACTGTATGTCTGACTTGAAGGGTAAGATGTCTGCAGATAGAAAATATGGGATTAAGGAACTGGGTTATTGAATGTCTCTCTCTTCTTCCCTTTCTCTTCTCCTGTAGAACCCCAAAGGTTAACGCTCTCACCTTAGGTAAGATCTGCCTCGGGGCAGGGTGCTGTAACCAGCTTCTTCACTGGATAAGGGGAGCAGGCCTCTTGACTTCAGAGGACTGCTGTCCGTCGTTTACTGCACGAACGGTAAGTTTCGAGTAATTCTAATGTCTTTAAAGTCTTTAGTAATAATGTTTCTTGTTTTGCAGGGTTCCGGCGATGGCGGATGACGGGCTGAAGTGAGTTGAAGATGGAGCCTGTGTGATGAATAGAAGCGCCTGGAAGCACGTAAGCGCTTGTTGCCTGCTTCACGATGCGCTCTAACTGTCTTTTTATTTTGCAGGTACAAGTTCGGAGCGGCTGCAGGGTGCCGGAATACCCACTGGGTTAGATGTGGAAAGGAGTAATGGCACGTGAGTATTAAAGTTCCCCAATGTCTTTTAACGCACCTTGTTTTGTCTTTCAGATGCGGGATGCAGCGCCGAAGGCCTCCGGAGCGTGCGAAGAGTTGGTAAGCTTTTGTCTTTCAGATGCCGGAATGCAGTGTGAAGACCTCCGGAGCGCACGAAGAGTAGGTAAGCCTTTGTCTTTCAGATGCCGGAATGCAGCGCGAGGTGTTGGTGACAGCCGATGGACCAGGTAAGTGAAGAGCTGTCACTGAAGACCGTAATGCTAACCTGTTCTTTCTTGTCTTTATAGGTGTTGCTGAAGACTGGATTCAGGATGGTAAGCCTTTTTCCTTAGGCCCAGGATCAGATGCAGAAGACACGATGAGCGTTCTGCTGCAGAGGATGCAGAATAACGCAAAGCAAGATTCATCCATCGGGTGTGGTTTAAATAGCCTCCTGTAGTGCTTAGGTGTCTCCTTCCACAGCCACGCCTAGGTAAGAAAAGAGTTCCTGCTTTCCAGAAGAGTTCCAGTGTTCTGAATCTAGGGAGTGGCTCCTGCCCCACCCAACAGGAAAAGTAGTTCCAAACAGAAGAGGATCAGAGGCTCAACTGGCAGGCAAGTAAGCAGCATGGTCTGCTGCAGGTAAGTCCATCCAGCGCTGGGACTGGGCATATTTATGAGCCTGGTGCCACTGCCGCCAGGACTGGGTCCAAAAGGTCCCAATTGGGACTGGTTGGCACTCGGAACCTGGGTTATGGATCTGCTTCCAAGGGAGTTGGGAAAACCCTGACCTTTTGGAAGCAGAGATCATGACAGTACCACCCCTCAAGGCCCCTCCCAAACCGGGCTTCTCTGGGGGTTTTGGCTTGTCAGGAAATGTTCGGTGAAATCTTTTGATTAGGCGAGGAGCGTGGACATATTCAGCAGGTTCCCAGGATCTCTCTTGGGGGCCGTAGCCTTTCCAGTCAATTAGGTAAAATAGTTTAGATTTGGAGATCTTGGAGTCCAGAATGCTTTTGACTTCAAACTCGAGTTCTCCATCAACTAGGATAGGTTTTGGAGATTTAGTTAGTCGGGTTTGAGGTTGCACGGGTTTTAATAGAGAGACGTGGAAGACCGGATGTATCTTCATGTGCGGGGGCAAGTCCAACTTGACCGCTACTGGGTTTACTATGGTAGTGATGGAATAGGGACCAAGGTATCTTGGGTTGAATGTGCGTGGCCCTTTTAGAGGTAGATATTTGGTGGATAACCAGACTTGATCCCCTACTTGATATTGAGGGGCTTCCTTCCGATGTTGATCTGCTCCTTTCTTGTATTGTTCTTTAGCCCTTTGAAGGTGAGAAACAGCTTCCTTAAAGGCTTGGGTGATTGTAGAATGCAGGTAGTCTACTGCTGGTGTTTCAAGATCTTGGAGGGGATCCAACTCCGAGGTTCGAGGGTGACTGCCGTACAAAAGAAAAAACGGGGTTTTCCCAGTTCCCGAATGGACAGAGTTATTGTAGGCATATTCGACTACCCAAAGGATGTCTTTCCAAGTTTTTTCAGTTTGTTGCAGCATGCAGCGTAAATACTGTTCCAGAGTTTGATTGGTCCTCTCGGTTTGTCCGTCGGTCTGAGGGTGGTGACTGGTCGATAGTCTCACATCAATTTGAGCCGACCGACAGCAACTTCGCCAAAAATGAGAAATAAATTGACTACCTCGATCCGAAATTAGAACCGAAGGAAAACCGTGCAGTCGGACGATGTTTTCGAGAAATTCTCGGGCCAGAGTTGCTGCTGTTGGCAAGCCTTTGAGCGGAATGAAATGCGCCATCTTGGAGAATAAGTCCACGATTACTAGAATCGTATTGTATCCGGAGCATGGAGGTAGATCGGTGATGAAGTCCATAGAAAGCGTATGCCAAGGGCGAGGTGGGATGTCAATAGGGCGTAAGAGGCCTGCTGGTCTTTCCTTTTGACTCTTGTTTTGGGCGCATACTCCACAGGACATTATAAAGTCTCTGATATCTTTTTTCCAAGACGGCCACCAGAAGTAGCGCTTGATCTTTTCTGAGGTCTTGGCCATACCGGGATGTCCTTCCATTAAAGAATCGTGATAACAAGAGATTACTTTTTTCTGTAAATCTGTGCTGGGTAGGTATAATCGTTCTTGGAAATACAATAAGTTGTCCTTTACTGCAAAGTCCTTTCCCTGCAGATGCCAATTCTGTATGTCTGCTGGAGTTACAAGTTGCCTGGCTTTATCCTTAACTTCCTCTATGGATTCTGTGGCGATTACACCCAGAATTCTTTGTTCGGGAATGATTGGTACAGGTTTAGGGTTGATCAAGTGTTCTTCCACTCCCATCCGAGAAAGGGCATCAGCTTTACCGTTCTTTGTACCAGGTCGATAGGTAATTATGAAGTCAAACTCTGCAAAGAATAATGCCCAACGGAGTTGTCTAGAGGATTGGACTTTTGCGGTTTTCAAATATTGCAGGTTTCGGTGATCCGTAATCACAGTAACGGTGTGTCGGGCCCCCAGCAGATAATGCCGCCAAGCCTTAAAGGCAGACTTGATAGCCAGAAGTTCCTTGTCAGTAATCGTGTAATTGATTTCAGGAGGCGAGAATTTGCGGGACCAAAATGCCACGGGGTGCAACTGATTGGTTACCGGGTCCTTTTGTGATAGAACTGCCCCCATGGCAAGGCTTGAAGCATCAGTTTCCACGATGTAGGGGAGTTCGGGGCGAGGGTGTTTTAAGATTGGTGCAGAGATAAATTTAGTCTTCAAATCCTGGAAAGCTTGTTCCGCCTCGGTAGACCATTCAAAACGTTTGTTTTTCTTTAACAAGGCAGTGATGGGCTGGACTATTCGAGAGAATTCGGGGATAAACCTGCGGTAAAAGCTAGCGAAGCCTAACATGCTTTGCACACCTTTTACGGAGGATGGTGATGGCCATTTGAGAACTGCATCGACCTTCTTTGAATCCATACGCACTCCGCCAGGTGATAATATGAATCCCAAGAATTCAACTTCAGTCACGTTGAAAACACATTTTTCCAACTTAGCGAAAAGTTTGTGTTGACGCAATCTTTCGAGGACCATTTTCACGTGTTTCCGATGTTCAGATTCCGGTGAAGAATAAACGAGGATGTCGTCAATGTAAACAACAACACACACATCTATGAGCTCTCTGAGGACATTGTTCATAAAATATTGAAAGGCGGCCGGGGCATTGCAAAGTCCGAAGGGCATGACCTGATATTCAAATAGCCCATACCTGGTGCGGAAGGCCGTCTTCCATTCATCGCCCTCTTTTACTCGTACCAAGTGGTAAGCTCCTCTAAGATCCAGCTTTGTATATATGCATGCTTTTCTGACTTGGTCCAGGAGTTCAGGGATCAAAGGTAACGGATATCTATTCTTAACGGTGATCTGGTTCAGGGAGCGATAATCTATACAAGTTCTAAGGTCTCCTTCCTTTTTTGGAACGAAGAACAAAGCTGAAGCAGGGGACTTGGAAGGACGAATAAACCCATTTGCCAGGTATTGATCCAGGTATTGTCGAAGGTGAAGGTTCTCAGGCTCGGTGAGGGCATAAATTCTACTACAAGGAGGAGTAGATCCAGGTATCAGGTCTATCTGGCAGTCATAAGACCTATGAGGAGGTAGAGAGTTAGCCTGATCCTTCCGGAAAACATCTTGGTATTCTAGGTATTCGGGAGGTAACTGGGGAGTTTCTGAAGAAATTGCTGCCAGTGCAGCACCAGGTGGAGGGTGACAAGTAGAGACACATTCTGGAAACTGGACCGTTCTTGCTCGCCAATCAATCAGAGGATTGTGTTTCTCTAACCAAGGTATTCCTAGAATAATCTGAAACTGAGGGGCCTTGATTACATCGAACACGATCTGCTCATGGTGTCCATCTTGACTTACTAGCGTCACCTCTTGAGTGGTATGCGTTACTGGCCCGGAGGCTATCTCCGTACCATCCACCGTAGTAATGACGTCCTTTACAGCCTTGGGACAAAGAGTTAGATTCATCCTCAAAACCATTTCATGATCCACATAATTGCCGATGGCACCGCTGTCGACGTAAGCTTCAATTGCATGTAATCGATCCGGATTATCAGGGCTAATGAGGACCATAGGTATCACGAAATGCGAGGTCACGGAACTGGTTTTCACGCTCGGCAAGAGGACCTCGATTCTTATCGGGCGAGGTCGTTTCCCTGCTCAGAGTTTGTAACTTTGGTAACTGCAGCTCCTACTGCCTTCTTGGCAGGTTTCACCGGACAGTCTCGAAGAAAGTGCCCTGAGTTTCCGCAATAGAGGCATAATTGCAACTGTTTTCTCCTTTCCTGCTCCTTTTGTGTTAGAGGACCTTTCAGACCCCCTATTTGCATGGGTTCCCCGGAGTCTACTCCTTTGGAAGGAGTTGGCGGTTTGGAAAATACTCAAGCATCAAACTTGGAACGATCGGCCTTCCTGTTCTGCAGTCTGTGATCTATTTGAACGACTAAGTCTATATAGTCCGAACAATCTTGTGGGGGATTCACTACTTGGGCTAACACATCTTTGAGCTCTCCACGTAGACCTCTATAAAACAGCGTAATCCTTTTGTCCTCAGGCCATTGAGTTTCCACTATCAGTCTGTTGAAAGACGCAATATAAGCCAAAAGGTCTTGATTACCTTGTCGCAACGAAAGAAGCTCATTGTCCAAGGCCTGCCCCAGTGAATGTCTTGCGAACAGTTTTTCCATACTGAGCTGAAAAGCTTGAAAATCATGGAGGACCGGATCATCTTGATTTACTAGAGGGATCGACCAGTCTGCCGCATTGCCACTAAGGTACGAAAGCACGAAAGCTACTTTAGCTTGATCAGTTGGAAAGGCTGCTGGCCGGCATAAGAAATGCAACCGGCACTGATTGATAAATACTGCAAACCTCTTTGGGTGACCAGAAAATCGTTCGGGCGGAGCCAGTGGTACATTCCCAGGTAGGTTGATCTGCACTGGATTCATAGAGGATGTAGAAGGAAGATTTCCCCCAGATGCGGGTAACGGGGTCTGTCCGGCTTGTGACTGTAGCAATTGTCTAGCGAGATCATCTGTTCGCTCCTTGGAAATAAACAGTTCACTTCTTAGAGCGTTTGTTTCCTGACGGGCTGCATGCACTTCTGCCCTTAGTTCCCCAAGTAACTGGGCTAGCTGGTGGGTATCCGAGGTTTCCATAGCGCCTGGACAGGAGTTTTGTGGTAGGCTTTGCGTTCTGTAACGCTCACCTGATTCCCGTAGAGGCGCCGGTCTTGACTGGGCGTATACCGTATCTTCAAAGGTAATGTGTAACACACGGCTGGCTCTTTGGGCTGGACCTCTGTGCACTGTATGTCTGACTTGAAGGGTAAGATGTCTGCAGATAGAAAATATGGGATTAAGGAACTGGGTTATTGAATGTCTCTCTCTTCTTCCCTTTCTCTTCTCCTGTAGAACCCCAAAGGTTAACGCTCTCACCTTAGGTAAGATCTGCCTCGGGGCAGGGTGCTGTAACCAGCTTCTTCACTGGATAAGGGGAGCAGGCCTCTTGACTTCAGAGGACTGCTGTCCGTCGTTTACTGCACGAACGGTAAGTTTCGAGTAATTCTAATGTCTTTAAAGTCTTTAGTAATGATGTTTCTTGTTTTGCAGGGTTCCGGCGATGGCGGATGACGGGCTGAAGTGAGTTGAAGATGGAGCCTGTGTGATGAATAGAAGCGCCTGGAAGCACGTAAGCGCTTGTTGCCTGCTTCACGATGCGCTCTAACTGTCTTTTTATTTTGCAGGTACAAGTTCGGAGCGGCTGCAGGGTGCCGGAATACCCACTGGGTTAGATGGGGAAAGGAGTAATGGCACGTGAGTATTAAAGTTCCCCAATGTCTTTAAACGCACCTTGTTTTGTCTTTCAGATGCGGGATGCAGCGCCGAAGGCCTCCGGAGCGTGCGAAGAGTTGGTAAGCTTTTGTCTTTCAGATGCCGGAATGCAGTGTGAAGACCTCCGGAGCGCACGAAGAGTAGGTAAGCCTTTGTCTTTCAGATGCCGGAATGCAGCGCGAGGCGTTGGTGACAGCCGATGAACCAGGTAAGTGAAGAGCTGTCACTGAAGACCGTAATGCTAACCTGTTCTTTCTTGTCTTTATAGGTGTTGCTGAAGACTGGATTCAGGATGGTAAGCCTTTTTCCTTAGGCCCAGGATCAGATGCAGAAGACACGATGAGCGTTCTGCTGCAGAGGATGCAGAATAACGCAAAGCAAGATTCATCCATCGGGTGTGGTTTAAATAGCCTCCTGTAGTGCTTAGGTGTCTCCTTCCACAGCCACGCCTAGGTAAGAAAAGAGTTCCTGCTTTCCAGAAGAGTTCTAGTGTTCTGAATCTAGGGAGTGGCTCCTGCCCCACCCAACAGGAAAAGTAGTTCCAAACAGAAGAGGATCAGAGGCTCAACTAACTGGCAGGCAAGTAAGCAGCATGGTCTGCTGCAGGTAAGTCCACCCAAGCATTATGAGCCCGGCGCTTCCAGCGCTGGGACTGGGCATATTTATGAGCCTGGTGCCACTGGCGCCAGGACTGGGTCCAAAAGGTCCCAATTGGGACTGGTTGGCACTCGGAACCTGGGTTATGGATCTGCTTCCAAGGGAGTTGGGAAAACCCTGACCTATTGGAAGCAGAGATCATGACAGATAGAGGCTGTTTGCATAGTCTAATTTGGATAGAATTAGAGAAATTATGTCCAGAGCCCTCTGGGTGAAAGTAAGGTAAGAAGCTGTGTAGCATGCACAGCTCGGAGAAACAGCTTCCGACGATGGCTTTGACCTGTGGATCAAGAGCAAGGGTGTTGTCTATTTTCATTCCAAGATGTCTTACTATGATTGATGGATTAGGGAAATCATCCCATCTCGTTAGGCCACATGATTGTGTTGGAGGTAGAGCATCATCTACCAGGATTTTACTTGTCCTAAATTTGAATCAAGGATAAAGATGCATTCAATAGTTCATAAACTATCTACCCATGTGTGTTCTAGTGTATTGTCCTGGAGTGTCCCCACTAACCTTTTATTTATTTATTTATTCGCATTTGTTTAGCACACAGGCAGCCCAGAGGGCATCGTGGCGCTTGTTACAGATATGAAAATGACTTGTTGTACATACAGTGAAGTCATTACTTAGTTGCAAGAGAAGAATAGTAGTTACAGGGGAGGAGGAGAGGAGGAGAGAGTAAACGACACGAAGGAAGAGGTGGTTTTCAGTTTTTTTTCCGAAGGCAGTGAGAGAGGTTTCTCCTCTGAGCGTGCTAGGTAGTGCGTTCCATAGCTTAGGGACAATGTAGGGGAAGCTTATTCCACCTGCTCTAGCTTGTTTGATGCGTGGGACCCTAGGTTGGTTGGTGTGGCATTGCCTAGTTGGTCTGGTGGAGTGAGATCTGACTAGCGTATCAGACAGGTATGAGGATGCAGACAGGTTGATACATTTGTGTCCGGTGGTATTTTGAATGTAATGCACTCTTTGACAGGTAACCAGTGTGCTGTCTTTCTGGCTTGCGCGATGTGGTCCCTTTTTGGTATATTGAGAGCTGCTCTAAGTGCATTATTCTGTGTTGTTTGGAGTTTATTGAGATTGGAGTTGGAGGTGCCAGCCAATAGCACATTTCAATAATCTAGTTTGGCTCCAATTGTGGCTCTGGCAATAGAAAGGTAATTATCTTTGGTTAGGAAAGGTTTGATGGCATTAATGAGCTTAGTGCTCAGGGCAGAGGCAGACACAATGGAGTTGACTTGCTTCTCCATGGAGAGTGAGGCGTCAATGTGGACTCCTAGTGTTCTAACAGAAGGTACAACTGGGATGACACAATTGTCTATGCAGAAGTTGGTGTAGAGTGGGTCGAGGTTCGTGAGAGTGGATTTTTGACCAAGGATGAGAATTTCGGTCTTATCTCCGTTAAGACATAGGCCGTTCGTGGCCTTATCATTAGTCATATTCATGTCCCAATTACATAAGAAGTGAAGCCGTTATTGTAGGTTTAGTGTGTCAATCAAGTTTCTGAGTAGCCATAATCGTGAAGGACATCAAGCATTGATATCACTGGCCGAAAATGTATACTCCCTAATCCACTGTTTTAGTAAGTCTGTCATGCCGTTAAGCTGTTAGAGTGTCTCGCCTGGCTCATCATTGAAGTTAATTCATAATAAAAAGTTTAAAAAATGAAAATGTCAAAGAAATTAAAGCACAATACACTAATGGCTAACATATTAAAAGGAATACGCGATTGGGGTGATATTTACTGTATTCTTTGTCGCGATTTAATGTCCAAAGGCCCATTTGGTCTACCTTCAGCACTTTCAGAAGAGGGTTTTAGGTAAACCATCATAACTTCAATGGCTTTCTCTTAACCAAACCTCTTATGTCAAAGCTGATTATGAAGTGTTGGATCTGATCTCTCCTTGCTTTAAGACACGCGACCTCTTGTGTTCTAAGACAGCAAGGTAAGATACCCTTTGCTCCATTAGATACAGGATTTAATTCTGGTTGTAAAGTCGCTGCCATCAACTGACAAGGACCATTCTTTGTTCCCTACTTTCCCATACTCATTAGATTGCCAAATGACCCGTCTCATTTGGTTCCATTCTCTCATGCACCTATTGTAAAGGTGTCCTTCATATATCTATCCATCTATCTATCCATCCATCCATCCATCCATCTATCCATCCATCCATCCATCCAACGGAAATTTGGGAAACAGGCTACATACCTGAAATATGGCATGTGGTTAGGTTCCATGGTGTAGACATGTAGAATGTGTACAATATACATGCTACATACCTGAAATTTGGCATGTGGTTAGGTTCCATGGTGTAGACAATGTAAAAAGTATAAAAAATAAATATACCTTTGTCTAATTTGTTTTTGCAGGAATTATTGTGCGAAGCACGCTTACAACTGCTAGTCAACTATATCATTATTTGGTTTTGCTGTTCTCAATTGCCACCATTTAACTAATTCAGTCACAACCGTCCAAGGCTGGTATTTCATATGGTTACTTGTACTATAGCATACCCCTAGCACAATCAGTGTTCTGTTTGCTCAAGATGAAGAAAATCAGTATTCTACAAATGTCTAGTTATTCAATGATAGCAAGTGATGTTAAATCGGAGGACTGGTACTTTGGGTAATATCTTTCAAATATGAGATCTGTTTAATGGTTCTTGCATATTTCTAGGAAAAGTTCTTCCATTGTAAGGGCAAGTCAGTCCAGTGATAGGTTCCTTTCTGGTGATATTCCACTCTTTGCCATTGCTTTTTGTTTTCCTGCTCCTCCCCTTTACTTAACACTCATGCTTTGGGGTCTCAAAGTGCAACTATCTTGTTCTGAAATAGTTCTCTTGTATTCTGTCCTTTACTGTAGTGTGAGAAACCAAAAGGTGTCTCACTTACTAGTCCCCGGGGATCGATCTCTCTCAGGTGGCCAGGGAAGGGCCATCGTCTTTGGATCCAGGTCCTGTTGGTGGACAAGTACGATAGCATCACCTGGGTGAGAGATCTTCGAAGAGTGGGGGGGGTGAGACAACCGATGGTGAGAGGCGATATCCCAGTCTTTCCCGTGCCCATACTACATCCTATTTTATAGGATTCTACAACATCCCAATTCCCCCCCATTCTACACAAACACTGGGCCCAGGAAGAGGGCAACTGAGAGTAAAGAGGCTAACACTTGCATATCTCAATGAACATATCCCGTTAATCAGGTCAGGCAAAGTCAGGCACTTGACCTTAATCACATACATCTGCTACCCATTAGCACCCCCGACACGGATAAAAGGTGGAACATAGAGAGACACTCTGAGCAAGGTGAGACACGAGAAGGAGCAGATCTTCCGGGCGAAGGCAAACCCACTGAAGCAGGACGACTGATCGAGGGACCAATGCAAAGGGTAGGGAAACCCTGAAGGAGGTTGTTGCCTCTGGGAAACCGTGAACGATATACAGAGAAAGCCAAATCTCAGACATGAAGAACCCTGCATTGTGTATCAAGTGACCCTCCCGGGTGAACGACTGAGTTGGGGAGGTGAGGCAAAGCCTGTGGTATCACCCTTGATTCGTGAATCAAAGCCACAGAGTCAAGAAAGGAATGGACACACCCGGTCAGTTAACGAAAGACATGAAAGGCATGTTTGTGTCAAATAAAGATTGTAGCCGCAACAGTGTATCTCACAATTGAATTTTGCACGTATGCTGATGAGACGCAAATGAAAGCAAACCAGTATTAAACTCATAAAGTTACTGATAACTGTGAAGCCTGTGATGCAGAGTAGTGGGGTGGTCTGGTGAAAGGAAGTAGCCCACTCGAAAGTCCCAGCGAAATGTTTGATGTCTTTTTATAAAGCGGCAGTGAACAAACTCTGAAATGCGCAATGGTCAAGATTAATCCCGTCGAAAGGGGAAGTTAAAGGGTGATTGCTTTAAGAGAACTGTCTCTTTGAAGTTTGCTGATTGCGTTATGAACTACCAAGACCAAGAGACATTGGGGAAAATACCATAATGGAGAAATAAAGTTAAAGTCAAAGTGGTTCTGCGGAAGTCTATGGAAAAAGCCTTACACATTCGAAAGTCTTCAACATCAGTGAAAGGTCCGAGCCCAACCAAGGGTGACCTGAAATATGAAATAAGATTGGGGAATGGAACTCCTAACGAATGTGAATAAAGCTAGGGGAAGGGAACCCCTGCATGTGCTGTGATTGCAAGGTCCGAGGCCGACTGAGGGAGACCTATGTGACGTTGAATCAGGTACTTTTTCTGTGGATAGGTCAAAGCCTGACAGAGGGAGACCTACGTGAGCTTTTGTTGAACTGTGAAATAACTTTTGGAAAACTGGAATAGGTGACTTTAATGAGGAAGGCGAAACAGGCCGCGACCCATGGTTTGAACTACTTTTTTTGATTACCTGAGCCGTAGTGTTTCATCCTGTTTACAGGGACCTTCTTACTCTGTGCTGTCCAACGTGGGGAGGGGAGCTGACTCAGCCCACTTGATCTTTTATGCTATTGCACTGACTTTCCTTTGCAAAGTAGGAGTTTTTTTCCAAACCCCAAGAATTGAATAAAGGTTTTGAAACTTGTAACTCTTGTGTCAGTGTCATACTTGTGATACCATGGCTCCCTTACAGTAGGTACATTGTTTTCATGGTTTGAGTGACTAGTATCTGCCCATGGAACTGTTACCTCCACCAACTCAGGCCTTTAACGTCTAGATTCTGCATTTGTATCCCTTAGAAGTGATGCACCCAAAGCCTGGATCCCTCTAAAATCATGCATTTGTAAGATCTTTCAGGTCCTTGTCTTTTTTTGTATTCTTTTTGTCTACCTTAGCTGCAACCTAATACAAACCATGTGCAGTTATTAAGCATGTGGTAACATACTGACTGGTCATGATAGGACCTTTCTTGTGTTGTCACATTTGTTCGCATTGGTGGGTTCTTGCAGTCAAAGTCCTCCTTTTGTTTTCACCATATTTCGACATATTTGCCAATTTTGCTTCATGATTGTACACGGAGGGTGAATTAATCTTGTCATCTTCAAGTGCCGAAGGATCTCTACAGAATGAGCTCCAGAGTAGGTTTCATTTATGAGGCATTTGAACAAAGGTGTTCCTTTAAAGCTTTCCTTTGCAATTTTCCTGTTGATAAGTTATTTGCCCTTACATCAATCTATGTTGTCGTAGTAGTTTAATTCTCTGCCGTCATGCCAACATGCATTTGTTGATTACATTGTCATGGGTGCTGAAAGTTATCTAGTACTGTGGCAGTTTCTGACATTGTCTTTGTAATAGCATGTTTGTCCTTGAGCACTAAACTTCCTAGGTTGCGACAGCTGGTTACAGCTTCATTCAGTTTACCACCATAGGTCTTCACTTCCAGGGCCAATTGCACAAGAATCTTTGCGAAGGACTTGAGAACAAAGTTGATCGCTTTTAGTGAGAAAACAGGGTTCATCTCCAACATGACTTGTTCAAGTGGTTGGTTTTGTGGACTTTTAAAAAAGAATATCTAAGATGATAAACTATGCCATTTTGCAAATGCTAATATGACAATGCACTACTTACCGTAAAAGCATTTCTGATGGTTGTATCTGCTTAGATTCACATGCTGTGCATAGGTCCGACATCCAGTGGTCACTGCGGAGTATTGCATTTTGTTTTTCATAGTCGAAAAGGGGACGTCGACAAGGCGTGTCTGAAACACTATCCCTATAGTGACGTGCGTTGTACCCACAATCCCTCATGCGTCGAGGTCCCTCTGTTTGTATTTTTCTGCCCTGAGGGAGCCTTCTAGACGTGAGTGAGTACAGAAAAGAGAGATATAAAAGTAAGTCTATGTTCCTTCCATCCGAGCGGGGAGGAAGGGTGGGCGCATGTGAATCTAAGCAGATACAACCATCAGAAATGCTTTTACGGTAAGTAATGCATTGTCTTCTGATGTTTGTTAATCTGCTTAGAATCACATGCTGTGCATAGACTAGCGAGCAGTACCCGGAGTTGGCGGTGGGTTATGAGAAGGAACAGTAGAGAAAAGATGTCTTAATACTGCCTGTCCCACCTGGGAGTCAGATCTCGAGTGTGCATCTAGACAGTAGTGTTTTGTAAAGGTGTGCACAGAACTCCAGGTAGCCGCTTTGCAGTTGGACTCAAGGGGAACATTTGCAATGAATGCTATGGACGCCCCCGTGCCTCGAGTAGAGTGTGCTCTTGGCTTAAAGGGCAGTTCTCTCTTAGCAAGAGTATAGCAGAGAGTGATGCATTGAACAATCCATCTAGAAATAGTGGACTTTGAAACTGCATCCCCTTCTCTTCCTGATGCCACCGAGACGAAGAACTGATTAGTCTTCCTCAGTGGTCTGGTTCTTTCCATGTAGAACATGACCGCTCAGCGCACATCTAGTGTGTGCAGACTTTTTTCTCCCGAGTTGGAAGGATTTTGAAAGAACGTTGGAAGTTCAATAGCCTGGTTAACGTGGAATTTCGAGATGAATTTCAGTGCAAACCTTGGGTGCGTGCGTAGAACCACCTTATCTCTGTGAACTGTAACGAAGGGGTCTAGAACAGAAAGAGCCTGTAGTTCACTTACTCTCCTGATGGAGGTGATAGCTATTAGAAAAGCAGTCTTAAGAGTGAGGTCCTTAAGAGATGCTTTGTGCATGGGTTCAAATGGTGAGCCCATGAGTCTGGTAAGTACCACGTTAAGGTCCCATCCGGGAGCTGGGTCAGCTATCGGGGGGTGTATTCTCTTTACTCCCTCCATGAAGGACTTTATAACAGGGATCTTCCACCAGGACGCTTTGAGTTGGGAAGTGGTGTATGCAGAAAGTGCCGCTAGGTGGACTTTAATGGAATTGAACACTAGACCTGAATCCAATAAATGGGTCAGGTATAGAACAATATGTGTGGGAGAGCAGTCAATCGGGTTGATGCTCTTTCCTCTGCACCAGATGACAAATCTCTTCCACTTGCTAGAATAGCAGTGGCAAGTGTTAGGTTTTCTGGCTTCCCTGAGGATGTCCATGCATCTCTGCGTGAGCTGTAGGTGTCCAAATTCTATGATCTCAGGAGCCAGGCTGCTAAGTTCATGTTCTGGAGGCATGGATGCAGAGTCCTGCCCTTGTCTTGTGACAGCATGTTGTACGGGCAGGGGAGTTTCACTGGGGGAGATAGAGACATCTCCATCAAGTGAGCGAACCATGGCTGTCGGGCCCACATTGGGGCCACCAGTATCATGGTCACTTGTTCCTGGTGTATCTTGTGCACCACCTTGTTGAGAAGGGGAGTCGGGGGAAAAGCGTAAACAAATTTCCCTGACCATTGAATCGACAGACCGTTCCCCTTGGATTGGTTCTGGGGGTACCTGGAGGCGTAACTTTGGCATTGTGAGTTCTCTAGGGTTGCGAACAGGTCTATTTCTGGGAATCCCCATTGCGTGAAGACGTCGAAGACGATGTCTTCGTGCAGTCGCCATTCGTACTCTTCGGGCAGGGGGAAATCTCTGCTGAGACAGTAGGAACATGTTTTGTTTGAGAGCCCACTTCCATATATTCTGGGCCAGTTTGGACAGTCCTGGAGAGTGGGTGCCCCCCTGCTTGTTGATGTAGTACATGGCTGTGGTGCTGTCTGTAAGGACCATCACTGTTTTGCCTTGTAGGTGTTCCTGGAAGGCTTTTAGCGCCTTGAACACAGCAAGTAGCTCCAGTAGATTTATGTGTTTGGATGCTACGTTCGGAGTCCACACTCCGTGAGCAGTCTGATGGGATAGGTGAGCCCCCCATCCTGTGAGGGATGCGTCTGTGGTTAGAGTGGCTTCCGCCGTGGGTGTGGCAAAGGGTTTCCCTCTTACCAGGTTTTGCTTTATCCATCACCGTAGCGAGAGAACCAAGGCCTGCGAGACCACCACTAGATCGTCTCATAGTCCGCTGGCCTGACACCACTGGCTGTTGAGCCACTCTTGCATTGGGCGCATGCGCAGGCGCGCGTGAGGTACCAAATAAATACACGACGCCATCATTCCTAGCAAGCGCATTGCTTTGCGTACCGTCACCTCTCGACCGGTCACATATTGAGGGATCTGAAACAGCATGTTTTGGACCCTCTCGTTGATGGAGAAGCCCAGCTGGAACAAAAGGTCTACAGTCTTTTGGGTATTGGAGAAGCATGTTTCGTAAGAATCCCCTGTTATGAGCCAGTCGTCGAGGTAAGGGTAAACTGGGATGGACAACCTGCGCAGGTGGGCCGCTGCCACTGCCAGTACCTTCGTGAATACCCTTGGTGTAGATGCTATGCCGAAGGGTAGCATTCTGAACTTGTAGTGTTTGCCCTCTATCATGAACCTGAGGTATTTTCTGTGCGCTGGCAACATTAAAATATGAAAGTATGCATCTTTCATGTCTAGTGTTGTCATGTAATCTCCTTGTGATAGCAGGTTGATCACTTCCTGTAAGGTCACCATACGAAACTTCTGGGGTTTGACAAACTTGTTCGCTGGGCGCAGATCTAATACAGGGCGCATGGTTAGATCCTTTTTGGGTACAAGGAAGTACACTGAATAAATACCTTCCGTTACCTGAGATAGAGGCACGACCTCTATGGCTCCTTTTTCCAGCAGTTGTTCTACTTCTTGGAGAAGGATGTCAAGGTGTTCTGGTGTCATGCGTCGTCCCCTCGGGGGTCTGTATGTTGGGGAACCGTTGAATTCGATGCAGTATCCGTGGGCTACGGTGGAAAGTACCCAGCGGTCTGACGTTATACCCTCCCATGCTGGAAGAAAGGATGTTAGCCGGCCCCCGACCGGTGTTGCATGGGAGTGGACGCGAATCTTCGCGTCACTTGGTGTTGTTGGGGGCTTGGGAGCCTCTGGGGGTGGACCCCCGACCTCTCCCTTTGCCACGGCGCTGGCCTCTTTGGCTGTACTGCCCACTATTGGTCTGGTAATTGGTGGCAGGGTACTGTTGCTGCTGATTCTGTTGTTGGCGTTGGCCACGAAAAAAGCGTTTGTTGCCATAGCCACGTCTGGTAGTGGGCTTAGAGATCTGGTCAAGAGTTTTGATAGTATCAAACTCTTTTTTAGCCATCTCCAGAGCCTCATCCACCGCTTTCCCGAAGAGGTTAGAGTCTTCATAGGTTTATTTATTAAAGACGCCTGTGTCTCCGGTTTGAACCCTGAGTTACGCAGCCATACATGGCGTTTTAGGAGTATTCCCTGGACCAGGGAACGTCCCGCTGTCTCTGCAGCATCCAGAGAGTTCTTCACAATGCTCTGGTTGACCTGGGTTCCTTCGCTAATAGTTGATAGCAGGGGTGTCCGTAGCGGTTCCGGCGCTTCTTCGGCGTCTTTGCGCAGTTTGGCCCACTGCGCGTGCGCGTAGCTAGCTAGCAAGGAATTGTTGTTCGCAATTCTTGCAGAAAAGGCAGCCGAGGATGTGACTCTCTTTCCAAGGGCATATAATCTCTTGCCCCCCTTGTCAGGAGGTGTCTCACTGGTGGACAGCGGCACCCCTGCCCTCTTACTTGTATTAGTTACTACAAGGGAGTCAGGAATAGAATGTCCCCTGATGTACAGCGGGTCTGAGGGTGAAGGAGTGAAAAGTTTTTCAATTCTTGGATTAACTCCTCTGATTAGTGCGGGCGTGGATAGCGAAGGGATGATTCTTCTCTTCACTGAAGCAAGGAGGGGAATGGTCTGGCTGACCGGGGGTTTCTCCTTAATTACTCTTTCCACAAAGTCTATTTCAGGAGAGATCTCCCCAGTGTCCAGTTCGAAATGTGCTGCTGCTCTGCGCAACAGGGCATTGAATGTGGGCTGATCGTCTATGGGAGACGTGTTCCTAACAGGTGAATTGTCAGGAGGATTTAGGTTCAGGACATCAGTGTCCGAATATACTGATGGGGATTGCCAGGGATGGGAAGGCCCTTCTTCTGGATCTTCTCCGAAGCCTTCTCCTACCATGTCTGGGCTGTCTTCCAGACCTTCATCCTGGTTCTGTCCCTCTTCATCGTCCACAAATTCATCCTCCTCCTCCAAGTATTGCTCCTCACCAGTGAGGTCATACACCTTATGGAAATCTGAGGCTGTGTCCTGCTGGGAGGGGTTGAATAGTCTCGGATATTTAGCCCTGGGGTCCTCCTGAGGCCCTTCTCTTGTTCTCTTGGGAGTGGGAGGGTTCTGGGTCTTTATAAACCTCTCCATCCTCTCCATGCAGAGATGGAGCCTTTCCATGGTCTCATGGGGTACACCCCTGAGCGGTCTAGCGGGGGAAAATTAGTGTCTTCCACCTGAAAACGGCTCGACCTCTCCCATAACGTCGAGGAAAGTGTCCCGTCGCCTTCAGAAAAGCCTTCCGGTGTGCTGGGGGTCCCCCTGACTGAAGGGGGTAGTCCCTGTCTTTCTTCGGGCCTTTTCGGCGTATCTTTCGACCTTTGCGTAGCGCTCGACGTGTCTTTCGGCGTACGCTTCTGGGCGTCGGCTACAACGATCCTCGCCAAGCTCTCTGTGACTAGTTTGTCAGAGGAGGGCTGTGGTTTCGACGTTACAGGTGACGATCGTTCTACGGCGGCGTGCGCTCTCTGCTGGTGCGCGCCGGCCGATGGTTTGGGGGCGGCGCCCTTATTTGCCGAAAGCCCAGTCGCTGGTCGCAGCTGCGGTTGCGAGAGGGGCTTCGAACCTGAACGTCCAAGGAGGCCGCCGGTGGAACCTGCGTCTCCTTGGGCGCTGATGCTTTCTTCGTCTTCGACGAAGAAGAGCTGTGGGTTGTGTGCTTATGGGTGGTATCGTGTGCATCAGTGTCGCCGAGGTGTTCATCCCCATAAGCAGGGCGTGAGCCGAGCCCGTCGGGGCCGGGGACAGACGACGAAGAGCGCGAGCGCTCTTTAGAGGGGTCTACGACTTCCGTAGCGGAGGTCGTGTTATCACGTTCCTCGTCACTGTTGGTGGTAGCAGCGGCGGGTGAGGAATCGGCCTTCAACATAGCGTAGGCCGCCCACCTCTTGACCCTACGGTCTTTTAGAGTCTTTGGCTTAAGAAGCCGACAAGCCGTGCAACCCTCCTCCTTGTGATCGAGGGGCAAGCAGCGGTTACACCGTGAATGCTTGTCCTTCCATGTGAACTTGCCCCTGCAACGCGGGCAGAACCTAAAGGGTGTCCTCTCCATAGCTGAGGCAATAAATCGTGATAACGACCCCAAGGGAAAGGAAGGGGAAAGGGAAAGGCATTCTCAGAAAGGAAACAGAGATGTCCCACGACCCCACTATCCCTACTGTATTTGGCCTGCGAGGCCAGGCCACGTGTTCGGCAACGCCGAAGGATCTCCTCCGCTCGTCCCCTCCGTCGAAGATCTTGCTCGGCGGAGAAACAGCTTCACAACTGCGTCGAGTGAGGGATCTATGTGTTATATATTAATAAGAAAACGACCAAAGGTCGAGGAGATGAAATCTGCAATGTCTCTAGAGGAGCTCCGCGTAAAGGCGACCAGTAGCTGGGCGGAAAAAAACAATCTGAGGGACCTCGACGCGTGAGGGATTGTGGGTACAACGCACGTCACTATAGGGATAGTGTTTCAGACACGCCTTGTCGACGTCCCCTTTTCGACTACGAAAAACAAAATGCAATACTCCGCAGTGACCACTGGATGTCGGACCTATGCACAGCATGTGATTCTAAGCAGATTAACAAACATCAGAAATTACGTTCTTTCTCATGTTTATTTAATTGTTCTTTTATAACGCACTTAATACCAGCATTGTGGTTTCTAATCGTAGGATCAGGATACGAACTTGTGTGGCGCTGCATTGTCTTGCTTCCAAGACAAACGCGTTGCCCTGGGCTAACCTTCCTCACCTCTGTTGTATGTAGTCATCTGATGTCTGTTAGAGACAAGGCATTATTTGTGTGCCCTTCGGCCATTAAATCATGCACATTCTAAATACTGGGCATGCGGATAGCCAAGAGTGAGACAGCCCACCACCCTTGCGTTTATCAGTCTTCTTTCTTCCTTTTTACTCAGTGTTGGTTCTAAAACAAACTTTAGAATGTTATCAGAAGTCTTTGCCACCGAATTATGTTTTGGAGTGTTGTTAAAGGGTTGACAACTGTGTCTTTGCTAACTCCGGAGGTGATAGTGATTAGGGTTCTCCATTGACCTCATTAGATTAAGGTGATAAACAACAAGGGTTTGTGACCGTCTCAAGTCCCAGTTTACAAATTAAAATGTAAATGATAATAATCTTAAGGTGTCTAAAGTTTAAGTAAGAAAATTTAAAAGCCAATGTTGCAGTTGCTATTGGCACAATGAAATCATTAAGAAATGTTTGATGGACAAAGCTGTTAGCAGTGAAGCGGGCTAGCTGCGCTTTCCAGACTGCCAGGAGAATGCTCTTACGCTGCTGTATCGTTTTTAAAAGAATTCCTCATCTCAAAGCTATTGCAAAGTTTCTGTGTTCAAAAGGTCACTATTTTCCACCAGTAAAATTCTTCTAATGCACGGGAACCACCCTTTAGCAGCCCTTTGTGAGGGGTCAGAAATGTGAGGCAAACAACTTTGAAGGTTTTTTAAAAGATGCCATTTTATTAACTCAAAAGGTTGGTTAAACGCCTCGCCATCCCTACCGTGAGAAGGATTTCCCTGCCTACAATAAACGAAATGAAACACTAACAAAAGGATTCTGTCCCTCACGCTTAATTATACACAACTTAACAAGGCAATATATGATAATTCAACAGCACCAAATATAACAATTCAATTAACATCATAACAACTGTTTCTCTTCTATTCTGGGTGAATTCCCCTTCCCCAGATTCAATTAGGATTTTGTTCAACAGTTCCAAAAAGTTAAGGAAATCCTATATCGTAACACAGTTCTCTTTTGGTTCCAACTCAAGAAAACAAAGTTCCAATTTGATAACGCCAAATTCTTTAAACGACTTCTGTTCAGCAACTCGGAATATTTCCTTATTTCATTGGTTTCTTCAAAAAGGTCTTTGTCAAGATGGATATAACTGCACCATTTCACAAAACCATTTGTTTGACAAAATGTAATACTTCAGCAGCAGTTCACATTAAAACATGCTTCAATGTTATTAATTTGTCAGGATGATTCTGCATTCATCAACAAAAACACTTTAGAGGTTGCTCAAATTCTTCTTCAAGACTTGAGCATACCGCAGTACTTCAATGGCTTTCTCCACGTCTACTAGCCTGCCAGGCTTAGCAACACAGTTCTCTATTCTGGTGTACTCTCCTGCCAGAACAGATCCACATACTACAACATGCTCTGACCTGGTGTACTCTACTAAAAGTCCAGATTAAACTTCCACTTGTTAGTAATTCTTACGTTGCCATCGGCCCCCTTTGAAATCATCTTGTTTGTTAATAACATAATTTACTTGTTTGTTCGCTATTCAATAGTGGTTTTTCACTTGTTTTATTTAGTTTATCCCTTTCCTACGTTAGAGGCACCTGGGCTTGGCCAGCAGGTGGCTAGGGAGCGATCCGGGTTTACTATCAGACAGTGAATCCACCACGTCTGGCATGCGCATCTGTTCACCTCGCTGCCTCCAGGTCCTGTTTCAGTTTCCCCACGCGGTCAGGGAATTCCTTCTCCCTAGTCCTCCGGGGCTCGTGTCTGTCACTAGCAAGGCTCTCCTGGCTCCAGCAACACCTTGGTGCTTACCCGTCACCGGTCGCTTTAAGAAAAGGGCAACTGTTATCAAACGGTGTGCTTTCCACTGCAGCTGCGTTCCTCAGAGGGAGAGTCATCTCTTCTGCTGCTTCCCGCTGCGCCAGCTCTGCAACTACAGTCCAGAGCAATAATGACCCTCTCAGGACCGGCATCGACTTCACACGCCATCATGGTCCCAGCATCTTTGTTCCCACAGAACCTCTGCTTCTGCTGCCATGTGGAGGTAGGAAAACGACCCCACCTTCTACTACGGCTCCTTAACATGGCCTGCACCTGAGAGGGCTTTTTATGCCCCCCAGTCCCCCTCAGGTGTGGTTCATTATTCCCAACTGACTGCAACCTGCAGTCCTGTGTCTCTGCAGTCTTCTTCATCCAAGTTCTTAAAGGTTTATGGGACTTTTAGTCCACAACATCAAAATTGGCTTTAATAGTTTCTACTTTAGAAGGTTGGGATCTTGGGGACAATTATAGAAGGGGGTTTCCCATTGTTCATGACCTGGTTCCCAGCCCATGTAATCTTCCCGCAGAACACCACCCCAGGGTTAGGATCAGCAAGCGTCTGCCTTTCCCTGGTCATATTAGAAGGGTCCAGGACAGGTTTCCTGGGTAAGTCATCTCTGATTCATTACACCTTGCAATAATTTCTGTTTCTTTAAGTCAATTTTAGATCCTGTATAGTTTGTAAGATGAAGTTAGGAGAGCATTTCTTTAGAACCAGCTGTAATCTTTTCCGTGCTGGTAAAACATTTGTTTCAAAAGGATCCCCAATAGTTGAGTTTGGTCTTTAAGTACTCCACCCAAGTGGCCACATGTAGTGTAAGGCTCATCTCTTTAACATTGACCCTTTTTGGATTGTGGCTTCACAAAGATCATATTTCAAGGCTCTAACATAACATCCTGAATTCCCTCTTGTGGTGTAGGCTTGACATTTTGTGTTACCTCTTGTTGCAAAGCGCTCTATGTGTGAAGTCTCTACCAGCTGACAACTTAGGTTGTGCAGAATGTGATTGTCCATCCTGGGATGCACTCTGCAGCCAGATAAATTCCTCTGTGGAGACTTCTGAGCAAATCTGGAAAATGATGAAGAACACATTCAGAATTCTCGCCATATTGACATAGGGTGCTGCTTTGACTGTCCTAATTAGCACGTTTATGTAATTTCTGTGTCTGAAAGGGCTTGAGTGCTAATTCCAATTTGAGAAATTCCAATAAAGTGTAGTGGAATGCGCTCCCAGATACAGACTGTCTCCCCTGATCGGTTAATTGCATTAGTTGTGCCCCTGTTCCTGTTGAGATAAATCTGTTATCACTTGTGGCAAAGGGGACCCAAATGGTCATTCTTTGTTCATGCACTGTGCATTACACTACTCTAGTGACTGGAAAACCTCTTTGTTCACAGCCACTACTTGTTCCCTGTCCCTTTCGCGTGACAAATGAGCTGACAGCCCTTCGTTCATTAGTCTCTTTCAGCATAGCAGTGAGGCATATAGGAATACATGAGGATATCATTAACATGTTTCATTACTTTCCTCGCTATCTGATATTGGGATATCTAAATCCTGAAAGGGTACTATAAAGGTTTGAACAAATATGAAATTGTGAAGCACGATAGAAGCACAGAAGCATTCAATGGTCCTAGATCCAGTATGGGATGCAGCGTGTAGCCTTTCTATGGGAATGAGGACGCAAGTTGAATAAATACCCCTGTCCCTTTCTAGGTCAACGACTACCGCTACTTTTATTGCCCCTTTTAGAATCAATATTCGCCCCAATACTGAGTAAAGTAAATATTCCGATTACTTTAAATTTGTTTGGGGTCATCTTTTTTTTGGTTGGTTGGTTAGTTAAAAAAAGCTGTCATCTGGAGTTCATAATGACAAATGGGTGATAAACAATGGGACAACGTGAACCAGGGTTAAGAATCTAATTTCCTCTCCTAGCCGGATGCGGAGGTCGAAGAGTACCTTTACAGAACCACTATTTAGACTAAGTGTCTACTCTACATCTTGGTCTTTGTCTGAATGATGTACTATATGATGTGCCCTGCCGCCATCATGGGTGGGTCTCAAAGGACTGGGTGGGGAATTAATCATTTGTATGGGGTGAAGATGTAGGTCGTTGCTGTTTTTCCGATTTTAAAAGGACCGCTTATGTAAAGGATGTGAAATCCGTGCCATCCGACATTGCTCTTTCTATTTCCCCAGTATTCTATCTCATCTTTTGGCTTTCTCAAACAGCGATTGGCTCTCAAATGACATATTGATAATGTGTGCCCTTGTCTCCGGTCTGAAACTGGAGACTTGTAACCAGTTTAATTGTGAATCATGTTGATCCTTGCCTGGCTGCGCTCTCAGCAGCATCAAGGATCATTTGGTTTATCAAGTTTGTGGCAAATTGCCACAAACCAGATTGCCACCAGATTGCATGATGGTTTGTGCTCTAACTCTTGCTTCCTCCAGAGAAGGTTTGATGATCTTTTGCATAACACGCCACTAATTACCATCATATTTGCACAACACATTTGCAGTGCTAACACTACATGCTTCCAAGAATGCTGACCTCCGATGGCATACATCTTCGTCCTCTCTCATGAGCTGTATTAGAGGAAGCAGTGTAGATTATGAATCATTTCCTAGAGGTTATGAATATTATGGAGTCTGGTACAATATGAGCCTCCTTACCATAACACAATCCTGTGGTGCAAACTTGTACTTTTTCCAAATCTGGCACTGACCGAGCTTACTGTCGCTACTGCAAGTGTAAAATAATAAGCACGCCGGGATTGTCTGTTGCAGAATCCTCACTTTTTCTGAAAGGTATTTCCTTGGGATCTACAAGAACTCGTTTTTTGTCTGTTTGCTACGGTGGTCTCTCATATTTATTGAGGTTTTTTAGAGACTCTTGGAAAGTAGTCAACCTCTGTGTCCGAGACCACAATCTGAAATTCTAGAAACATTTCTGGGTCTGGATTGAAAGTTGTAGTGTTTTCTAAGAGATCACCTTTCTCCATAACAGTTTCCTCTATTTGAGGCCAATCTCAAAATTTCTGCAACTTTTCTTTCAGCTTGGAAATCTGTTTTCTTTAAGCCTTG
The DNA here is from genome assembly GCF_040938575.1 of Ambystoma mexicanum. Taxonomy (NCBI): domain Eukaryota; kingdom Metazoa; phylum Chordata; class Amphibia; order Caudata; family Ambystomatidae; genus Ambystoma; species Ambystoma mexicanum. The sequence goes on from NC_090926.1 coordinate 1,051,892,730, forward strand.
AACCTACCGAAACATTTATTTGAGACTTTGACAGCATTAGTGTCTTTATTTCAGGAATCTGAGAATTCAAGTTCCCTGTGCTCGCCATCTAACTCCATAAACTACGAATCCCTCTTTGGTCCCTGACAAATAATCCCCAGACACGGGAGGAGAACAACAACTGGAATCCATTGTGTATATAAGTCACTGTTTTCCTTCCTTGAGTTTAAAGTTTTTCGGTTCATCCAGCAAATAGTGCATACAGAGTCATTGTGAGTCATTGTCCTTCCTTTGCAGGCATAGCCTGCAGACTCAGCATTTGTCCATCCATGAGAACTGGTGACAACATCCTGGAAAAAATGTATTGTCCATGGCCCCAAAACAATTGTGAAATTTACAATTCTGGAATAGATTACAATTTCAGTTTTCAAAGTCCAGCACACAATGACATCACAGAATTCCACCTCTAGTAACAGTGGAGGTTGATTTCCAGTTGGTTCTTGAAACTTCTATGCAAAGTCCATCCCCTTTTTTTTCAATGACAGAGTTGTAATACTGTGGACCACCTAATAGATGGCGCCCTACGAACAGCAGGTAAACCTAAAACAGCTTTACAGTGAAAAAATGTACCGATTATGTATGTATGGAAAACAATACTTAATAGTTTGTCTGTGGCTTGTATCGGCTTAAAGTCACATGCTTTGCATATAATGACATCTAGTAACTTGTTAGGAGTATTACATCTTGTTTTTGTTCAATTTAAAAAAGGGTGCCAACACGGGTGTTCCTGTCACACTATCACTAACCTATGTGTGTAAAGGAACCCAAAATGCTTCCCAAGTCCACATCTTCAGATTGTTGTTTTTCCGACATGCTGCTCGTGTACCTGTGAATGTAGCTGTGTTTTGTACGAGCCTCAGTTTCAATGTGGGGAGGCTGGATAGGTGCATACGACTAAATAGATACAAGCTATAGAAAGACTTTTACTAAGTAAGTAATGTTTGTCTTTTGAGGCTTGCTGAAGGTACAGTTGAAAACAAATGCTTTAAAACTGCCTGGCCCATCTGGAAATCTAGACTTATTTATTGTTTAAAGCGCTGACCTAGCACGAGAGCAGCAGAGTGGTGTACACATTGTGGGTAGCCGACATTTGGACTGGCCTCTTGCCTATAACACTCTTGCCTGCGTAACCAAAAACAGTACTGTGTGAACATGTGCACTTAACTCCATGATGCTGCTTTACAAAAAGAATCTAATGGAACATTTGTGATAAAAACTAAAGTCACCCCAGTGCTATGTGTGAAGTGTGCCACGGGGATGAACAGAAGAGATTCTTGTGCCAATTGAAGCAGTCTTGAATACAATTAACAATCCATCTTGCGATGGTGGATTTAGTTACTGGGTGTGGTTACAAAGGAAACAAAGAATTGGCTTGTTTTATACAGTTTATTGTTTCAACTAAGGCTGAGCATTACTGCTCTCCAAACAGATTGTGTGACTGGCTCTGACACCCCTATTCTGAGGATTGGGTAAGCAAGCTGTTAATTCTATATATTGAGTGACAAGAAATGTTAAAATGGGCGATGGGAGTGTTCTTAAAACCACTTTATGCTTGTCCTTAGTAAAAAAGGGTTTCAGGGAAGCTCATTTATCTGACAGACTTGACTTCAACAAGGAAGGCTACCTTGTAAATTGGTCTTTGAAGAACCGTATTTAGATTGCAGCCAGTTGGGGGTAGGTGAGGGGCTGAGCGACTGGTGAGTAAGTAGGTTTCATCCCCTCCATAAATGCCTTGATTACAGGGCACTTACCATGATAACATCTTGTGATGAGGTGTTAACAGTTCAAGTGCTGCTAAATATACTTTGAGTGAATTGTAAAATAAATCAGAGTCAAAGGAAAAAAGTAACTATTTCTGCCGATGAGCAGTGAATGGGAGTTATGCGCTTCTTTGAGCACCAAATGATTAAAAAAACTTGGACTTTTTAAAGTAGCAGTGTTCTGTTTCCTTACATCCCACAAGATGTTCATACATCATGGCAGCAAGTATCTGTGACCAAACTGACTTCAGGAGCCAGGCTGCCAAGTTTGAATTGTGTGTACTTGGGTGAGTTATCAGTGAATACTGTTAGATGTGCCGAATCTAGCAATGTCGTCACTGCTTCCCTGGAGGGAAGCTTCTCTTATGTGGCCAGGGAAAGGCAGAAGCTACCTGACTGACCCTGCGGGTGACCTCTGCAAGAGCACCACGCGGGGGAGGACAAACTCCAGTAAGGAGAGGTGGAATGTTAGACCAGAATAATTCTTTGCCTGGATTCCTTGATGACAAGTATTTGTCTTTTCCACATTCCTGTATGGCAAATTGTGGTGTAGGTAAAGAATCTCCAATACTTACTGGTCACCAACCCTATGTGAATGTCTCCCCCTTTACCACTAAGACGATAAACAGGGATAGACAGTAAACGCTGGAGTTCATATACCTCTCCCTTTAACAACATTAAAACCAACAGACTTATGTACTCCCCCTTCCCCTTTTTACAACACTGAGACGAGGAAGAGGGACAGAGTAATCAAGATCGCCAAGTGGGAAAAACCAACACTGCGGTCTAGTCATTGGAAAGTTTGAAAGGTGCTGGCACATTCAAAAGCAGAACACCCAAGCAGAATGAGAGTCTCGAGCCTCCCACTGCTGGTTGGGACATGGGAGGAAATGAAGCCGTCTTAAGCTAGGAGATGGGAGAAGACGTCGTCCAGAGAGGTCAGACTGAGAAGTGTTTGCCGTGCTGGTAAGAGGAGCAGCAGGAACCACCGAACGAAGGAGAAGGCAAGGCGGGAACTGAGAGGCCGACAAAACGTGCTCCCAGTTAGCAGACAGACCGCAGATGAACAAGAGACGTTGAAGCTACCAAAGACAACCAGTAAGCCCAGAGAAGAACAGGATAAAGGGGCGCTTCAAGCTGAATACCGCATACCAGTATACCGCGAACAGAAACCCTTACAGGGGAATTGAGGACATTAAGCTCAAGTGGAGAAGGGTCAGTGGTCCGAAATATAAGAAATATCATTACCTGGATGCAAAACCGAGCAAGGGCAAATGAAAGTAAACCTAGCATTTCGAGGCAAATATTAAGCAGACTTAAAAAGCCCTGGCAAGACAGTAAACCAGGCACACAGAGGGTCTGCGACTCACACCCAAGTCAAGTAGCAGAAAGCCCTGGCAGGAGAGTAAACCAGGCACTCAGCGAGTCTGGTACTCGTACCAAAATAGCAAAATGAAAACCCTGGCAGGAGAGTAAACCAGGGATTGAAGAGTCAGGGGAAAGAAACAGCCCCTCCCAGATATTAAACAAAGCTGAAAGAATAGGGGAAGAGACCACCCCCCATTTTGTTTGTGAATCACAAGGGTAGAGTCATACCCCTTTTCTGTAAAGGATATCAGAGGTTGCGAAGAAAGAACTGTGATATATTTTTTTAAACAGGGAAAATCCAAGGAAATAACCATCCTCCTTGGAAACTGTGATAGATATATATGAGTGACTGATGTAAACAGAGAAAAGCCAAGTTGAGAATCAACCTCCTTGAATCTGTGGAATATAAATAAGGGACATTGTGAAAATCCAGAAAAAGACAGTGTCATGGGAATGAAGATACATTCAAGGGTAAAAGCCAACCTTGTTGGGATTGTAAAATATTAGAAACTGCCATTTGGATAACAAGAGAAATCCTAGGGGAAGTGCAGAGCTCTTTTTCAAAGGAACTTTATCTCCTTTTCTTCACTTTAAGATACTTTATGTTTGAAACCTCGGAAGTTCAGCTAACAGACATTCACATTTCACATTATATTGAGTTTAGTGTGTGAGGATCAGCTTAGGATTTTTGGACACAGGTCGTATTTACATCCCGACACACACATTCATTAGTTGTGTTGAGGCAGGGAACCCTTCATAGAGATCGGGATAGATAGGACTTCCCCAACCCCTCTCTTTATTTTGATAATAAAAGCCTTCTTTCAACCTGAGACTTGTTACTGTGTCTGAGTCTTACTCATGATCCCTCACAGATAGTAGGTTAGAAACTCAGAAAAGCTGGATTGGTGGGTACACTGACATGCTTCAGAGGTGAGGGTACAAGTGCTATCCGACGCAATGACAATCATCAGAGTCATATGTAGCTGAAGTAGTATGTGAATCACCTTGTGAAGTGATGGGTCAGGGGTGGAGGGATATGCAAATATCCCTTATTAGTTTGTCCACTGTCTGTTGCCTGGTGACCCATGTTGTGGGTCCCTGGATGCGAACACTGGGCATTTTCCATTTTATGCTATTGCAAAAAGCTCTTTTGATGGATGCATCCAGGTTGTGAAAATCTTTATAAGTATGCTTGTGCAAGTTCCCATTCAGATTCTTGTGCCAGAACTCTGCTCAAGTTGTCTGCAAGGCAATTGTGCTTCCCTCGTATACATTGAGATCGGATGAATATTCTTCTGTTGACGCACCCGTACCATTTGTGTTGTGTCAGCAGAACAGTGCTTTTGAATGTGAGCTCCCCTTTTCTGATGTAAAACAGGCCTGTGGTATTGTCCGATTACATAAGCATGCTTCTGTTTATGCCATCTTGGGCTATCTTGATTACTTAGCTTTCCAACACACATATGTGCTTAGATGCCTGCTCTTCTGTCTATCTGCCCTGTGAGCTCTCAGAGATGTGTCCCACCCCAAAACTCGCCTGTGGTGGGCCTGCAGTAATAGTTATCTGCACTGCGGACCGACAAAGCGTCGACCTCATAACATAGACTCTCCATCAGTGCAGCTCTTGTACCACCCTTCTGCAACACCACCAATAGATCGCCTCATCATCCAGATACCCGTGACCATTGGATCGTGAGCCACTGTTGGAATGGACGCATGTTGAAACGTGCTTGGGAGATGATGGAAATGCACAATGCCAACAACCACAGTAGTTTTAGGACCTGCCTGATTATTACTGGGCCACCAACTTCTTAACAGTGGAGCTGGGCCAAAAAAGCCTGTACTCTAGAGAGTGGTACATCTTGGCTTTGGCGTCCAAACTGGCTACTAGGAATAGTTGGTCCAGCTTCAAATAAGGATTTATGTGGGTTTGTTGAATGGAAATCTGAGTTGATGGAGAAGATCGATGGCTACTGGGTGTTTTCGTAGCACATTGCTGCACTCTGTCCTGTGATTAGCCATTCATCATGAGGGTAACACTGGTATGTTTTGGCAAGACACATGTGCCATCACCACCACAAGCACTTTTGCAACACTGATGCACTGGCGTTCATGTAAGCCAAAACACTTAGTACCTTGAACTGGAAATGTTAGGTTGTCCACCTTGAAACGCAAATACTTGCAGTGGTCTGGAAATATTGAAATATGAAACCATTCATCTTTCATATCCAGTTTTTACACATAATCCCCCTTTTTTGGAAGTGGAATTACATCTTTGAGGGAAATCATTCTGAACCTTTGCAGATGTTTTTTTCGCTGCCCAGTGGTCCATTTTAGGCATGTTTATTTGGCCCTTTTTTGCTATTAGCAAATACAGAGAGTAAATACGTGTGTTTAACTGACTGCCTGGTGCAGGCTCGATTGCTCAATTTTGAAGCAGTGCCACAACTTCTATTTGTAATAGAAGATGATGATGAGGATCTTGCAGCAACATTCTGGATCTTGGCGAAGTTGCAAGGCCTATCTTGCAGATGCACTTCATCCCATTCCCTTAGTGTGCTCAATACCCGCTTGTTGAATGTAATCCACTACATTGTGTGGGCATATTACGTCAATCTTCCCTCACCTGGGCAACATCGGAGGGGATTTGTACTTTGAAGTCACTGCTTTGAGGCAGTGGCTGCCCCTCTTGGAGTTTGCGCTCTTCCTATTGCACAGCCACTGGGCTGTTAGCGCTGTGTTGTGTTGTAGGTATAGGGTTGTGGTCCTACGCTGGAGAATCATTTGCAGCTTGCAGGATGGTTAAACTGCCCTGGACATTGCTTATAGGACTGGGTACTTGAGGTGCAATGGCTAGAGGCTGCTCCACACAGTTGACATGGCTTCCCAGTAATCTGGCCTAATTGTGTTAGGTTCTTTTCTTCCCTAAAGCTTTGACCAATGTACTGCCAAACTGTAAAGAGTCCTCCACTGCTTTATTCAATATATTTGCGTGGGTCTCATGTTTAATTCCAAGCATGCCTCTTGATAACAATGGCCCCTAGAACCTGACACACTGCGGTTTCCACTGCATCAAGGGCATTCTTGATGACTGCATTTGCATTCTTCTTTCCTTCCAGAAGAATCTTTTGGGAGGCTTGCTGAAGTGCATCAGGTAGACCTTTACCCAAGGCCTCCATGTCATTCCACTTGGCCAGATTGTACAGTGGCATTAACGCTCTGGCATTGGTGATGCAGACAGAATAAGCCAATGAAGAGCCCACTCCTCCCAAAGGAATTGATCCTTTCACTCTGCCTAGCTGGAGGGTTCTCAGTTGTTGAGAGTGGAGTGCTGCTCCACTTATGGGGAGTAGTAATCACCAAAGACTGTAAAATAGGTTAGCCTCTGTATGTACAAGGGATCAGAGGGATTAATCACTACAGGAGTATGCAGAGAGAGAGCAATGCATTCTGTGATGGATTTCAACAAGCGTATGCAATGGGAGACCCGTTTCCTCCCTTCCAGGTCATCTTCAATAAAGTCAACATCCTTGTCGGACACCCGTGCCCTAATACGAAACCTAGCCGCCAGTAGTAGGTTCAGTAAGGCAGTGTTCTGAAACTGATACTCTTTTGGAGAGGCTGTTTGTTTGGGGTGTGGGGGTGAGCTCATCTGGGTAAACCATAGGGTAGTCCAAAGGAATGACAATATTTTCTTCCTCTGGAGGGTGGTACTCCCGATCATACTCAAAGTCCCCTGGGTCTTGGTAGTTTTGATCCTGTCTCTCTGAAAGGGAGCCTGCCTGTGTACTAGCCTTCTTGTGTTGATGTACATCAATAGTCATTGTGTTTTACGTCTTTCTGTAACCTGTGCGCACTGTCCTCTAGAAAGGAGACAACCTTAGCCATATCTTCAAGTTCCCAATCGCATTTCTGCATGGAAGAGATAAGGTATGAGCCCCTCTTCGGTCTGGGTCTAGAGTGGGGTAGATATTTGAATCTTAGGAGCTCCCCTTTCCTGCCCAATTGCGTTTCCCTTAACAATGCATGGCCCTGGTCAGACTGTTGTTTTTAAGAGTCAAACCAGAACGTTTGGTGCTCACCTTGGAGCAGGTGCCCTCAGTCTTTAACCTGCGTTTGTGGTTGTGTGTATGTGCAGTCTCTTGGACGCCAGGGTTCTTTGAGGTGCAACTCGACAACAGGCCTTTGGAGCTAGGGGCTGATGTAAGGTTTTTCCTCTGGCACCTAATCCTGTGCCTCTTCAGGGCTAGTATCAATCCCAAGGCTAGATTTCTCAGCTTCGAGAGCCTCCGCTGAGACATTGGTCCCACCTTGAGCCTTCTCGGCCTGCGTTGCATATGCTGTCCAGCACTTTGTACAGTATTCCTTTGGTATTTTGGGATTAAACTGTTTACACACCCAGTACAGAACTTCAGTTTGGTCTCTTGGGAAGCAGTTGCACAGTGGGCACCCGTCACGAGAGAACTTCAAGTTGCACCCCAGACAGAATTTAAAGCAGTGTTTCTATATGGGTGGATCGAGGATGAGCGGGCTGTAGGAAACGCGAGCAAAGGGAATAGCAGCATTCTACAAATGCCTATCAGGAACTGTAAAAATATGAATCCTCTCTCCCTACTGTGTACCTGATGGCAGTAGTCAGAAGATTCTGCTTCTAGAGCCTTCGCTCATTTGATGTCATATCAATTTATGTTCGGCTTCGAACAATGCAGTGGCATAGTGGACAATGAAATGAATCTCTGCTATGTGCACATGCGGCCAATCAATGGCGGGAAAAAGAATATTGCAGCATGTCGACACATGAAGGTGCATGGGCCTCTGAACATGTAGGCTATGGATAGGGTGTATTGAATAATGCCAAGTGGGTATGCAAATAAGCTGTATAGAAAGCATGCATTTCTGATGCTCCGGAAAACTATCTTTGTCTTATAGGGAAGCACTATTTTATACACAGACAGACGAGCAGAACCAACAGGCCAAAGCCTAAATGACCCGTAGCATATTGGATGACTTCTGCCATTGGCCTGAGAAATTCACGGAATTGATCCCTTTCACCTTACCATTCTGCCTTGATAAAGACCCTCCGGGGTTGAAACACGTGTCGGCTGACCTTCTCTTTGCAGGCAATGTGTCTAGACTATGTTTCAATGTAAATGAAAACACACTTGTAAAAACCACAGCTTAAAACGCGTAAAGATCCTTTTAACTCAAAGGGTCCTAATATTCTTCTTAGAAGGTAACCAGGACGTCTCGATAAACTTCTTTCTCAAGAGGTATTGGATTTACCTCTTCCAACCTGTGATCTTGCAGAACCTGATGGAGTCCAAGCAAACTACTCACTGAGCTCAGCACAGGAGTGTTCATTACCTAGAACCCAACCTTCTTCTCTACCTATTTTATACACAAGTGTATTTTTAGGGATATCTACCGGGTAGCGCTGTGGCATGTGTGTCCTGTTAGCTGAAATGGCTGCTCTATGATAATCGTAGTGGTCGTAAAACGCACAGACTCGTTTGTGTACAGGCAAATTGTGGCCCTGGTGGCAGCCAGAAAGTGGTATTTCGGGTGAAAAGGAAACTGGGCAAAGGAGAGCAGGAATGGGACGAGTGAGAAAAATCAAGGAGACAAACATTTACAGACTTAACTTACAACATGTAAGGAAATGAAAATAAAGGTGAGAGATTGTGATGGTTGGGTTAAATGTATAGTATCTTTTCTGTTTTGACCAGAAGAAAATGTAATCATAGAAGGGACAAGAGCTTGGCGAGCAAAGCTTCCATGAAGGCCATTACTTGTGTGGTGGTGGTATATTATATACATACACACACAACTTTAGCTAAGGCTACATCAAACTTTAGATGCTTGGCATTCAACTGATCTGGACAAATCAGAACACTCATCATTCTAATTAAAAAGACTGCTGTTAAAACAATGTTTGGGGGAGATTTCCTTGAAGGAAGAAGAATCAGGTTTTAGCTCACTATATAGTGAGATTGCTTGCTTCGATTGTTGAGACTTCTGGGAAGAATCTCAGACTTGGGCAAAGTAGTTCAAGGCACAAAACATTGTGTAAAGTGTATCAGGCAAACATGAGGTAACACACACAATCTGCCATTGCGCTCCAACACATACACCCCCCTTCTTATTGGGTTATGTGCAGAACGGCTGGAGAGACAAGACAAATTGCAAAATGAAAAACATTTTGAAAATGCACAAAAAACAGACAAAGCCTCAATAGTTCCCTGTCCCCATATTCATGCCCACTAAGGAGTGGAAAAAATGAAAAATCTGCTAAATGGACAATATTCTGCAGAACACTAAAATATCTGCAGCCGCCACACATGGACACAACCCTAATCAGTCATGTGAACCAGACAGAGGCCAAAAGGAACTGACAAACCTTCCAAGAAATGACAAATACTGCGTAAAACACATACGCTTCTGCGCATCCCTCTGCATGGTGTAGTGCACAGTACACGCACAGTAGGGCCAAAGGGACAACACTAAAAGCAACACATTCTGCAGACTGAAGAATATTCTGCCATAGGCATTTAAGTACTGGCAACCAACAAGATGCAGTGGAGCCACCATACGTGTTAGTAGGGTAGAATGGATACAATGAATTCAAAAACAATATATATTCAGCAAAATACATAAGAGGTGCTTCAAACACTGTCAACACAAATCATACAATACTATCTTTAAAAACAGAAATCAGTGTGAAAAGAATCCCCCTTTTTAAATAGCTAGTCAATAATTAAGATCAGACCATGCATATATTTACAAGATATTCTAACAATATACCAAGAAGCATAGCAACCATACGATACATTCTAAAAATATACATTTCAATTGCAACAGTCTGACGTTAAATTAACATTCAAAATATATACACATCCACTTACAGACAGTAATATTCCACAAAAACATGCACTCTTGTGACCAACAATGACATGCTAATTGCAAAGAAGCACACGTACAATAGCAATATGCAAACACAACTCGATTAACACTTTTCCCATAAACAACAATCCAACGGTGTGTTCAGTTTGCAAAAATGTTGATTTCATTTTAAGTCTAGGGTTTAAAACAGATTAAACACCAACACGGTCTTTTCCAGTGTTGGCACGTTAACCTTTTATAGTTTGCCCGTTTAAAAGTAAACTCCCTACTCCTAGTGAGTTCTCCATCGGCTGTCCCATTTACCAAAGGAATGAACATATCCACACAGACTGCAGCTACATTTTGCTTTTCATCATTCATAACAGCGGACACCCCACCCCTTCAACAATATTTTTGCGACACAACAGGGCACAAGCCAGTCATACCTGTTGTATATGGTGAAAGGTTGAAGTTGAAATGCCATAAGAAAGTGCCTGCACGGTTTCCTGGTCATTTCTCTGATAAGCAAAGCAATTGTAAAATAATGTAGAAGCTCTTGTTGCCACATGATACCGGTAGTGCCTCTCTGGCATAAACACGCTGTTTGCGACTTAACACAGCACATTATTTCACTCTCCCAGAGAAGTTTACATTAAGGAACATTTAGGCACATTCCATACAATCTCTGAACTTGCACACATTGTTAATGGAGGCTTATGTAGCCTATGGACACCTGAGCCGCGTAGGTGAGATTTGACAATTGGCCAACACTCAAGAAAGAATTCCTCCAGTATGTTGATTCTAGCAGGAGAGAGAAGACGAGATTTCTTGGCTTCTGGATAGTGCCGAATAGTATTAACTCCCCACATACTCCATACTTAACATTTCATATGTAACAGCACATTTGGCCTATTTGCGTATTCGCATGGACCACTGTAAAGGCTATTTAGCCGTTACTGGCGCTACAGCAGTAGTCTACTCCATATAAATTGAAGTAGACAAGAGACACTTTGGAATTGTTACATGTTTTATTATCAAACAGTATCTTCACTTAAATAGAAGGACCATTGTCAATGCTTTTGACTTCAGGGACCATTTGAATCAATTACATTGGCCGATATCGGGTTTGATACCTGTCGAACTGCTTCAGGAGAAGTACTGGGGAGCATCAGACTTTTTCAGCGTAAGGGCCCTATATAATATTTATGAGAGAAAGAGGTGGTTGAACAAACCAATCTTTTAGAATAATGTTTTCAAAGTCTTGCTTACTGTACAGCTTCCTACTTCCCGTTATGCTTTGACGCAGTGAGCCGTGCGTTTCCATGCGGACAGATGAAACACAATCCTGTGGATTGTTTATCATGGAGGGCCAGTCTGGAAAAAAGGCAGTTCAAGCATCTACGGAATGCTGGACAGTTTCCTGTATTGTAGAGGCCTGCGCAATTCCAGAACACCCCTACATCCTATGTTAGACATGCAATTAGAGCTAAAACATCCTCATTCTCCAATGAAAGACACCACACATTAACATCAGGCTGTAACCTGGGGTTCTCACCAAATTAATATTTGTAGAGAATATTCTCTGGACACCAGCACCCCACCTAGTTCTTAATTTGTATGTGCCAAGGCCATGCTGATGAATATGTACGAATATGCATCATGGCCTCTGCCTCTCCTTAAATTGTAGGCTTGTGACTCTTCCCATTTGTATGAATGAAGGGACTCGTGCCACAAAATAATTGAAAGTTACTGTGGTAACTTACTGTATTCTTAGTCCTTCAGTCATTCAGCTCCCCCCATGTTTTTGTCTGGAATGGCTTTCCTGCCCCTCTCCATCTTCAGCCAGATCTAAAATTCCAGAAGCTTCTAAAGACCTTCTTCTCCTCTTCCTTCTCTTCCTTCTCCCTCCCCCTCCTTTGCTAATACCTCCTGCCCCGATGTCTGGTTGCCGGTTTCCCTCATGAGCCTTACGGGGTCCAGGCCATACACGACCAGACTCCCCGTTTCCCCCACCAGCACTTGCCCTCGGGCACCTTTCCCTGACTAGCTTACCGAGTCTGGATCATCCTCCTCCATCCCACTAGCTGACCCGCGCCCTTTTTTCTTTCCCTGAGCCCATCACACAAGCTCCCTCTCTCCTGCACTACTCCCCCTTCCCCTCCACTTGCACCTCTTTATACTGCACTTGCACGATCCGAATGTCACAAGGCCTAGTAGGACCGTTACTGTTATTTTCTATTCTCAGTCAACTGCTGCCCCTTTTCTGTCTTGTGGCACCTGGAAACACTTTCTGTTGTATAGGCGCCATATAAAATCATTAAATAAAATGTACATATTAGTATTTGCACTAATGGCTACATAAAGGAGAACAAGATGACCAGAGCTAGGAACCTGCTAAATGGACCAAGTCACGGAGTGGTTGGGGTCACCCACTCAGTTTTCTATGAGTCTCATGGAAGGAATGTGTATGATTCTGGGGTCTATGAAAACTGCAGCTATTACTGTAAACAAACTTTATATTTCTGATGGATAATACTACCACTACATATTCTTCACTGCTCTCCCCTCACCACAATTACTACTGGATGGTCCATGCTTTTTCAATGGGTGAAAATATCTGAACAGAAGGTGCAGGAATGGAGGGTGACAATATAGATCTTCCAGTGGAACCCTTTGCCGCAGTGATGCACACTGTCCTAGGAATGCAAAGGACCTGCAACACTGCTAGATAGTAAATCTGAGGCTTTCAATATTTCAATAAATACTCTGCAGAGGAAATAAAGTACCATCAAAAATGGTTGGAGGTTAATTAACAGTCGACTTTTGCACACACTCTCACACATATGTTTTCACATAAACCAGAATGCACAGGTTAGACCAAGGTTTGCTTAAATTCCGGCTCTTCCATTCCATCCTTTTACCATTCGCTCGAATATCCCTGGCCTCACCTTTAGCATGGAAGGTCCAGTCCTTACGGTTGAACTCCTGTAGCTGTATTCTGTTCTGCTGGCCAAGCCGGCACACCTCTTTGTAAAATTGCTGCTCAATGTGAGTATATGCTGCAGGGATTGCGCCGGCTAAGCCTTTTGCACCAAAGAAGCCATTCACTTCTGGGGAGGCTAATAGAATCTGATATTGGGCTCGGGTCCCCAAGACGAGGTCCATGTAGGCCTTTGTGAGGTTGAAGTACCCTGTCGTGAGACTCACTCTTGATCCACTTTCTGCTTCAGTTAGTAGTGTTTCTGTGACCAGTTCATCTATTTCGATTCCGAAAGGCTTCATTTGTATAAGAGGGTAGACCCAAGTGTCTGGCTCAATTCTCTGTTTTCCATCTCCAAGAGGAGTGCCCTCTGGCTCAAAGCCTTGCCTGTGGTGTAGGAGTTGCTGCCGCACTCTTGCAGAATTCACCACCTCCATTAGTCTTTGGTTTGCAACTTTGCAGTATTCCTCTTTGTTCCCTAGGACAACAGAAAAATCAACCATCTGACCTTATTCTGGAGTGCAATGGAACAGCGAAAAGCCAAAACAAAGAGAACAAATAATGAGAACAGAGATGGTAACACAGAATATCAATAGTATTGCTCTTCTGCTACAACACAGTAGAGACTTGCTAGAGTCTTATTTAGTTTGTCACATTAGCAAAATAAATAAATCAGTTGACTTGTGCCAGTGCAACCATTGTGCCTTGTGTAAAGAGGTAATGCTGAAAGAGTAGAAATATATAGTGCAGAGAACTAATTTGCATATGTTGCAAACAGCACCACAATCTGAATAGACGAAAAACTTTAAAACAGTACAAAAAGTTACAAGTATAATCAACTGCTGCAAAAGCCGTAAACAAAATAAGGAAAATGTTACTTACCTGTAAAAGTATTTTTGCAGCATGGCAGTTTTTGAATAACATGGTTTGCATATGCCTTCATCTAGTGGTTTGATGCAGAAGTTAAAAGCTATTTTTTTCAAAGATGACTGGACCAGTTCACATAGATGCAGATACATTCAGATGCAGGCGGACATACCAATTTGGGAACCTTTCTTTAACGCACCAAGGATAACATTTGGCATATTGCAATTTCCTTATCTTTCAGGCTCTAAGGTCCACTCAGAAGATGAGGAGGGCTGTGCAAATGGTGTCCATCTGTACATTTCACACCAAAAAGGAAAGTGCTTTTTTGGCCAATTATCTTAGTTACTATGCCATTTCTGGATGCAGTAGCTCAGTTTCCTTGTTTTGAAAATAATAAGCCTGATTCTCCATTCCTAGAGCAGTTTTAAAATGATCAGTTCAATTTCCTATAGCTTAGTTTTATCCGGCTATCAGTTACATTTTCCTCGTTTTATTAGCCCATTAGTTCCATTTTCATGTCCCACAAAGCACAGTTGAACTGGTCCATCTAAACCAGTGTCATTTGTGCATGAGGACTGTGTGCTATGCAGGGTCTTCCGTTACCTTTGCTGTAACCTACTCTAAATGATATTAGTTTCAAGCACCACTTGCACTCCAACTTTCATTTCCACGGTTTGGTTGTCCCAGCCCTTTGAATGGTTTGTGAAGTCCATACTCCTCCCGAAGGTAGTTCAATGGATCGCCTGATCTAAACAGCCTACATGTGACCCCCAGACCCTTACATTTTTACCTTATGAACCATTTTTCCTACCTTTGTGCTGGACTATGCTTACCTCAGCTAATGTATTGATTCCACTGCCAGGGTTACATTTCACAATCACTGGGCTAGGGCTCCTCAATGCATTAAAATAATGGCAGTTTTAAACTAGTAATACACATGTACAAATATATATTTTATGAAGGTGGCACTATTGCTGGTTTCTATTAATAATATTCTCCAGTGTATTTAGTTGGTGGGTCATACACATTACATCACCCCCGTCAAGATGTTTCGCCCTTGTTTTGTGTTTTTCACTGGTTAATATGTTGTTTGATTTCTATTTTACTAATGTGGGGTGTGTTTGTTACATTTGTGAGCAGACCGCCGTTGGAGCTCCCTTTAGGTCCCTGATCAGCGTAAGTTTGAATAGTGCGCCTTGCATCAATTGTGAGTGGGGTAGTTAACCAGGTTTCTTGCAGCGATACAACACTATATTTAGAAATGTTCTCCGACAAGCCATCGTTTTACATGTAGTGTATGTAGTTGCGCGTGCTCCATGTGAGAAAGGTTAGCAATCGTTTAGGGTTGTTGTGTGGTTGTAATGTGGATGACCATAACCAGCTTTTAACTGGTATATCATTCTTCTATTACAACTTCAGAGCAGGCATTCTGCTGGTTCCTTGGTCATCAATATCAATACCAAATTGATCACCTTCTTTGTACCCAAACTCATTATCGTCTATATGACCGTCATGTATATGTAAATCATTGACATGGCTAGGCAACGCTCTATCGTACTTTACCTGTGCAAATTTCTTCTTAATTCCACCATCGTCTTTATACAGCAGTACATTCACTTTCGTGCAATCATATCCAAGTTTGCCTAATTCAATATCAAAGGTCTTAAAAAAATCAATAGCAGCATCCAAATGGAAGTACACAATTGCCGCTGTATATGTTGTATCATATAGTATGTCAACTACTTGAATATCTTCAAACATAACAGTGCAGGGCGGTATCACATAAGGAGAACACAGCAGAATGATTCAGGTAATAGTCAATACTCAAACAAAACAAATTATGTACTTTCAGTGCCCTATTATAGGACCCAATGTTAGATTGTGCATTTCCTTTATGTATTAATTTCTAGAATCTCTTGAGACTTTTGCATCTATGAGCTTGCTATGTCGTTTGGATGTCAAGGTGATTTGAATAATTCGATTAATATGGTCTTTGAGGGCAATATCGTCCAGGTTAAACAATTATTCAATATCTTCGAATAGGTTGTATCCTCTTTTTTTGTCCTGCCCGGTCATGCCCCCTGGTTTGTAATTAGTGACAAAGCAAATATGTTTACCAAGTTCAGGATCTGATTTAAAAAAAAAAAAAAGAGCATATATCTTTAGATGAATTGGTGGTTTCAATGTGTATGGAGAAGCAATAATGCTCAATAGCCCCTTCTAGCCTAGTCTTCTGTGAGGACTTATTTTAATTTCTCGGTTTGGATTTACATTTCAATTTAGTTACTACTACATACTGTCTACTGTGGTAGTCAGTATGGAACTAGAAGAATTTGTCCAGCAATTGGTAAACTAACATGCTCGTGGACTTTGAATGTTCTTTCTTGTGTGAATTTAAGTTGAAAGCCAAGCACTCTTTTTTCCCCCTCTTATAATGTATTCCTTTTAATTCTATTTTAAAGTTTCCATTGATGGCCATTTCTTCTGTACATGGTGCCACTAAGGCAGTTATTAAACATACATTGATGCTGACCATGTGCATCTCTTCATTATTCGTTGCCATCATCATCTCAGGGTCTCTGTTCACATTTAGAGTTAATCTTTGTCACCAGCGTGCATGATTTAGGAATTTGTTTATTAATTTCAGGTCTTCTTTTGGGACTTATCTAAATCCCTTAAATAGCGGTAGAGATATTACAGGCCATATTATTAAGAGGTCTGTTGTTGGTGGGCATAGTTATAATTATGTGCAGCATCAAAAGTATCATTTTCAGATGTGCGTTGTAGGTCCTCACATACTGTGATGTACTTAGGAGGCAATTCCAATGCCTCAAATGGGGTGGCTGAAGAATCCAAAGCAGGGAGATGTGATGTTTGTTATGGATATGTGGAGTGGGGATACAAGGTCTTCTGAGGTATTGCCAGATTACCTTCCATTATGATAGAATTATGTATTGGTAATTGCGGTGTACAAAGAAGACGTATGTGTAACTTCCTGCTTCCATTTTGGACATCAATCGCGTCCCTTACTAGGACTTTATGTTTAGCATTTGTTATATGATCTGCTGAGTTGGTATCGGCTCCATTGCAATCCTGCCTCACAAATATATTTTCTTATGTTCTTTCAGAGTAATGGCCGCCTTAGTTGGTAATTTAGTGAGCGTGTTGCGCAAAATTGTTTTTGCCATCTCCTCAATCCGTTTAGTGCCTAAGCAAGAGAATGAGGAGAAAAATGTGAATCAAATGAGTTGGCTATCTTAGCCCCCACTTCTTCTCTTCGGAAAAAAGTTGGGTGATTTTAGTAGCATGGCAATGTGGCGTTATGGCAGTTGCTGTAGTTCGATGAACTTTCAAACATGTTTACATTACAGGCTTCGAAATGCCCGACGATGAAATGACATGGAACCAATAACTTTGGGTGGACACGTTCTTGGATGTCTTGTATTTGCTGTAGTGCAATGTTTTTCTCTTGCCACATAGTTAATGCCAGTTAATGGTTTACGATTGAAGCCTTCCATGGTCAATGTGTTCAGTGCTTGCTCAGTTGGTGCTTCTAAAACTACAAGATTAGGAAGAGGCAACGTCCACCAGATTATCAAATTGTTCAGACTATGGGTTTATGTCCAAGTCACAGAATAATATTCTAGGCCAAAGTGTAGGGATGTGCTTGCATGGGCACCATTGGCAGCGATAACAAAGATGGCATTGAGGAGGTGGTGGCTCCACCAGTACATCAAGAGCAACCGGCACGTTCAAAGGGGGATTTACCGGTTTGGCCAGATCAATGAAGTAGTTCATCATCTCTTTTGCAGCCATACACTTTATGAGTGTCCCCAACAGCTGTGGTAAAGTGCCTTCCTCTAGCATCACAAGTACACATAAAAAGGGCTCTTTAATGTGGCTTCAGGTTTTGCTGTATTCACTGCTCACCTGCTGAAAGGAGAATACTGCAACCAGAATTACTGGCGGTGTCTTAGGGGCGCCACCTTTGAGCCGATGGCTCCTCTACTAAAGTCTCAGGCAGCGCTGAAGCAATGCTTCAGAGCAGTGCTTCAGCGGCACATCAGGGACACCCGCGCACTCTGTGTGAAAAGCGCCTCTCTATCACGCCGTGAGTAATGAAAGTGTATTCTCCCGACTCCCATGCTTACCCTTTCAGACATCTTCAGGTATGCCAATAATGAAAGCACCAACTGGATCTAGTAAGTCTGCACCAAGTGGCCAGATTACTAGGACCACTAACTTTTGTGTGGCACGTGAGGAGAGAAGGCCTAGTGAATTTAATCCTTTGGAGCTTGAACTATCAGAAAAGTTAGCATGCTTAGGCTCCAAATTGACAGATACCATCTCAATTGAAGATGATCCTATTGAGGGTCAGCGAATGTTATCTAATCCGGGAACATTAAGTGTGATCACTGATGAAGTACTTGACACAACATTTAATAAAGCAGCAGACTGCTTTAGCGATCGGGATTGTTTGATGCCAGTTGATCTACAGCACATAAGAGGTGGATATGTCACCAATAGGACAAAATTATTTTTTACATGCAACACCTGTGCATAGTGCCTCTCTGTCTCCACTGAAAACGGCTGAAATTACATCTGCTATTATTGTAGAGGATATACCGAGTGTGCTGCAAACTGGAAGTAGGCGGGAGAGAACTTAATCAATTCTGATATATTCAGCATTAGAACACATGCTGAGTGTTATTATCAGTAAAGGTGAGGCTATGGAAACTACTCTGAAAATGCATACTATACTATTGGAAAATATTCTACATAAGGCCACAACTAGTGGCTATAGGTCTAATGGAGCTGTTTCAACAGACTTGAATATTGCAGGACAATACAGAGGAAGTGTATGAGGTGCCTGATGATAGTCATACTAAAAGCAATGTATTGATTGTACAGAGGAGTGAAATCTGAATATGTGTGATACTGATAATTTAATTACAAGTAACAGTATAACCACACAGAGCTGATTCTAGCAACTCTTACTTGCTGAGACTAGGTATTGGGTAATATTATCCCCACCAATACTATCGCCATATATATGCTTGTGGGGTAAGGCCATACGCGATATTATTAGTGGGGATAATTTATGGGGCAATTAGGACATGGGGTGGCAGGGGTGTCCCCTGCAGGTTCCATGGCTTAATATACCATCCCACAGGACCTGCCTTCTACCCCCACACTGAGTATACCTCAATTTAACTGCATACCCCTCACTAGCAAAGAAGTGGAAACAATTATATTAAAACTCAAACCTTCCAACTGCCAGGGCGACACTTGTCCTGCCTCGCTTATCAAGGAGGCAGCCATTGCACTTGCCCCTTTATTAATGCCTCATTCAATTCAAGTACCGTACCAAACAATCTGAAAGACGCATGGGTACTCCCACTTCTAAAATAAAACCTCCCTAGACCCCCAACAACCCCTCAAACTACAGACCTATTACTACGGTCCATTTTCTGTTACAAATTCTGGACCGTGCACCTACCTCCAAATACAGCAGTATCTGGAAACAAACAATGTGTTAGGGATGAGACAATCAGGATTCAGACCCAGACACGGGACAGAGACTGCACTCATTGACATGAAGACACAAATTCAGATTTTAAAAGATAAGGGTAAATCTGCCTTACTCTTACTACTTGACCTATCAGCGGCATTTGACTTAGTGAACCATAAAATTATATGTAAACACTTGTCATCTGCTGCTCACTTCTCGGACCAAGCAAACGCCTGGATTGAATCATTCCTTAGCAACAGATCCATGAGGGTCTTTGCACCATCTGCCTCGGCCTCACCATCGCCAGTGAACTGTGGAGTTCCACAAGGATCCTTTGTCTCTCCAACTCTCTACAATGTGTTTACTAAGCCGCTCTTTGATATACTTGATTATCTGGGTGACACATTCACTTATTATGCGTACGATACCCAGATACTCATACCTAACACTGGTGACCACATTGTAGACAGTAAGACAATCAACGACATCTACAGTACCATACAGATCTGTATAGCAAAGCATGGTCTATGTCTAAACGACGAAAAGACTGAACTGCTCCTTCTTGGATCTCCAACCAAATTGAACAAACTAGGGACCCCATTCACCTCCTTCAACATCGCCGGCAATATTATTAAAGTTGCCAACGATGTGAAAATCTTAGGAATAGATATTGACTCGGCACTCTCACTCACGAGACAAACCAATGCCTTAGCATCCTCTACAGCCTATACTTGCAAGCTTATCACGGATTGCCGCCCTTACCTGACGACATCCAATTTCATCTCAGTAGCAAGAGCATTACACTTACCAAAACTTGATTATTGCAACGCGCTCTAACTGGGCACTTCCCAAAAAAACATCAACAAAATGGAAGTTATGCAAAATAACGCCATTAGATCGGCATGCAACATTCCTAGGAAACAACACATCACAACAACTAGACAGACTATAAAGTGGCTTAATATTAAGCAAAGAATAGACCTGAAGTCACTCTCACTCACTCATAAGTGCCTCCATAACCCGGCGCCTATTTACCCATCTAAAACCTTATCACGACATACATCGACGAAGCTTATTAGAACGGCGCAAGCACACTGTCTCCATCCCACGATCTAACCAACAACGAGCAGGTGGAGTTAGCTTCCCAGTCCTTGCTGCAAAGAAATTGAATGCACTCCCCATCTCCATAAGATAAGAACCATCCTTCTCACAATTCTGCATCAAGGTTAAAGACTGGTTCCACGAGCAGGACCTCAACCCGTAAAAGCAAACTGCCTAAACATTCATATCAATATTCAATTGTTAAATTATGCTGTACCTTATTATTAGTGCCCCCCTGTACATATGTCCTATTTGTAAATATCTACTGCAATGTGTGTACCATATATATGACTATATGTAATGCCTATATATTTACGCTTGTGCAAATTGTAAGATTAGCGCCCAGTTGCCTCAGGGCTTGGCTGCACTTTACAAATAAATACAAATATCGCTGCAAAAATATGCTGAGGGACATTTATTCATGGCCATGATGGTTATGTATTTTCTATCATGACTTTGGGAATTCAATGTGGGGTGTTTGGACTGGGGTGGGATTTGGGTGGCCATGAGGGGCATGGGTCTGGAGTGTGATGACCTGTCGGGGGGGACATGTGTGGGGGCCTGCTGGCAGGTGCCATGCACTGCTGGGGAGTGGGGGTGCTGGGGGACATGTGTGGGGGCCTGCTGGCAGGTGCCCTGCACTGATGGGGGTGGGGGTGCTGGGGGACATGTGTGGGGGCCTGCTGGCAGGAGCCCCTGACTGCTGGGGGGTGGGGGTGCTGGGGGACATGAGTGGGGGCCTGCTGGCAGGTGCCCTGCACTGCTGGGTGGGGATGCTGGGGGACATGAGTGGGGACCTGCTGGCAGGTGCCATGCACTGCTGAGGGTGGGGGTGCTGGGGAACATGTGTGGGGGCCTGCTGGCAGGTGCCCCTGACTGCTGGGGGTGGGGGTGCAGGGAGACATGTGTGGGACATGAGTGGGGCCTGCTGGCAGGTGCCATGCACTGCTGGGGGGTGGGGGTGCTGGGGGACATGTGTGGGGGCCTGCTGGCAGGTGCCCCTGACTGCTGGGGGGTGGGAGTGCAGGGGGACATGTGTGGGACATGAGTGGGGGCCTGCTGGCAGGTGTCCCTGACTGCTGGGGGGTGGGGGTGCTGGGGGACATGAGTGGGGGCCTGCTGGCAGGTGCCCCGCACTGTTGGGGGGTGGGGGTGCTGGGGGACATGTGTGGGGGCCTGGTGGCAGGTGCCATGCACTGCTGGGGGGTGGGGGTGCTGGGGGACATGTGTGGGGGCCTTCTGGCAGGTGCCCCTGACTGCTGGGGAGGTGCTGGGGGACATGTGTTGGGGCCTGCTGGCAGGTGCCCCTGACTGCTGGGAGGTGGGGGTGCAGGGGGTCATGCTTGGTGATCAGTAGTGCAAGGTGACATGTGGCTTGGCTGGGGGGCATGCCCATGGTGGATGGGCTGCCTGCGGGACATGACCAGGGGTGCAGGATAGTCCCCTGTGGTGTGGGCTGCCTACAGGGGCCGTGGAGGGTGTAGAGGGAACACCTGGGAGGACCCACACTGCCAATTCACGTGTAGGACTCCCCGGCACCCCTGAAATACACGTACCCTGCTGAAATCGCGTGTGAGACTTCCCGCAAACCCCAGGAATACACGTACCCCACTCGCACAGGGCCAATCACGTATGAAACTCCACGCGAACCCCAGTTATACACGTACCCCACTCGCACAGGGCCTATCGCGTGTGAAACTTCCAGCGCACCCCAGACATACACGTACCCGGATCCAATCGCGTATGAAACTCCACACGAACCCCAGTTATACACGTACCCCACTCGGCCAAGGCCTATCGCGTGTGAAACTTCCCGCGCACCCCAGACATACACGTACCCGGATCCAATCGCGTATGAAACTCCACGCAAACCCCAGAAATACACGTTCCCCCCTCGCACAGGGCCAATCACGTGTGAAACTTCCCGCGCACCCCCGAAATATACGCACACGCTATTTTTCACACAGCGGGTGTCCGTGTTTGTCGCGTACCCCTTTGCACGTCATTTGTCCTAGAGGGACACAGTATGGGACATTCATCATAGCTGTATGTACGTGCTTTTTGTTAGTGCACATTTTATTCATGCGCAGGGACGCTAACGCCAGCCTTTGTGTGGCGACGTGTTTAGGCTTGTGCGTGTCTTTGCCCGTGCGCTGGTTTGCCCCATTTGATTCCATGAATACGTGTTGTAGGTGAGCGTGTGGGCGTTCCGCGCTCTTGCCTCCTGTACGTCCCCCCGTGACGCCCACATTTTCACACATTGTTCCCCATTCCGCGTGTCACGCCCCGTGTTACGCCTACTTTTGTTGTGTGCGCAGCGCTATGTGCGCTTAGCGCACGCTGTTTGAAGGCGTGTGCGCCCGCGTGCGCCGAACAGGATTTCAGCACACATCCATGGATTTCCACGCGCACGGACTTCCATGAAACGCTGTGCACGGGTGGCACTGCGATTCGTACACTTTTGCACGCTTGCGCTGAAAATTTCAGCGCACATTAATTCCATGAATCGACCTGTATGGGTTTATGTCCAAGTCACAGAATAACATTCCAGGCCAAAGGCTACGGATGTGCTTGTGTGGGTACCATTGCAGTGCTACCGAAGATGACATTGAGGAGGGGGGTGGTTCCACAAGGAAAGCTTGCATAACAATAGGAAAATGAGTACTGTTGGATTATTGAAGGTAATCAGTTCGAGGTAGTAACACAGTATAAATATTTGGGGGTTGTCATTGATTATTATTCAGTGTGGTGGGCCCTTTGGGAATAAGGTTAATAAGCATATGGGTGCACTTAGTAAGTTTATTTGGAAGAATGGAGGCTGTTCTATTAAATCTATAGTTACCAGCTATCAGGCCAAAATGAGATCACTTGGTATATGGAATCGAGGTACAGGGGAACAAATTAATTTAGAACTAAAGAGATTGCAAGGTAAAGTCCTGAAGAAAGTAGTTGGACTCCCTAAGACCACTGGATATGAATATATATTATTAGAATGTGGATTTGCTAGTGTTGAAATCCTGACTATTATAACATTTACTGCTCATAGGAAATTAATCAAGAAGGAACCTAATGCATTTGTTTATAAGATCTACATGTATTATTTGAAGAGGGAAATGCCAAAGCATAACAGTTGCTTTGAAATAATTGATAGGACCAAAGTACATTGGACCTATGTTTTGGGTTCAGGCATTATGCAAACTGTATTCACCAAGTATAAATATCAGATAAAGAAAACCCTAAAGGCTGTTGATAGAGAGCAAGCATTGGTCGGCCTGGCCATGAAAATGAATTGTAAAGAATACTTAGCATGTGTGGATAAAGGAAGCCAGCAACCCAAATACGTATGTGCTTACCCGAGTGCTACAATTGTGAGGCAGTATATGCTTATTAAGTTTAAGTTTACCTGTGTCGCTACTTTTGAAATTACCGGGGCATGGGTTGGTATACCTTTAATGAGCGCACTTGTAGGCTACGTGGGAATAATAGATTAGACACTTTTAGGCATATGTTTATTGATTGGGAGAGGTTAACATCAGTCAGAGGGAAATTTTGTGTTAAATATAGAAATGATGGTTCTAGTCTTGCTAATCAGGAATTATTGAACTGTTAAGAGTGGTGATGATTTTAATATTATCTTTTATTGTGTTAAATATTGTGATTATATACCAGAAATATTGAACTATCTTGTGCATTAAGATGATTGGTTTGAATGATTTTTACTGTATTTTGTAAGTTGTTATGGTGATTTTGGATGAAGTCAATGTTTGACTATATGTAAAATGAGTACATTAATAACATAAAGGGAATAAGAATTTGGTAGCAAGCCCTGGTGGAAGCATACACTCAGCCAGCTAGCCTGGATACATCAAGCCAACATAGAGCAATAACATCTGCTCAAACAGCTATACAGAGAAATAACAATGAAATCCAAGAATATGGTCCGATTCTTTTTTAAAGTCCTCTCCTGCCTAGACCATGCATGTAGAGGTGAGAAGCAGATACTGCTGCCCCATTGATGATGAGAAACATCAGTGGGCCAATGGAACCATAAGAAACAGTCATTGTACTTCCACCCAATTGGGTGAAGTAATGAGATATTTGAGAACAGAAAGAGACAAAGGGGGGAGATGGGAGATCTGGAAAGGCAACATGCAGGCAGTAGCTGCTGAAGCCTGGAGAAGACATGGTGCAAAATGCTGGCACCAGGGGCCTCTCTGACCCTGGTTGGGCTGGAACCGGTAGAAGAATGTAGCAGAGAACCCAGGTTCTAGTAGAAGTTCTGAGGATGAGAAGTTGCAGCAGGAAGTCAGCACAGAATTCGGGAGACAGCATCGTTTGAAGAGTAGGAGAGACTAGAGGCACTGCCACGAGGAATCTTGCAGGATCTGGAGAGACACAACTGATATTCAAAGAGAACTCTATGCCATGAAAAAACCAAGCAGCTAGCAATACTGGAAGTAAATGTTCAAACCAGAGAAGGAATGAGACGGAGTGAAAGGACAAGGCCAAATGGAAGAGACCCTGGAACCTGTATGTTGGGAAATGCAGTCAACGTACCACAACATCCTAGAATGCTTGTGAAGGAAGGAAGGTTTAGCCATTGAAATAGCAGACGAATAACTGAAGTATTTAAAAAAACAAAAAAAGATTTTGTGAAGGGAAAGGATTCAAATGCACCATTCGGATAAGTTTTCTTGTGCAACACTAACATTCTTTGCCAAGTTAAGCAAGATAAGCTTATGTATTTCTCAACAGTTCACCACTCAGCATTGCCTTCATCAACAGTGCCAATGCGGCCTTTGAGCCTCCTGGATTATCAAGCCTCCTGGATTGCAAGTCTCCACTAATTGTATGAAAGGCCTTGCAACTTCAAACGAGCAGACCTGCCATGTCCAGAACTGCAAAATGGAGCGTGATCAAGGCAAAAAGAGGAACAGGGAGTCCAGCCCATTAGTTGACATTAACTCGGTGGTCACGGACTGCCATCAATCGATCCTACCTCGACTCTGCCAAAACAAGGTAGGGAGAACCAGTCCAGAACAAGAACAAAGTAGGATTCTGGAAAGCCTCCATGGCTTTCCTCCAAATAAGGACCCTGAAGCAGTTGCCTATCGTGCATCATGGGACATTAGGGAGGAATGAATAGCTCTACAGAGTGCATGCATCTCTGAGGAGTAGCTGCTGCATGTACAAGGGTGTGATACTCTGCTGGACCACAGATACCTTCATACTTCTGAGGCTGCATATAGAGTACCCCATTGTGGGTTATAAATATGGTCATTATTACCAGCTGTTAGCATGTGCTGCTGTAGTAATTAATCAGTGACAGCTGAAGAAAGCCCCAGTTCGGTTAATTCTGGTCGCTTAAATAAGTCTGAATCCCGCAAAGTCCAGCATCACGTCGCCTTGGGTTGCCGGATCAGGTCAAATACATACCAATACACATCCGTCTTCCTTTTTCGGTCTTATTCTAATCGCTTTGGGACAATTTGAAGCAGCAATTGACTAAACATATGTTGCAGAACCCCCCATTGTTATACTACTCTTGTTTGCTGAATGAACACTGTGGAACTAGGAATGAGACTCAGACACAGAGGACTCAGATGTTGGTATACACTTTTATTAAACACAAAAGGGGTTGAAAAATGCCTCACTATCATTTCCCTACCTCAACCAAAACTAAAATGTCTGTCGGGTGTCAAGATCTCCAAAGCAAAAATGCCCCCCGTACAAAAATCCTATCCTAGCCCTCTCTTTCTAAGAACCAACTCTAAGATAGGAAGGTATGGCTTATGGCCTTGAAAGAGCGAAAAAGGTACAACTCCAAAAAAAGTTGCAATTAGGTAATATTAACAGTTCCAGGGATTGACTCCCTTCCCCAGGTTGCTTTGCAGCAAAACAGATTCAATAGGAATAAGCAAGTTCTCAGCTGCCCCAGGTTTTACTTATGCGATTTAGTATTGTTTAAATCCTAAGGGCATGGGTCTTTCTTGGGATTCTCCTTTCAACACAACTTGGGTGCA
Organism: Ambystoma mexicanum; assembly: GCF_040938575.1. Classification (NCBI taxonomy): domain Eukaryota; kingdom Metazoa; phylum Chordata; class Amphibia; order Caudata; family Ambystomatidae; genus Ambystoma; species Ambystoma mexicanum. The sequence goes on from NC_090926.1 coordinate 1,051,919,259, forward strand.
GGTACCAGCATTGAAAAACACCTGGTATACTCCCCTGCCAGGTTCTTTGTACAGTTCTCTAACACAACGTGGGTGCGGGTCTCAGGCTCGCAAGGCACATGGCATATTCTCCTGCCAGGTTTGTTTATACAGTTCCCCATGGGTGTGAATCCCAGACCCACAGTTTACCTGGTATACTCTCCTGCCAGGACTTTGGGTTTTCAGTCTCTCTTTCTCAGACAGTGCAAGGGGGTATGGGTCTTCCTGAAACTACTTCATGGCAAATTACTGTGACTGGAATCGGTGTCCTCTTCGTAATGTAGACTATTCTCTTCCCCACTTTCGGCAATTAATTCACTCTTTCAGGGTCTTTTTTCCTCAGTTTGGATGTCCCCTTCTTCTCTCTAGGTTTACCGATCATATATGCAATCCTTCATTCCATCCAAACTTGTTCGGTTACTCTCCTCGGTATCTGCTGGACTCGAGCGACTTTTCCCAGTCAGCAGCATGGAGCGTTCTCGCTCCCTGCTTCGGAAGGATGCCTGTCCTGGCTTCCAGTTCCAGCCACGACCACCTCCTTCCTCATCTGGCGATTCCACTGTCATCCGGTACCCCTTCCATATGCGGCCGGTCTGGAACCTGCCTGTTCGCTTCTCTCCTTGCCGGCAGTGCTCTGTGGCATTCGGTCCCTTCTCCTTCGTGCTTGGGTCAGCTCCCTCTCTCGCCACCACCACATGTCTTCAGGGTTTCCTCCCAAATAGGGACACCTTCTGCTCCACGCTACCACCTGCATTCTGCATAGTCTTCCAGGTCAACTCTTGGAAAAGGAAGTCATTTACATTATTCTACAGCAGCTGCTTTAAACTCTAAACACAACACTAGACTGCGCATTATAGTTCACCCTCTCCCCCATGGCAGTCCCCTTCTTTGTCTCAGTACATGTTATTTTAGTATGTGTAAAATGTTTACAAGTTCTGTCAGCAGTCTTTGCAGGATACTGTACGGAGTTATCACAATATGCTATCTAGGAATGGGGAATGGAGGGTGTCTCCCTAAAAGGAAAAGGGCGTTACCACGTCTCATCTGACGATGCCTGTTCATCCCCCTGAGGGTCACATCCCCTTATGTGATCCTCCCTCGCATAGCCACCCCCCAGGATCAGGATCAGGTAATGGCTGCCGTCCACTGGCCACATGGGAGAGGCTACCTCCGGGAAAGGAGTGATGACATCATCAGATTCATCACAACGCACAGATTCCAATCAGATTCACTGCACCATTCAAACATTTGGCATTCATCCATTCAGGGATGGTTGTGACATTCACACCTTACCGACTTCTTCCCAGGCAGACACACAGGATGGGAATTCATGCTTGAATTTCAGAGAACATATTCAAAGAGATGGCCATATCCGTTTGCGGCTGCCTAGAGTTTTAATGTGGAGTCTCAAAGGCCATTACCACATATGGCACAACATGGTGGCCATGAGCAAAGGGTAAACAAAGCTTCCTCTCCGTGGAGTCTCAATGAACTTCAAAGAAAAAACAAATGTCACTGTATGGTTGCCCGCAGCATGCAAGCCTTTGCTCGCGGACAAGGAAAAATTAGGATATAGGCCGGTAGAGAGACACTCCCAGGAGCCCCCTTGTTTGTGCATATTAAGTAGCTTTGGGTTTTCACCCTAAGTTACAAGGGTAATCCAGACGTTGAAGCCTTGCTCACTGTTCTTAGGGAGGCGCAGCTTCACCTCACTGACGAGGCCGAAACAGGCGAAACATGTGTCTGGGGTTGCTGTTGGTACTCTTGTTCAGAAGATAATTGCCTGCCATTTCTGTGCTGGACTGCTCTTGGGCAGCACAAAGACGGATATGTAGTGGACATTTGCTGTGAAAGGATGATGAGCTAAATAATCTGGTTGAGACTCTAACCCAGGATATAGACCGGTAGAGAGACACTCCCAGGATCCCCCTTGTTTGTGCATATTAAGTAGCTTTGGGTTTTCACCCTAAGTTGCTAGGGTAATCCAGAGTTGGAAGCCTTGCTCACTGTTCTTTGATAGGCACAGCTCCACCTCGCTGACGAGGCCCAACCAGGCCGAAGCACGTGTCTGAGGTTGCTGTTGGTACTCTTGTTCAGAAGAGAATGGCCTGGCTTTTCAGTGCTGGACTGCACTTATGCAGGACAAACACTGATATGTAGTGGACATTTCTCTTCTGTGGTGAGCTAAAGACTCTGGGTTGAGACTCTAAAGCGGGATACAGGCTGGTAGAGAGACACTCCCAGGACCACCCCTCTGTTTGTGCAGCCGTTAGCAAACATCTAATAGAAAATCCTATTAAAAATAAAAACCTGCCAGGAGAAAAATCAACTGAAATGTCTTGTCTAATCCAGGGCATTGTGGGAGCTTTAGCCTTCAAGGGTCAGGAACACATTTACCCAATGAATGGTTGCAGCTCTATAGTTAAAGTTACATGAAATGTAAAAAATGGAAACAAACTTTCTCCCATACCTTTTGAAACCGTGGCTGGATCTTCAAATTTAGCGAGCTACTGAACCGTACAGATGTGATAGAGCATGCCAAATTCACTCATTCAAAACATATACAAAGTTAAATAAAAAAGATCTCCATACAGAAATTAAATGCTTGGAAAATGGAACTGTTTACAAAATTGGCCAATTCGGTTTTTGGAAATGGTGGCACTCAAACACTATGAAATTGTTCATGCTACAAAAGGTTTCAAATTTACATCAGATTCAAAGTCGACAAATTAAACAGGAAATGTATCTATATATTTGATATGCGCAGAACACCTGTAATGTATAGGCAGAAGAACACAAATAAACTGATTCTCGTTATGTCTAATGTTAAACATATAAAGGCTACCTAAAAAAATGACATTCTGCCTGTGCAAAGAAATGCACATATCTTTCTTTGGCAGTACATAAGACATTCAAAGTGAATATGTGTGATATTACGTAAAGCACACAAAGAAGCAGAACACTTGTAATGTCATATACAAACATATAAAAGATACCAAAAAATAGACCATACTGTGTGCACAAAGAAATTGACATAGCGTCCTATTTCAGAAATTGTGACCTTCCACAATGAATTTGTGTAATGTGGGGGATCAATGGAAGATCGTCGCAAATAACAGCTCGATAGATGGGTCTAAATGGGTTTATGGTCATTTCATCTAAAACCATTGTATCTAATGCCATTCCATCAAAATGTTTCCTTCTAAAATATTTCCATCTAATGATTGTATCAACCAAACAAATAAAAAAAAAATTTATATATTTTTTCCATCTAATGCATTTCTTCACCCTTTAAAATACACCTGAAAAAAATTAACCCTTTATCCCCCAAAAATATGCATTAGATGGACATTTTTTAGATGGAAACATTTTGATGGAATGGGTTTAGATAAATTGACTAGATACTGTCTAAATGATTTATGGAGCAACACAACTAATAAACCAATAAAGTTGGAAATTGGTCAAAAGGAGATAGTCCTGAGAAACTGATTTTCATTTAGGGGAATAGAAATAGATTAACTTTGTTATTGATTTAAAAATGATGGGTCACTACTGTGAAAAATGTTATATTGAACCCTATGTTCCCAACAGTAAGGGTTTCCCTTTTGTATTGGCGGATCAATAGGTCCAAACACAGATCGACCGAAAGACAGATAAATAGGCCCAAAAACAGATGCACAGATAGATATTAAATCACAAAAATATGAATAAGTAGAACATAAATATGCAAATGGATAAGCAGAAGACTCGAAATGTGTAGTAATATTCACAAGCAAAAGCATAAGAATGAGCAGATCACACATAATGTTCATTGCTACATGCTAAAGAACAAAGGTTACCTATAAATAGGATATTCAGGCTAGGCAAAGAAACGCACACAGCTTCCTAATGCAGAGCATACAAAATCTTATTAAACATGCCTAATGTCTATTGTGTAATGCAAAAGTTTAATGTTACATAAATAGGCCCAAACACAGATAAAGAAGTCCATTGATAAATGGCACATATTGTCCTACTGCAGAGCATAAGAACTCATGCTGTATAATGTCTATTGTGCAACACACACACACACACACACACACACACCGATAGGCAGAGAGACCGATTAGATTTGAGATGTTTGGCACACAAGTACACTTCATAGTGCAGTTGTTTATGCTTGCAAAACTTTCAAAATCGCATCAGCCAAATTTGAGATATTGAGTTGTAAAAACAAAACCAGTAATGCATTTATTTTACTTGTGCAGAACAGCCATATTGTCTATTCTTACAAACAAGTAGCCGGTTAAGTGGGACACTCGGAATGTGTGATATTATGAGCAAGCACACATAGGAAAAAGGAGTACACGAGTGATGTGTAATGGGAGACAGAGGATAGCTCAGGGGAAACACCATCAGCTTGGGAACAAGTTGAAGCAATATGGGTTTTAACCCTGGTCCGTTGCTTAGGAGCTGGTGGGGTTCAGCATGATTTAAATCACCAATAAAATAAAAAATGACAGCGCAAAGACTAGGCAAAAACTAAGCAGAACACTCGATGTGTAATATTATGATCAAGCACCAGCTGATCAACGATACAAAGGCCCCAATGCGGATAGATATTACAAAAAACATTTATAATCGTGTTAATACATACGGCTAGAACATCCCAACACACACGCATCCCACTATAACACAAGGAACATTACCTATAACAAAACATTAACGGTTGTGTCATGAATACAGATTAGAACATCACTCTTTTGGCTTTTGATGGGGCTGGTCTGTTTGGCAACACTTTTCCACTTATGATTGCTTCCGTCTTTCTGCTTGGTTTCTTAAACTCTACTGTCGCGTCTTTCTGAGTGTGATGGTTAAAAAGCCAGAGAACCACCAAAAATATTGAACAAACAAAACTCACTCATTTGCAGGGATCCAACCCAAAAATGAAACACATGTGAAGTAAATAGTCCAACACGAAATAATAATGGTAAGGTTAACGTTTCTTAAAGTGGACAGGTATCTTATGTGTTCACAACGGAGTACAAATAAGATTTTTATTAACAATCTATATAGAAGCAAAGAACAGTTATAATTGAACTTTCACAAACAAAGTTTAGCATACAATTGGATATAATAACAAATAAGGAAACATGAATAGTGTGCAATAAGGTTGCAAGCATAAAATGTAAAGAGACTCGGAGAAAACTTATGATGGATTTATAATATTCTCCTCTCTTCTTTTACCTTTTTTCTCCAACTCCCTAACAATCCTCCCTTATACCTACCCCTAACTCTCTGTGACTCCTGGTTACAACAATTTGTAATGAAACATTGTTATTGTTTTTGTTTGTTCTTAATTGGTTTTGAATTATTATTAGCCCTGATTTGAAAAAGGCGGCCAGAGCTGAAACACGTGTCATTGCAAAAGGGCAATCATATGACTTTTTTGTTTTTTTTTCTCTATAATAAATCCAAAAAACTAAAATGGCACAGCTCTAAATGAGTGAGTTTGGTTTGTTTGATGAATACAGATTACTTGGTGAAGATCTTCACCTAGAACTAGGCTGAAATGTGGCTGGATCATGTGTGCAATCACCCAAACACAATGCTTAAAAAGGGTGCTAACATTTCCCTTAAAAACGAAACAAAATAAAATTTAAACGCTTAAGGTTAAAACCAACACACACTGGAAATACCAACATTAAAACGTAAACAAGTTTCTGACAAGAACTGTATAACAAAAAAATAAAATACTACTTTAAAACCACGACTGATGTAACCTGAAGTCACTCTATAAAAAGTGCCAAAAGATAAATACAAGAAAATAAATGTTAACCATCTGTACAATAAAATCTGTTAAAGTTTGCTATCATGAGGTTGGTGCTAGACAGCCTGACCATGATGGCCGCAGCTCACCAAGTTCTGTCAGGCTTATGGACGTCTGCCGTAAATATCCTGGGTCCAGTGGTTGATTTTACCAGTGCAATGTACCCGTGAGGATTACAGGCACATCCTGTGCCTATTTTCTGGAGCAGCAGGAGCCCCGTGAGGGTGATCCCTGGCAGCGGCCTGCTGGCCTGTCAGGCGGAACGCGGTGGCAGTGAACAGAAACTGGCCCAGACCCCGCAGGGGACGCTAGAGGGACTGCCCACATAGCAGGCAGCCCCTTTGTCCCCCAAAACCTCAGGGCCACACAACACCCCACCTCTTCCTTCAGCCTGGAGGCGGAAGTAGGCCTCCCCGGGTCCAACACACCCGGTCTCGGGCCTGGGGAGCACTTATAAAGGCACAGGCTGCGGTCGCTCATCCTCTGTTTGCTGAACCCCCCCATCCCCGTCCTTCAAGTCGAAGTCTTGGCAGTTCGCGCCTGGAGATTTTGTCTGCTCTACAGTCACGTTTCGCCACCTCATGGCAAGTTTCTGGTTTTGGTAAGTATGCGTTGGGAACCGGCCTTCGGATTTTGGGGGTTATCTGGTGGTCATGCAACACCTTGTAAGGGAGGAAATGCTTTGGCGCCAGGCCGATCGCCTCGCTGCCTTAGTTCTTGGCCGTGTGTTATTACGTCTATCACAATATTTGTGTGTGCCTTGGACGGTTGCCATGCTGCGGTGGTCTGTGGTGATATTTATTTTCAATTTGTGTCCCTTTGGATGATCTGCTGTGCCAAGGGTGTGGGTGCTTGAAATGGTAGGTCAGTATCCTTGGCGATTGCCGGCCACAAGGGGGGTCTGATCTTTATTCTTGGCTGCATGTTCGTTTTTAGTGCCCAGGGCTGTCTCCGGGCAGAGTGTGTGAATTACTTTAGTATTGTCTTTGTTCGCTCGAGGCAGCAGTGTCGCGTGGAGGGTTTTGGGATGGCGTTACAACAGTTGCGCGCATGTAATGCTTTAATTTGTAATTTCTGACATTGCTTGTCATGGGACGGCCGATGCCCCACAATCTTATCCGACTGTCTGAAATTTTGCTGGCTGCTGCGCCACAGTAGGATTGAAGGATGGACCGCTTTTTCCTCACGACTGCACCATTGTTTTGAAATGTTTTTAACTGCAGCAGCACCGCAATGCTTTTACATGATCAAGGTATTTGGGTTTCATCGTGGGGATTATTCAAACGTTTGCTACAAACGGTTACATTTTGGGCTCAGCCGCCGCGCCGCTAAGATTTTAATTGTGCAATTCAATTTCAGGGTTGTCGCGGTTGCATTTATTTCTGGGCATGTACTATCGTACTGTTTGGATGGTTAAAGCCTCTGAGTATGCACTTGACTGCCCCGCACTCCAACTCAGAAACCGGATGCTGGACGACGCATATCTTGAAAGTGAAACTTCAGTCTTTACCGAGTAATCTGTGCACAGAGCTCCCAAGTTTTCCCCTTTCGTGTAAGTGACTTATCTAGTCTTTGGTCCTGAAAGCATGTTAAGATCAAAAAGGCGGAACACCACCTAACATCGTGGGCGACTGGCCATTAAGACCCAACAGCCCAGGGCCTGTCCCTGCAAACTGGTGGCTAGCAAGTTATTTAATGGACAGAGAAATTAAAGGAACAGCGGCCAATCGGGAGTATACTTCCCAGGGTTATTGTGCGAGGTTGGGATTGGCAGTAACACCTGTTAAGAGGCTGGGGACTAATAGGAAAGATGCACTAGCATAGGGCTCCCCCAATTCGCCAACAGGTTGCAAACACCTTGCTGTTTAAGTACATTAGTAACTGAAGATTAAGGTTTGTGTACAATTTGCGGGTCAAAAGCAGCAGGCATGTAACATTGTTTCCAGGTGCGTGGGGGTGAGCCACCAGGCCTTCAATGGTACTAGAGGCTAGGGAGTCCCGGCCCACTTGCAGGATTTTAGGTCATTTTCCGTTGCCAGTACAGTTCTCCAAAGGTCAACTAAGAGAAAGCATGTTACGCCTAATGGGTGGAACCCCACCTACAAGTTGGCAATCTGACCTCCCCCAACCAGCCGACACCAGCGGAGACAGGGCTCCTTTAACTAGCAGCAGGTTGCAAACACAGCCCAGAAATGTAAACCCCTGGTTGAGAGCAGGACAGCCTGGGGGGTTCAGTGCTGGATACTAGTGGGGTTCAACATACCCTGTATTTCCCTTACGGCCGATATCCTAGCGGGGTGCAACATACTCCCTTTAATACATTTGGTTAGTGGCATGGTTTGGGCGATAACTGTCCTGGCAGGGACATGGTGTCCGATAACCGCTTGCTCTAAAAGAAAAGGGGGATCAACATGGGGTTTTGGGAAGCGATCGTGTACCAGAAAGTTGGCTCGTTGCACAGAGACATGAAGAGAAAGAGTAAGTGATCCATATGAGGGTCACAGGAGTAACCCACCTGGCAGACAGATGTCGGAGGCTCTCATGGCAGAGAGTTCTGTGAAGATGTCAATATTTTTTACCGTGGGGGGGGGGGGTTCACAGCCCTAAGATTCCGCAGGTGGTGAGTAGCCAGATAGAGGTATGAGATGGGCATGCAGAGAAGGAGCATAGGTATGGGGGAATTAGAGGCATCAGGGGTGCCACCCCCAAAGGTGGTGAAGTTGAAGGGCGGTCCTAGCTGGAGAGGAGAACTTTGATGCTGTGGGTACGGTCACAAGTGGTTCAGGTATGGCCGCACTCGAGCCAAAGCCGGTTGACTGGCACCAACTACCCTTAGGGACAGCTGAGACTATGTCACCTGAGGTCAGTGGTCCAGAGAAAGACTGACTGGCAGTTCTGAAAACCAGAAGCGGACGGTTGCTCTTTTGACTGACTGGAAGTTATGAAAACCAGAAGCGGATGACCGCTCTTTGCAAAATGGCAAACGTGGAGTGGCATGGGTCATCCCTTGGATTATAATCTTGTTTACTGATGTGGCTGGGACGGTCTTGATTTCTGTACTCCAATAAACTGCGATTTCTGTGTTTCCAAACTTTGCAACTGTTTCTGTGTTGAGTATTATGAGATGATTATACCCTGGTCTCATTGCTTTTATAATGTGCAGGGGGAGGGGGGGCAGAGTGGAGGTTGCCTCGCTAAGAGGCTGGCCCAGCCCCCGCAGGGGGTGCTAGGAGGGACAGCCCACAAAGCGGACTGCCCCTCAGTAACGGACTCCCAGGGGCACACAACACCCCACCTCTTCCTCCCGCCTGCAGGCAGAAGTAAGCGCCCCCGGGTCTGACACAACCGGTCTCGGGCTTGGGGAGCACTTAAGGCGAGGGCTGCGGTCTCTCATCCTCTTTGTTTGCCACAGCCCCCCACCCCCTCGCTTCAAGTCCCACCCTCTGTCTCCTTTTTTGCAGCACCTGCAGTGGGTACAGGTGGCGGTATTGATCCAGAGGCCGGTTTCTAGAACACAATGGACCCCCCATTGTGTTCTAGGAAGAATGTGGGATTGGTTTAATGCATATAGTGCATGGTGAGTTCCGCTTCATGTCCGGTGGTAGAGATCTGTGATTAACTTTTTATGGCTATCTTTTCCGTTTCAGGTCATGTAGTTTAATTTGGAATATTGATGGTACTCGTGTAATATGAGAAATGTTTGACTAAAATGATTGTGTACATTGTGCTAAGATCCTTTTTCTGTCGTAGACGGAGATGGGGGGGGGGTCGATCCTAGCTGGAGAGGAGAACTTTGACGATGTGGTTGCGGTCATCAGCGTTTCAGGTATGGCCGCACTGGAGCCAAAGCCGGGTGACTGGCACCGACTACCCTTAGGGACAGCTGAGACTGTCACCTGAAGTCAGTGGTCCCGAGAAAGACTGAGTGGTGGTTCTGAAAACCAGATGCAGACGACTGCTTTTTGCAAAATGGCAGACGTGGAGTGGCACTGCTGCTATACGAAGTGGCAGGGAGACCCTGTGTGTGCACATTGCCTCTCAGCTTGGGGACGGCCACCTGCAGCAGTGTGTGGATTCAGGTGAATGTTGCGCCTTGAGATTAATGAGGCCGGCCTGACTCCGGAAGGGATTGCACTGGAGTGCAGCATCACAGTGCCGGTGCATAGTCTGGAGCTGCTGCTGGACTCCAGGTAAGCATTGGAGGCCGCGTATAGCGGCTGTTCCATGAGGCTGGAAATTTGAAGTGGGCCATTGCTTTGGGGGCAAGGAGCCTGATGTGTAGAAGTCACCGGGAGAGGGTGAAGGGCACGGCGCACTGGGCCTCTCCATGCAGATATGGAAGGCAGTATTATGCAGGCCAGTGGCCTGAGGCTGAAAGGGGAAAGGGGTCTCGCATTGCCCAACACCCACAGGGGGGTTCTGTGCCCCTAGGTGGGGTTGAGCCAGACATGGTGGCTACCTGCAGCTGTGGTGGACGGAACGGAGCGTGTGAGTGCTGATTGAGCTGTGGGTGGTCCTTGCGTTATCCTCTGCATAGAAACAGTATTGGAAGCGGCACTATCTGTGCTGTGTCCGGACCCAGTGGCCCTGGACAAAACGTGGGCGGTTGTTGCTGCTGCTTGGGTGTCTGGAGTAGTACTGCCGGAGGACTACTTGATCGCTAATTGGACGGAATAGAGACATACAAGTGTGCCGTGAAGCCCTGGTGTCAACCCACTTGGATACTGCTGGAAGGGGCAGCAAAAACTTGAGCAGTGTATGGGAGGCAGGCAAACAGCCCAGGCAGGCTATGCTTGAGGACTCAGTGACCATGGGGCAATGCTTGGTCGGCGATTCAGGGTGCAAGTCCCCCTGGAATGGAAAGTGCACACTGTCGCTGTGGAACTCTCTCTGTTGGGAGTGAACATTGGGAAAATGGGGGAGAGGGTCTCTGAAGCAGAGAGAAGAGTGGAGGAAGTGGAAGATGCGGTCACGTCGCATACAAGCTAAATTGAGTGCGCTCACTCGAGTGAAAGCCACAAGTGGGAACTGTATGATTCACTGGTGGGGTTGGACATTTGGATTTACGGACTAAGTGGGGGTCTTAACAATTGGAAGGACACAGGTGGCATCGATATGTAGAGGAGCAACTGAATGTCTGTGCAGGAAGTCCCGGCCCCATCGTGCCTATATGTTGGAAGCCAGAGATTGCAACATGCACGACACCAGTGATGGTGCCTATTGCACCGAGAGCCTTCGAGAAAAGGTATCCATTGAGAAAACCCTATTTAATGTATCCCTGTAGAGATGACAATCTCTTGGAGGAGATCCCCGAAGGAATATGAAGATGAGAGAAAGAGAAGCTGGTGATGTCACAAGAAGCAAGCATGATGCACGGAGAAGTGTGGTCGAAGAAGAGGATATACAGACTTTATGGAATCTGATGACGAAATAAAGAATCGAGTGAACTTTCATATGCATAATGACGATTACACGTGTGAAGAGCACTGCAGAAAATGCAAGTTGTTTAGTTAAGTAATCTTAAAGGCTAGCTATAGGTAGTGAATAGACTGCAGGCGGTGCCACCATTATATAGAAGCTGGACATCGGTGTCACATATTTAGTAAGCTCAGACCCATGGAGAAAGAAGGATCGGAAAGCTGTGTTGCAGTAAGAAGGCAGCTGGAAATCGAGGAAGGACTGAGAAGGCTGTCTGGCCTAGTGTCAAAGGCTGGAGTGGCCAAGAACTGGTTATCTATCCTTGAAGAACAGTGAATGTAAGAAGCTGAATCAGCCCTTGTTAAGGTATGAAGAATGAACACCATGAGTGGCAAGTCTAGTAATTGAAGACAATTAAATGCTGCAAATGCTTGAGATAAGTGCATGCTCACACTCCCATGTATTTTCAGGAGCACGGCTCCTTTGCAAGGCCATGTTCAAAGACAATCTGAATGGCAGAAGGCATGAGCGATCAGAGATGTTGGGCTAATTGGGTGGGAGACAAGGTCAAGTCTACCCACTGACACCTGGGTATCAGCTTACATGCTGCTAGTGAACAGACTGTTCCAGAAGGGCATGAGCGTGCCAACCAATTGTAGAGGGCCATATAATGTACTTAATAACTTTTGAAAATGACTTGCACTAGGGGTAGGCACCTGGCTGTAGATACCCAATCACAACCCGTTCCTATATAGAAAGTATACTTATATGTTCCCCTTAAGCCAACCACAACCCCCCCATAGGTTTTTCTTGTTTGCCATGTAGTATGACGTCACATATGACGAGTTGCTACTATAAAAGCATTGTTTTTTATTAAATGCTTCGAGAGATATGCTGTGCGACATCCGTTATAACTCCATGTTTTAGACAATTGATAATAAAACAGTTGGATGAGACATTTGCTATCTTCTTGAGTCAGTTTTATCATTTGGTGTAAGAGTTATTCTGCATCCCCATCCATGCATGACGTGTTACTGATTTAAGGACCTCCTGGGTTCACTTGGCAGCAATGTCGTATGGTTGATAAAGACCCATCGACCTGTTGATTCCAGAGCTTCGGACCATCGGATATCCTCTGCCATCTAGCCGGAAGATCACAGGTTTTCTTTGGAGAGTGGCCGAATAGAAATCTTGTAAGAAAATCAAGACGGTGGGCAGGGTCCCTCTGACAAAATCCCTACCTGCTTTCCACAGGCACTTTGCGGACGGACGGCGAAAGTGGTTGATTAGAGAAGGATACGATACCGAGGGCTTTGAGCTAAATGAGCGAATGGTGAGTAGACTGAGGGGAATGACAAACTAAGGGGACAGGGTTGCGGTAATTTTATAAGTAACAAAAGTAACGGGAAATATTGTATAAAAAGAGAGTGAGACAGAGATAAAAGGCCCAAGAGTCCCAACCCAAGGGGTTTTAAAAGATGTTGTCTCACACTCCAATTGGAGTACACTAGGCTATGAGCAGGACAGGTCCGCATAAAGAGACACTCTAAACTCTGTGATCAGAGTATTGATTAGGGGCAAGAGAATAAGGATGATCACTGAGGTTTAAATGTGAAGAGTTGACTAGTCTATCTGTTTATGTATTTGTGTTGAATTAAGCGGTCGAGGAGTGACACGAACAGTTGTGTAAGAATTGAGAAAAAGTCAAGAAGGTATACTATCTATCTAGGGAAGTGGTTGGTACCAATCCAGAGGTAGATGGAGAAAAATTGAAGAAACAGGTTTTGTGCAGCGATTGTTGGAGCGCGCTCATATTTATTGTTTTCAAGAATTGAAAAGCGGCAAAGGTACTTTTTAAAATCTGGTAAGTATCGACAGTCAATTGAGACTCGTCACAATGGGAGATAGCACACCTCTGATGCACTTATGTAAGACATTGCCAAAGCATATGCCCAAGCTCAAACAGTATAGTGCGGAATGGGTGAAAGGTACTGCAAATAAGATGTTTATGCCATGGCCACAAGGGGGATCATAGTCAAAAGCGGTATTGCAACACAGGACCACATACTTGCACGCTGCATAAACGGGAAAGAAATTGGAGAAAAGGTTAGCTATTTTAGAGCTCTGGAAAATGTACCAGGAAGAGAGGGAAAATCTGTGCCCGAAGAGTGGATGCTTAACCAGTGTAAGGAAGAGGGTTTTGAGCCCTCAGCTCCCCTTGCCTCGTCGGATGTAAAAGGCGATAGTAGTGAAGAAGAACAAGTTACTTTCTTACCGGGTAACGTTCTTTCGATGGGATGGTCCGACGACGTATTCCATATCTATGACATGTAATCACCACAGCTGTGCTGCTTCGGAAACTTTTTTCGGCGTCTGCGTCCTGCGTCGATGACGTCGATGCGCCGTCGTCGAGGACCTCCTCCGACGTCTGACGTCATCCGATGTGATAAGTAGGACGCACAACGCCCGTAGCCTCAGTTGTAGTTTTTTCCCCCAGAACGTGTGACCTAAGTCAACTGCCAGTCAGACACAAAGCCTTGTGGAACGTAAGCTGCAATCGCAAAAGAAATTCTGCAGCGGGGAAGGCAGGGCGGGAGCGATATGGAATACGTCGTTGGACCATCCCATCGAAAGAACGTTACCAGGTAAGAAAGTAACTTGTTCTTCGAGGGGATTGGGTCCTCCGAAGTATTCCATATCTATGACAGACTCCCAAAGCAGTACCAGAGCAAGGAGGAGGGAAAGAATTTAGAATCAAAATTTAGAATAGCCAATCAAATAGCAGAGCAAAGGACCGCCTTGCCAAAGGCCAGATCCTGCCCTCGGATGGAATCGAGGGAATAGTGACATACAAATGTATGTACTGAAGCCCAGGTGGCTGCATCACAGATGTTGCGAATAGGAACATCCCTCTGCAGGGCAGTAGATGTAGCCACACCCCTGGTAGAAAGGGCCCGCAAGCCAGCCGGTGGGTCCTTACCCGCCAAGCGGTAACACTCGAGATGGCTAAAATAATCCAGCGAGACAAAGTCTGTTTCGTCACAGCTTGCCCCAAACGCTTCCCAGCGTAACCAATAAAGAGTTGATCGTCCATTCTGACCCGGGACATGCGTGAAACATAAAAGCTTAAAGCTCTCCTAGGATCAAGCCTATGGAGCCTCTCCTCTTCCTTACCAGGATGCGGAGGAGGATAGAATGCCGGAAGAACAACCTTCTGGGCCAAATGAAATTCCGTCACTACCTTCGGAAGAAAAGAAGGACGAACACGAAGGACAACCCTGTCCTTGTGAAATACAGTGAAGGGAGGCTTAACTGAAAGTGCCTGTAACTCACTCACTCTGCGAGCGGAAGTAACCGCAACTAAAAACACAGTTTTCAGAGTTAACAGCCTCAAAGGGCAAGAATGTAAAGGCTCAAACGGAGCACCCATAAGAAACCTAAGAACAAGGTTTAAATCCCAACCGGGCACCAGGAAAGGTGACGGAGGGAACACATTAGTGAGCCCTTTCAGAAACTGTGAAATTAAAGGGATTTTAAAGTAAGAACACTCTTCAGACGAGCGCTTAAAGATGGACAGCGCCGCCAGGTAACCTTTAATGGTACCCACTTGCAAGCCCCTGTGGGCCAAAGAAAGTAAAAAGGACAGAACCACCATGGGGATGTCACATGCAAAAGGATCCACATTCTGAACTCTGCACCAGTCGCAGAACTTACGCCAACGGCAACGGTACAGAGACTTTGTTGCTGACCTTCGGGCCGAAAGCAACACCTCCATCACGTCTTCAGGGAGGTCCCAATCCTTATACCTCAACCTCTCAGAAGCCAAGCGTGAAGGTTGAGGGATCTGACCTCTGGATGGAGAACCTGACCCCCCTCCCGTGAGAGCAGATCGTCTCGGTAGGGAAGACGACGTGGAGGGCAGATGGACAAGTCGAGAAGGTCCGGGTACCACGGCTTCCGAGCCCACACCGGAGCAATGAGGATCATCCGGGAACCGAACTTCCGTAACCTCCGCAGCACTTGCGGGATGACGGGGACTGGAGGAAACGCGTACAGCAGCGGGAATGACCACTCCACCACGAACGCGTCTCCTAAGGCTCCTTTTGGAGGAAATTCCCACGAGCAAAACCTCTCGCACTTCCGGTTGACACTGGAGGCGAAGAGATCCACTTGAGGGGTCCCCCAAAGGGCGAAGATCTCTGGCAGAATCTCCTGAGCCAACTCCCACTCGTGAGAGATCGTGCTCTGCCTGCTCAGAGCGTCCGCCGTCACGTTTTCGTCTCCGGCCAGATGAACTGCCGAGATCGAAACTTCCTGCTGGATGGCCCAGAACTCGAGCTGCATCGCCTCCCTGCACAGAGGAAGTGACCCTGCCCCCCCCTTTTTGTTGAGGTAGTGCATGGCCACTGTGTTGTCCGTCAGGATCAGGACATTCTTCCCCCGCACAGTCGGCAGAAAAGCCTTCAGGGCTAGCCTGACGGCCCTCAGCTCCAACAGATTGATATGGAGTCTGGACTCCGACGGAGACCAACGACCGCTGACTGTCAGCCCGTTGGCATGAGCTCCCCATCCCGTGAGGGATGCATCCGTCACGATCGTCACCTCCGGCCAGGGAAGCCAAAACGGAGCCCCCTTCATCAAGTTGCTTTCCACGGCCCACCACAGAAGGTCCCGGGCGACCGAGGACGGCACCTGAATCGAGTCCGACATCCTGCCGGAGGACTGCGACCATTGCGTCTTGAGTGCCCACTGCAAAGATCTCATCCGCAGACGAGCCTCTGGCACCAGAAGAATGCAGGATGCCATGAGGCCGAGCAACCTCAAGAACTCGAACGCTGGGAGCGTCTGGGCATGCTGAAACTTGTGCACTATCTGCTGAATGTGAAGAGCCCTCACCTGGGGAGGAAAACACTGCCCCAGGGAAGTGTCGAGCACTGCTCCGATGTACTGGAGCCGCTGTGTTGGCGTCAAATGGGACTTCTTTAAATTGAGGGAGAAGCCCAGCCTGTGAAGGGAGTGACAGGTGACGGATAGATGATCAAGGACTTGCTCGGGAGAGCTCCCCCTGATCAACCAATCGTCCAGGTAGGGGTAGACGTGAATCCCCCCTTGCCTGAGATGCGCTGCCACCACCACCATGAGCTTGGTGAAAACCCTCGGGGCGGAGGACAATCCGAACGGCAGGACCCGAAACTGAAAGTGCGAGTCGCCAACCGCGAACCTCAGGTACTTCTTGTGCTTGGGATGGATCGGCACATGGAAGTAAGCATCCTTGAGGTCGAGTGACACCAACCAGTCCTGAAGCTGAAGGGCCTGGAGGACTTGAGAGAGAGTAACCATCTTGAACTTGTCCTTCCTGAGGAGTTTGTTCAAACCGCGCAAGTCCATGATGGGTCTCAATCCCCCGTCTTTCTTGGAAATCAAAAAATAAGGGGAATACCATCCCTTGTTCCTCTCCGCTACATGCACCAGTTCTATGGCGCCTTTCTCCAGCAGGGCTTGAATTTCCTGCGCAAGGAGCGGATCCGGACACCGCAAAGAGAGGTTCCCCGGTGGATTGTCGCGAGGCCTGTGCCGAAAGGGAAGACAGTAGCTGTGGGTTATGATCTCCAGAACCCACACATCTTAAGTAATGGCTTGCCACTCTACAAGATGCTGCGCCAGCCTTCCCCCAACCGGTGAACCATGGGACATGGCCTCATGACTGAGTGGAAGCGGCTGCTGCGTTACCTGAGGGCAAAGAGGCAACTGCCCAAGTGGCCTTGGCACCACGGGTACCCTGTCGTCCACCTCTGGTAACCCTGCGTTGGCCTCTTTGACTGCAAGCTCCTCTCGCTTTACTGAAGGACGAGTAATAGCGAAAGGAACCACCCCTCCACTGCTGTCCCCTAGGACGAAAAGGCGGAGGTTGGCGAACTGCAGCGCCCAACGACTTCGCTGCAGCTTTTGAGGTCTGCAACCTCTCAAGGCTTTCGTCAGCCTTGCTGCCAAAAAGGTGTTCACCGTCAAAGGGCATGTTGAGGAGCCGGGACTGCACATCCGGAGCAAACCCCGACTTCCGCAACCACGCAAACCTGCGTATCACGGTGCTCGCCGCCATGGACCTACTGACGCATTCAGCTAAGTCCAAACTCGACTGAACGGACTCACACATGGCATCCTTACCATCCTGGACCATAGCAAGAAAACCATCCCGTTCGTCCCCTTCGGGAATATGTTCAGCCGCTAACACAACACAGTTCCACAGAGTGTGCGTGAAACGAGACAAGGCACAAATGGAGTTGGCCGCCTGAAGCGCCATACCACCAGAAGAAAACACTTTCTTCGCCCAGCCATCAAAACGTTTGTCGTCCCTATCAGGAGGGATGGTAGGGTACGACGCCTGCTTTGCCGGGGCCGTGGCCGCCTGCACCACCAAACTCTCCGGAGCGGGGTGCCTGGTCAAGTAGCAGGGGTCGCTACTGGCTGGACGGTATTTTCGCGACAAGGATCTGCCCACCGCCGGGAGACTCTCCGGAGCAGTCCAAGCCGCCGCCACCCTTCTCTGTAAAGCCATATGGAACGGCAGTACCGGGACAGTTGGGGGACCAACATCAAGGATGTCCGTCAGATCATCCTGCACAAACTCCCTTGGGGAAGCAGACCATCCCAAGTACTCAGAAACCCTAGCCATAAGGCGCCGGTACGAGGAATCGGCATGAGAGCCAGGCTCAGGCCTACAAAACTCCACCTCCGGAGAGGTGTCCAGTCCACTGGCATCATGCAGTGACTGTCTCAACTCGTCAAACTGACTATGGCCCGAGACAATTTCATCTGGAACCTGACTAGGAACCAGGCCATCAGAATCTTCATCCGCCTCTGAAATATAGTCCAGGTGGCGAAAAGAAGGCACCCTAGAGTGCCTCCTCTTAACCAGAGCCTTTCTAGGGGGTTCACCCGTGCCACGGGGTACCTCCGACACGAAAGGCGTCGATGGCGTCGAGCGAATCAGTGCCAGCGTCGAGAGAACCGGCATCGGCGCCGAGAGGATCGGCGTCGACGTCGAGGAAATCGGCGTCGACGTCAGATGCAGCGCCTCCAGAATCGGCGGCGTCGACACAGCCCTCGAGGCCGGAGCCCCGAGCGTGTCCCTCGACGACCTGAGCGTCGACGGCATCGACGACTTCCTCGGAGCCTCGAGAAAGCCTGTCGACGCCCTCGACGCCTCAGACGTCGATGCCTTCTTCGAAGACCTCACAGGTGCACACGGTCTCGAACGCGTCGAGGACCGGGACCTGGAACGGGTACGTCGAGAACGAGTCTCCTTGTCCGAACGGGACCTCTCCAGTGACTCATGCCGACCACTCGCGAGCGGTGTCTCTCGACCTCTCACGACCGACCCCACTCGGGGGCGCGGACGGCTTAGTACCCTGCGACTCAAGAATCGCCAGCATTTTCTTCCCGAAGGAAGCCCATTCCTCCGGCGTCGCACGGCTGGTGGGGTAAGCGACGTGCCGGGCAGAGTCCTCCGAAGAGGACCTGGAAGACGACCGGGGTCGGCGCTTCCGAGAATGCCTCGAAGAGGCTGAGGAGTGGCGAGACCGACTCCTAGAAGGAGACCCACGAGACTTCCGACGATGACGCAGAGAGTCACCCCTCGAATCATCCGTCGAAAGCCCCGCAGACTTCGACTTCCGGGGCTTGGACACCCGACCTACCGACAACTTCTTCTTACGTTCGCGTAAGGCTTTGGACGTGAGCGACTGGCAGTCGATACAGTCATCCGTGTCGTGGGCCTCCCCGAGGCACCAGAGGCAGGCGTCGTGCGAGTCCGTCACCGACATCTTGGACCCACACTCCCCGCACTTCTTGAAACCCGGACGCGGGGTCGAAGACATCTTCACACGAAGGATTTTCACAAAAACGAACAGGTTCGAAGAACAGAACTCCAAAGAGTCGAGGCGTTTAACCGAGAAACACGAAGCAACATGTTCGCGGAAAAAACGGAACTGAGGCTACGGGCGTCGTGCGTCCTACTTATCACATCGGATGACGTCGGACGAGGTCCTCGACGACGGCGCATCGACGCAGGACGCAGAAAAAAAGTTTCCGAAGCAGCACAGCTGTGGTGATTACATGTCATAGATATGGAATACGTCGGAGGACCCAATCCCCTCGAAATAGGATTGTATCATTTAAAAGAACTGAAAGCGGCGATGGGGTATAGTAATCCAATATACAAACCACCTGCTTATAGCAGTGACGATATTCCAGAGGAGAGTAAGAGAAAAGAGGAGATCTTTAAGATCTTGCAGGACAAGGAGGAGAAAAGTGAGTGAATGAATATATTGACAGAGATAGAATGAGAGATTAAGAGATGTAAAGGGGAAAAGGATAAGTCTGATGCGGTAACACTCGTACAGAACAAATGGATGGGAGGACAGATACTACTCAAGCTAGATGGGAAAAGCATTGAAGTAAAGCAAAAAGAAAATCAGGATGAACAGGATAGAAAAGAGGGAACGAGAAAAAAGATGAAAGGAAGATGAGCATAAAAGAAAGCAGACAGTGGTGAGAACAGATGAATCAGGAGCAGCAAATAAAGAAAGAAGAAAGGGCAGAAGAGCAAAGAAAGTATGACACAGGCATAGAGCAATGGAAGAACGGGATAGAAGAGAAAGAAAAAGAGATGAGGAGGAAGCACAGAAATTAAGGGACAAAAGAATATAGAGACGAAAAGAAGAGGAAGAAAGGAGAGCAAGAATAGGGAGAGAAGAGATAGGACAAGAAGAGGAGAGTGTTGCATGGGAAGCAAAAAAGCGAAGAGAATTAGATGAAGAATTAGAACGAAAGATAAGACAGCGGGAGCATGATATTGACCTCATTCAAAAGGAGCTTGTAGTGATACACACAAATGCAAATTTGCCAATCAGGGCTTTAGATGACAGCATTAGCCGCTGAAAGCCAATAGTATATTCAAAGTATGTGCCAAAAATGCTGACAGTAGTCTGTTGTAGCACTTCCATTACGCAGTAGTGAGCTACAAGGAATATGCAGGCCTAGTAGGGGTGGTAGGTCACATTATGCATTGTAGATAGACAGGCAGGGCGAAGGCCCCAGCTCTGTAGCTAATAGACATTATTGGAACGTTTGGAACATTATGGCACCTATATAGCGCTTAGATAGCCAATCTTAAGAGCTATGAACACTAAGCTATGAGTGCATGCCTTTTAGAGCTTGCTCACATGGGGTTAATTCATCTCGGCTTCTCTTAGAATATTCTGCCTTTCTAACGGTAGCCCTGCATGGCTTCGTAAACAAATCCTCTTTCTCTGAGAAGGCACTGATAAGACATTCCTGAGTTTTCGCGCAGATGGGCTCCAAGTAGGGAGGGGCACAGGAAAGGAGCACAGTGGAAATTCACAGAGTTGGGTTTTTCCATGAGCAAGCCTATATTTTGCACAGGGAAGCTTCTAGAACTGTGCGTCATGGACTGACCGCACGAGATTATAAAAATGCATGCCCACATGACTCAGGTGGGAGATCGATCTGTGGACTTGGTTCAAGCAAGATCAAGTGTTCGGAATCTGTGGCTCTGTCGGCACCCTGTAGCGCTGTCCTCTGAGCGTGGCTTGTTACAGCTAGCTTATGAGGGCCAGGGTCTCCCAGTGCTGATTGAAGGGGCGTAAGACTGTGTTTCTCTATGTTTCTCTAAGTTCTATGTTTCTCTATATTTTGCATTTCTCTAAGTTTTGTGCTTTGTAATCTTCTCTAACTTGAATCCCAAGATGTTGCTGAAATTCACCGTTTAGAATAAATACTAAAACTTTTTGAATGTGTCATTTGTCACTAGCATGAGTTCACTGCTCGGCACAATAGAACCTGTATTTTGTGCTGAATTGGGTAATTTTTGTCCTAAGGGCTGGTCCCGAGGAAGATTTTCCCATTATCAAGACAGAGCTAATGGAGCCCAGTCAAACAATACGATGGGATAGAATGGAAGAGTTCCTTCAGTCAAAGGGAGCGACGTTAGAGCCATCTAGAGTGGCCTTAGAAGAGAACTTTGATAATGGAAGTATTGGAGACAGAATCGATAAGGCCTATCAAGAATTAAAGGAAGGTAGCAAAATTGGGAACCCGAGGGAAGGGAGATCAAACACTAGTCTTCCAACCACGAAGCAAAGAGAAAATTCCATTCAGTCTCTAGCATAGAGCCTTATCCGTAAGTAAACTGACCTTAGATAAGCATGAAGGGTACGAGAGACACACTAGTTGGGGACTAGATATGTCAGACAAAGAGACAGAATCCTTCCATGGGGAAGAGGTGCATGTGCCTCTGAGGGAAGCCTGCAGGCAGACAAGGAAGTTAGATGGTCTGATCTAGAGCAACCAAAGGATAGGATGCCAGATCACAAAGCATATCCAAAGCGTCCCAGAGGACGATCATATAGTTAGAAAGGAGAATCACCACCATATGTGAGCATGTTAAGATTGTTGCCAGGGAGAAGGCTGTCAGGAACCATTGTCCCTACCATGGATAGGCAGACGATGGGAGCAGATTGCGGGTTAGGGTTTACGCAGTTTCCCTTATTGGAAAAAGGGGGTGCAAGACCACAGTATATTCCATGGCCACAGATGGATAAGGATAATTTAAGATGCAAACTCCTGAGTTTGACATCGGGTGGGGAAATTGATTTATGAATCAGAAAAAATGACAGGAGGGAATACCTTGGCAATAGGAGACATTAAGGGTCTCCTAGCAACCATTGTTGGGGAAAGAGCTGATGACATATGTAAGAGAGCAGGCTATTCAAGTGTGACAGCTCAGTACACAGCACCTGATGGAGCACCCTTTAATAATTGCAGAGCAGGTGTCTGAAGGGCTCTGAGGGGACAGTATCCCGACACATCAGACATGGGTGCAATCATGACACGTAAGATGATAGAAGATGAAGACCATCTTGCTTATATTCAGGACATTCAAGAGCATTAGGACTCTTGAAACGAGGGAACCGTGGGGAAAAAAGGTGGCATTATTTTACCACATTTTATGTCAGGGGTTGCCCGAGCAAGTACAGAGGCAGATGAAGTGGGGCTAGAAGCAAAGCCATGGGTTGAAATACAGTTGACAATAGTTTACCACTGTCGGCTGTTGCAGGAGAGGAGAAAAATAAGAAGAGAGATGAGGCTAGGAAACTTGAGAAAGCTAAATTAGTTCAGAGGAAATTGTCAAAATATACCATAGAAGGGGCGGTATTGACAAGCGGAGAAGGGCTGGGAATACAGCAAGCAGCAAGTACATTGCAGGCAAATAATCAGCTGTTGGTGAACCAAGGAGGGAATGAGTTTAAGTAGAGACATGGGCTATAGAAGAAGTGGTGGATTCCAAAGCAATCAAGGTGGCTTTCAGAATGCACAGAGAATCAGAATGTGCAAGGAGGATTCAATAAAGGGAGATTGGTCAGACGGGCTCCTCCTGTATGTTGGACTTGTGGGATGACAGGGCACATTGCGGGAGTCAAGGGTATGTAAAGAATGGCAAATTCTCAAGGGGGGAGACAGACCATCTTCCAGCATATAGCTCACAAGCTAGGGACAGTGTCCACAGCAAACTCAAATGAATCCACCGCTATGGCAAACACAGCAGTATGCAAACACAGGATAATTGTTGACACCAAGAATAGGAGGTGTCACTTTGGTGGGAGGAAATCCTTTTACAGGTACAGTGGTATGCATGTATCCACAATAGGACAGCTCACAGGGCAACTTGATGTGTTCAGTACTACCAGTGACACCAGACGCCCAAGATGAACCGATGGTTGGTGTGATGATAGGAGGCAAATCATTTTCTTTCTTGGTAGACACTGGGGCTCGTTCATGTATACGAGAGGGAAAATATCCAATGTCGGGAATTGCCATGAATTCTCAAGGGTTCTCTGGAGCTACGAGTCGAGTTACTTTTACTGATGAATTACCAGTCTCGATAGGAGAGTGACATGTCTGTTCCATTGTTGTATTCACAAAAGACACCAGTTAACATTTTGGGAAGAGATTTGATGACAAAACTCAACAAGACAATTTCTTTTACTGACGAAGGGATAGTGTGTTCCACTCCTGGAATACACTATATGAATGTGGACAAATTTATATTGGGATTCACATGGGAAGTGGTTCTGCGAGGAGTACCTGTAGAGCCAGAGTTTATCCTTTATGGGGTAAGCATTCTATTGACATGGTTACCTGGCTTAGTGGGAAGAACTATGAAGATACCTGATGAATTCTTGTTTAGACCACAGATATGCATGGCTGAAGAGGGGGGGACAGACTATCCCTCTAGAATTAGATGCAGCCATAGTACGAAGGGAAATGACAATGCTCGAAGGAACGGACGATGAAGGCAGACCATGGAGAACAGTGATAGATATTGAAGAAGGGTACAGGCTGACTGACATTTCTGATAATGACATGTTTAGAGATGACCCAAAAGATGAAGTAGTGATCTTTATGAGTATTACATATTGCATTAGAATAGAGAAAAGGGAGATCCGTCAGAGAATGGTGATAAAGCGGCAGCGTCCAGCATTTTTTGACGAAGACTCGGAGTAGGTGCCAAGCGTTGTATGGACTACAGGCCCTTATGACATAGGACTGTTAAAGGGAATAGGGGATGTCAAGATAAAGCTGTAACCAGGACCGATTTTAGCTCGAGCAAGACAGTACCCAATGTCTTGAGAGAGAAGCGGATGAGGGTATTTTCAAGACTTTTTCAGCACTGATGGAACACTGGTACCGTCAGAATCATCGTGCAACACCGAGTTTATCCTGTGAAAAAAATCAAAGGGAGGGTCGTAGAGATTTATACAAGATATGAGACTGATTAACCCGATTGTAGAGGCAGAGTTTCCTTTATTTCCTAACCCAGCAACGATACTATGCAGTATTCAGGTGGAAGCTAGATATTTCACGGTGATAAATTTGAAAAGTTAGTTTTCCTCAATCCTGTTGCACAAAGACTCACAAGACTTGACTTCATTTACGTTTCGCCAAACTCGCCTGAAACATACTAAGCTGCCCCAAGGGTACTGCGAGTCCACATCGATCTTTAACAGAGTCCTACAGATGGACCTAAGCAATATTGATTTGAAGAGCGCTGTGATACAATATGTAGATGACATTTGAATCTGCAGTACGACAGAAGACGAGTGCAGACAGGACTCGATTCAGTTGAGTATCCTAGCAGACAAAGGATATGAAAATAAAAAAATATCGTCTAGAAGAGGTGTTGTACATAGTAAAGTTGATTTCACATGAGGGAAAGAAGGCGACACCTGAGAGAGCTGTGGCGATCATGAAAACCACAAAACCCACACAGTAAAGCAGATGCAACAATTTTTTGGACTATGTAATTATGTTAGAGCCTGGGTTGACTACTGTTCGTACAGAAGACCCCTATTGCAGGCTTTAAAGAAAGCACAGGGAAACAAGGAGACAATAGAATGGACTGAGGAAATGGAGGAAGGATTTGAAGAGTTGAAGGCAATTTGTACAGCTCCCGTTTTAGGAATTCCCAATTATGCTGAGGAGGAAGAGTTCTTATTTTTGTACACAAACTGGACAGTCATAACTGCAGTGCTTACACAGAGTACCACATTGGGGTACCAGCCTCTAGCGTATTACAGTGGGATGTTAGACTTAGTTATGATGGGACATTTTTCCCTGTGAACAGTCATTGGCAGCCACTGCGTTCGCTATTGAGAAGTTTACAAGCATTTTAATGGGTTGTTCTATGACTCTTTCTGCAGAACATGCTTTGTTTGCCATTGTAGAGAAACCCAAAGGTACATTGACATCCCAGACAGCTTCAACTTACATAGTCATGATTTCGAACCCAGCAATCAAAATTGTCAGATGTAAAATAGTGAATGTTTGTAGCTGAGCCTGTGGCAGACAGTGACCACGATTGTGCAAACTACATTTAATTCTAGGATGACATACTGGGCATAAATGAAAATGCACTGCCAGGAGGGGAATTTCTCTTTATTGATGGTTCCTCAAAAATTGATCAAATTAGTGGATAAAGGCTTTCTGGCACAGCTGTAGTGAGGCATAGACCAAATGGTGAGTTTAGGTTGCAGCAAGTGCAAGACTACCGTCTCACTTTTTGGCCCAAGCAGCAGAATTGGTAGCGCTTATTGTTGAGCTTGAGAATCATGAAGGGCAGGAAGTGACGGTGTACAGTGACTCCGCCTACGTGACGTCAACCGTACATGCAGGGCTAGCACATTGGAAAATACGGGGATACCTCCGAGCGGACGGCACACCAGTACAGCACACACCCTTCTTGGACAGGCTTAAGGCACTACAGCTCCCAGTAGCCACAGCGGCCGTTAAATGCGCCGCTCATACTAAGCATACAGATTTTATTTATTGCGGGAACAAAGCTGCAGAAGTCAAAAGGATTGCGTATTCATCAGATATTTCAAGTTCGATACTCCAGATGTCAAAGAGAAAGTGGTCACGATTATGGTAGTGAAAGAAGGATTAATGGAGATTCAAGTCAGTGTACCGCAGGAAGAGCAGGAATTATGGAAATGAAGGCGGTGTTCTTTATCCCCCACTGAAGCATTATGGCGAAGGAACAGCACTAGAAAGCCAGTGATGCCAGTAGCATTGTTACAGGTAGCACTTCAACAGCTGCACTACACTACGCATGTAACTAGGGAAAGTCTTGCTGTAACAATTGAGGAAGACTGCTTTGTTCCAAATCTTTTCAAACACGTTGCATTTTATGTAGTAAACTGCATCGCATTTCAAATGTTTACCGCTGGGCATACACTGCGAACGATTAGAGGGGTTATTCCTAGACCGAATGGTCCTTTTCAGCATTTACATATTGACTATGTTGATATGCTGCAGGTGTGTAATAGATACAGGTATTTGATAGTGGTGGGGAGTCTCTTCTCCAGGTGGATCTAAGTATGTCTGTCTACACACCCTGACGCCACTTGCAGAGCAAAGTTGTTAGTACGTGAAGTCTTTCCAGGATGGGAAGTATGTGAAGTGCTGAGAGGCGATAAAGGGCCACATTTTGTCAATGAAATATTCAAACAGATAACCAACAATAGTTTTATTAAGCACACGTTTTCCTCTGCTTATCACCCGCATGCGAACGGCGTATGCGAGAGACTCAACGGCCTCCTTAAAGAATGGATTGCCAAGCTCAAGCTAACGTTGAAAAAGGAATGGCTATATTGCCTGCCCTCAGCTTTATATGCCCTAAGGAATCAGCCTAGTTCGGACAATCACCTCACACCCCATGAACTAGTGACAGGAAGGCGAATGAGAATGCCTCTTACATCTCCATCAAGGAGTAGAAGTGATGCCCAGAGTACAGCAAAAGGTTTAGGAAATGAGCTACATGAATATTTGACATGTCTGACCTCTAGCATCTCTCTCATTTCAGATCAACTCAAGCGTCAAGGGGGTCGGTCTCAGGACACACATGAAAACCATTCAGCAACCGGATCAACTGAACAACTATCAGCACCTAGACTTTTTGTTGGCGACACTGCTAATTAAAAACTTCACTAGCAAGTGGCACGAGCCAAAGTTTGATGGCCCATTTTTTGTTGAGAATGTTGCTCCCTTAGCAGTTAAAGTCCAAGGTAGATGAGCGTGGATACACCTAAACGATGTCAAGCTATAGGCCGGCGAGATCGCACCACCCCCAGCTATCGATTCAGAAACAAGACAAGAAGAATTTCAGCGTGTGCAGACACGATCGATGACAAAGAAGATGGACAATAAAGCTGCTGATTAATAATGCATATTTGCATTTGTTCTGTCGCTCCCCTTGGACACTCCTTATAGATATTATAGCAGGTGTGCAATTCTTTGCTCGAGTCAAGGGAATCTTGAATGGCCGTGTAATCAGAAGGCTGCTTGTAGCAATAGTAGATAAATTACTGCAGTTACCAAATGCATTACAGTTGCCAGAGTAAAAGTGTTTTTCCTTCCTTAAAACAAGTGAAGTAAAATGAGGAATGTTGAAGCTGGCACAATTTCAGAGCATGAGCAAACTCAAGAAACTCCAGAGTGGCACAAGTGGTGGGAATTAATATATTGGTTTGTGATATACATATGCATCATTAAGCTTTGTGTTTTTCTCTTTCTTCTGATTCACCTTTTCTGTCTCATTGATCCAAATAAGGCAGTAGTCCCTTTAATCCTCCCCACTTCAGGAACTCTTGTAGATTTGCCCATTACCGATGAGCCAAAACCCCTTGTGTTGTCTACCCTGTCAAGGAGTTCTCCCCTTCTCACCCGAGTTCCATCCTTGTTGGATTCCTTGATCGATACCTTCTTGCGGACTGATCAAGTCTTGAATAAGGCTGCACGAGTCTCTTCCGACTCCAGCGTGCGTTCAAAGTTCCAGGATACAAGGATTCAGGAATCCGGGAATTTAACAGAGTGCGCTACCAGCACACGAGTCCAGGAATCAAGAAAGGGAGGACAGGGACTAGGAATGGGGTAGGCTGGATGAAGCAAGGGAAACAATACCACAAGCTACGGAGCACACGTCTGGTCGCTACTTCACAATAGCATTGAGATGCGCGGAGCCGCGGGAGGCGTAGTCTATAAATAGAACACGCTACGTCCAAGGTGTAGAGCGAGGAAGGTGTTTCACAGTGGACGGCCATGTTGGAAGTACAAGAGAGTGTAAGCCCTGTTGAGACAAGGACCAGGAAGTCCAAAAGGGGCATGTTCTGTAGTTCATGACATATCCAGCATAAGGCTGCTTTAGAGTTGTTTCCATGGGCTGCAAATATCTTGTTAGGAAGACACAGGAGGAGTGCAGATGAAGACAATGAGGAGATAAACACTTATCTAGATAGTACAGCACACTTGGGTAATAACATGTGGTATCAGTACATGTAAAAGGAGGGAGAGAAAACATCTAAGGAGAGTTGCTATGTTTGCGCTCTAATACCTTATGCAAAGGAAACTTCCAAGTTATTCATAGCTACAGAAGTACCAGTGAAAAAGGCCCATTGCCTGACGCACCTCACATTCTGCCAGACAAGAGGACAGTTCCGGGGTCGAACAGCATCCTTAGTATGGATGAAAAAAGCGACAAATCAAAAGAGAAGATAATTATGTGCAAGACTTAAAGAGAAGAGAGATGCAGGAAAAACGGAATCTAGTAATAAGATATGAACATCCTGGAATGAGTGGAGCAGGAATCAGGGTCGAGGAAAACAAGATTACCAAGGCAAGGATCAAGAGGAGATACGGCTATGTTGGGAAAGAGGCCAACTACAAATCAAAGGAACAGTGCTTACTCGTGAAGGGCGGGCTGAAGGACTGGTTGTGTGCAAAGCGACAGTGATAACAGGACAGTGGGAAGAAGTTGTGTTAACTGCAGAAAAGGTATGCAAGGATCAATGGCCGAAGATTACAAAGTTGTTGACATGGGTCGATGATAAAGGAGGACCATTGCAGATAATACCTCTGAAAAGTGCGTCCTTATGTTTTTCAGAAATAATGGCACAAGGAAAGTTGGAGAGAATCACCAGTGTGGCTGAATGTTTGATGTACCAGGTCTGAAGGATAGAACAGTTGTCTTAATGGACCACTATTGGGCTTGTGGGTCCAGAGCCTACATGAAGCTGCCCAAGGACTGGGGAGGGACGTGGTTCCATAGTGCTTATCCATGTTCCAGCATTAGTGATTCCTAAGAGTGACCTGAATATTGTAGAGTTTCCAAAAGCAGATGCCCATTTGAGGAGGAGAAGATCAATGGAATTTCTCAATCTGGCAAGGAGGGAGAATTACCTTTCAGCTAAATCAATAGAAGCCTTTGATTCTATTCCATATGAGCACAGGTTGTTCAGTCAGACTTCGTATATATCCATGGCTATCTTTATGCCAGGGATCCAGATGATGGCGAATACAAAGTGGTTGCAAATCACTCGTTAGGAGCTCCTGCAGACAATCAACACTACCATAAAGGGATTCAACACTATTAAGGAAGAATTGAGGGCCATAAGCCTGATGACCCTCCAGAACACATATGTCCTTGATATAATCACAGCGATGGATGGAGGAGTTTGTGCCAAAATCTGGGAATCATGTTGCACGTTCATACCTCATGATGACGAGAATAGGACCTTGGCAGAGGCCATAACATTGGTGACAAAACTGCACAATCAGATGGAAGATGAGACAGAAGATATTGCAGATGACAGTTGGTTTGCGTCTATCTTCTCATGGGTTTCACAATGGATGGCGAACATCTTCAAGTTCCTGGGAGCAATATTAGTGATGGTGATGTTTGGATTCTGTGTAATTACACAGTGCAAGAAGACAGCAAAGAACGCAGTAGGAATGAAGATCATGATCGATGTTGAATCAGGGTTTGGGCCCAAAGAGTTGACAGATGAAGAAATCAGAAGATATGTAGAAACCAGCATGTTAGTATGTGGGATGATGGATCTATTGTAGACAGTGCAGCTACATGGCCTGGAGTGTTGATGCCCATGTAAAATCTGCAGGATCCCTGAAAGGAGTGGTAAAGATCTGGACTCCAAAGAAGCATTTCTTCAAGAGTGGATACCAAGATGTGAAGACTGGTGAAGGAGTGGTTGATTAAT
Source organism: Ambystoma mexicanum (assembly GCF_040938575.1). Classification (NCBI taxonomy): domain Eukaryota; kingdom Metazoa; phylum Chordata; class Amphibia; order Caudata; family Ambystomatidae; genus Ambystoma; species Ambystoma mexicanum. Next base: position 1,051,949,136 of record NC_090926.1, read on the forward strand.
CAATCAGGGGGGAGTGTAGAGGAGCAGCTGAATGCCTCTGCAGGAAGTCCCGCCCCCATCCCGACTATATGTTGGAAGCCAGAGATCGCATCATGCACATCACCAATGATGGTGCCTATTCCACGTCGAGCCTTCGAGAAAAGGTATTCATTGAGAAAACCCTATCTAATGTATCCCCATAGAGATGACAATCTCTTGGAGGAGATCCCCGAAGGAATATGAAGATGAGAGAAAGAGAAGCTGGTGATTTCACAAGAAGAAAGCGTGATGCACAGAGAAGTGTGGTCGAAGAAGAGGATATACAGACTTTATAGAATCTGATGACAAAATAAAGAATTGAGCGAACTTTCATATGCGGAATGAAGATTGCATGTGTGAAGAGCACAGCAGAAAATGCAAGTCGTTTTATAACTGTACAGCTGCAGCAACGCAAGTAGACTAAGTAATCTTAAAGTCTAGGTATACGTAGTGAAAAGACTGCAGGCGGTGTCGCCATTATATAGAAGCTATTTAGTAAGCTCAGATCCATGGAGAAGGAAGGATATGAAAGCTGTGTCGCAGCAAGAAAGAAGCTGGAAATCGAGGAAGGACTGAGAAGGCTGTCGGGCCTGATGTCAAAGGCTGGAGCAGCCAAGAACTGGTTATCTATCCTTGAAGACCAGTGAACGTGAGAAGTTGAATCAGCCCTTATTAAGGTATGAAGAAAGAACACCATGAGTGCCAAGTCTAGTAATTCAAGACAATTAAATGCTGCAAAATAGGCCAAAATACAGTCTCTTGTCATGTGAGCCAAGGATGAAAATAGAAAATGGGCATGTAGCACCAGAATTGAGATAAGCACGTGCTCACACTCTGAAGTATTCAGGAGCAAGGATACTTTGCAAGGCCAAGTTCAAAGTCAATCTGAATGGCGGAAGGTGGAAGGCATGAGACATGTTGGGCTAATTGGGTGGGGAGACACGGTCAAGTCCACCCACTGACACCTGGGGTAGCAGCTTACGTGCTGCTAGTGAGCCGAATTTTCCGGAAGGGCACGAGCGTGCCAACCAATTGTAGAGGGCCATATAACGAAGGGCCTTATAGTTTGAGAGCCAATGATGTACCGTGTACTTAATAACTGTTGAAGATGACTTGCGCTAGTGGTTGGCATAAGTTGTCCACCTAACTGTAGAGACCCAATCACAACCCATTCCTATATAGAAAGTATACTTGGATGTTCCTCTTAAACCAACCACAACCCCCTGTAAGTTTTTCTTGTTTGCCACGTAGTATGACGTCACTTACGACGAGCTTTTTCTATAAAAGTATTTTTTTTAATGAAACGCTCAGAGATATGCTATGCGACGTCCGTTGTAACTCCCTGTTTTAGACAATTGATAATAAAACATTGAGATGAGACTTTTGCTAACTTTCTGAGTCGATCTTATCATTTGGTGTAAGAGTTATTCTGCATCCCCCATCCATGCATGACGCGTTACTGATTTAAGGACCCGCCGGGTTCAGATGGCTAGACATTATGTACACCAGGGGTTGTTCGGTTTGTAACATTATGGCAGGATGGAGCTGCCCACCATAGTGTTTTATCATCGCCTGTGTTTCTGGCTGATCAGGCCAGACATGGGAGCCAAGGGTGAACCTTTAGTTGGGAGTGGGTGGGCTCTGGGTGGTATCGGGTGGGGAGGGGAGATGGGCTTGCGTCCACTGTTGGGGGATGCAGGTGGGAACGCTTTATGGGGCTCTGGGGTTGTCTAATTAGTGTGTGTGTATGTTTTTTGTACAGTGTGGATCGATATGGAGTCAACACTATTGAAGGGAGATTTTCTTTTATTAGTTTTGTTTATTTATGAATTAGCCAAAACAAAGCTGGCCTTAAATAAAGATTTAGAAAAATAAAAAACAGCATACATAGAAATATTACTTACTTAAAAACCACAATGATATTGCAACAGTAAAAATAGACAATTGTATAGTAAATTAAAAGGAATACTTGTATAAAAAAAATAGAATAATAAGTCCCATCTTGCCATTTTTTAAAATAAAACACAAAATAACTTTTAAAAGAGTAATTTCAAAAATGTAGCTAGAATTCCCTATATACACATGTTGTGATTCATACTCCCTTTTATTCATTGAGGTAACTATATTCAAAGGTAATGTAATGGCGTTGCAAGTTTAATAGCTAGGTTGCGGGAATCATGGAACGGCTTTCTGCAGAAACTGCGCATGCATGGAGTGAATAGTGCACTGTTGCTACTAGCTGAATGGGGTTGGAATGTTTCAGAATTATATGCAGTGGACAGAGGAGAATGTAACACTAAGGCTGAGGAGCTGAGGCTCAAGTGTGAAACGGACATAGGGGGATGAACTCTTAGAAGGGGAGTGAAACATCAGATTCCAACTGATTGAATATAAAGTAGTGCAACAAGCATATATCAATCCAGTTAGGTTGGTAAAGATGGTCTCCACAGCCGACCTAACATGGTGGAGATGTCAGAGGGATATTGGGATCTTTTTACATATGTGGTGGGGATGTGACAGAGTGGGGCGATTCTGGCAGATGGTGTGCTCCGAACTATCTCGATTGGTACGAGGAGGGTTAATACTTCAGTTAAAATCTGTCTGCTAGGACTATTGCCTCAAGGGAAGGGCAGTCGGGGTAGATCGGCTACTAAGGTCCTGGCGCTGGAGCAGTTACTTGCTAGGCGGACAACTGCCATGGCCTGGAAAACCTCCTGATTGGGGATTGGCACAGAGCCATACATAATTGGGTAAGGGCTGACATGGACGAGGAGGATACGGGTCCCTCTCCGGAAGGCATGGAATTGCGGTACACTATATGGCAAAAGGTTTGGGACAAGTTGGAGGAATGCTCGGATCTGGAGGCATCCCTGATTAACAGGTTAGGTAGACTGTTTGGTGGGGTTGGGGCAGAGGAGGTAGTTTGAGTAGATTTGGACGGCGATGGATGTATGGGTGTGACTATGCAACATTGTTCCATTACCTCTGGAAATGTGTTGACAGACCTATTGGCTATTCACTCAATATTTGTACACTTGAATATGACTCCATGTGAAGCTTGCTAAGATAAATTATAAATAATGTTAAGAGAAGTTCGCTATCATTCACATTGAAAACTCTGTCCATTAAAATCATATATGTAAGTGGTACGTTTGCATTGGAAGCGCCAGTGCTACATGACGAGTGTGCCCTAGGTGTAATGAGACGTTATGTTTCATAGGTGGTTACACACTGTTGGCTACACGTTATCCACCTGGGAATGGTAACCTTTGAGACAGGGTCCCCCTTTCTATTGGCCGCCAGAGAAACGAAGAACTGATCTGTTTTTCTGAATGGTTTTATGAAGGTAGTGCAGTGCATCCAATGTTTGAAGTATCCATTCTCCTAAAATTGAAGGGTTCTGAAAGACTGCTGGAATTCAATGAATTGGTTTACATGAAAACTACACATATATTGAGGAGAAAAACATGGAACATGTTCTTAAGACTTCCTTGTTTTTATGTACTGTTACAAAGGGCTCAGTTACAGATAAAGCCTGAAGCTGGCCGATTCTAGGACTATAAGTGATGGCTATAAGAAAGGCCACCTTGGAGGTGAGGATTTTAAGGGATGCTTTGTGCATTGGCTCAAAAGGAGGACCCATGAGCTTCCTTAGTACCATGTTTAAATCCAAATGTAGCAGTGGGTTAGCAACTGGAGTATGTGCTATGAGAATCATTGTTAGATGTTCCACAAAATGTACCAGGATCACGCATTTGGCTCAGTGGAAATGCGTAAGAAAATATCCCCGACCAACTGATCCATAGTGCATTCCCCATGAACCCATCCTGTGGGAACCTGAATGCATAATTTTGGCATTTTGCGTTTTATGCTCTTGTGAAAAGATCTGTCTGGTTGCCCCATTCTGTAAAAATTAGATTACGAATGTCCGAGTGTAACTCCCATTTGTGTTTTAAGGACCGACATTTGCTTAGGGTGTCCGCTAGGCATTCTCCTGGGCCTGGAGATGTATTTGTTTGGAAAGACACAATTTCCATATCTTCTGAGCTAATACGGACAACCTTGGGGAGGGTGTTCTGTCCTGTTTGTTAAGGTAAAATATGTCTGTTGCACTGCCTGATGAAATTAATACATTCTCCCATTGATCTGACTATTGGAATGATTGAAGTGCTCTGTGAACTGCTAAATAGTTCTAGAACATTTGTGTGCTCTTTTGCTAGCGGATGAGACCATGTCCCCTGCGCTGTGAGGTGTAGGGAATGGGCTCCCCATCCGGGTAGTGATGTGTCTGTTGTGATGTTGAGGTGAGCCGCCTGGTTAACAAATGCTCTTCCTTTTAACATGCTTTCCCCGTCCACCATTTTAGTGCCAACACCAGTGTGTGTGTGAAAACGTCAACTAGATTGCCCAATTCACCTCTGCTTGAGGTCACGGTTTCGCTAGCCACTCGTGTAGTGGACGCATCTTTAGCCATGCGTGTGGCACAACGAAGATACAGGATGCCATCATGCTGAGCAGCAGCATACACTTCCTGACTTATCTGGCAACCGGCCAGGTAATAGGGGATTTGTTTTGGAAGGTTTTGTACCCTCTTGTTGGAGGGGAATACCAGAGTGTTCTTTGTGTCAACAATAGTTCTCAGAAATTGCATTCACTGACTGGGTTCGATTTCTTTTTCGTTGATGGAAAAGCCCTGTTGGTGTAGAAGGTTGATAGTCCTTTGAGTGTTTTTTCTGCAGAATTCTGGGGTTTCCCCTTCTATTAACAGTCATAGAGATAAGGGTACACTGCAATGCTGTCCCTTCGGAGGTGTGCTGGTACGACAGCCAGCAGAATTGTAAACACTTGAGGGGTTGATGCAATCCCAAAAGGGAGTATCTTGAATTGATAGTGAAAAGGACCTACTTTGAATCTGTGCTGGCAGCATTGAAATGTAAAAGTATGCATCTTTCCTATCCATCGTTGCTAGTAAATCTCCCTCTTTGAGCAGTGTAATAATTGCCGGTAACCATGCCATCCTGAAGTTTTGTGGTTCGACATACATACTTGTTAGCCTTAGTTCTAGCACTGGTCTCTTTGTGTTTTCTCTTCTGAACAAGGAAGTAGACAGAATAAATACCCCAGTTTACTTGTGATGACGGCACTTATTCTTTGGCTTTCTTTTGTTACAGGGTATGAATTTCTGCTTGTAGGATTCACAGGAGATCCAATGGGCTTATTTTGGGTATTGGAGGCAATAGATCTTCCTTACGGTTGATAAGATCCGCGGTTGATAAAATGTTATTCCCTCCTATGTGTGGGAAAAAGCGGTTATCAGACCCCCTACTGGCATGTTTACAAGGGTGGCTTGAGTTTCTGCTCTGGATTCAGAAACCTCTTAACCAGGCATGTCCCTTTATCAGGGTTGCCTCGGCTACAACACTGCCAGCTGTTCTGGCAGCATCTAATGTGATTTTGATTACTAGCCAATAGATTCCCCTCCACTAAAAGCTTTAGAAGAACAAGTTACTTTCTTACCTGGTAACGTTCTTTCGATGGGATGGTCCGAAGACGTATTCCATATCTATGACATGTAATCACCACAGCTGTGCTGCTTCGGAAACTTTTTTCGGCGTCTGCGTCCTGCGTCGATGACGTCGATGCGCCGTCGTCGAGGACCTCCTCCGACGTCCAACGTCATCCGATGTGATAAGTAGGACGCATGACGCCCGTAGCCTCAGTTGTAGTTTTTTCCCCCAGAACGTGTGACATTAGTCAACTGCCAGTCAGACACAAAGCCTTGCGGAACGTAAGCTGCAATCGCAAAAGAAATTCTGCAGCGGGGAAGGCAGGGCGGGAGCGATATGGAATACGTCGTCGGACCATCCCATCGAAAGAACGTTACCAGGTAAGAAAGTAACTTGTTCTTCGAGGGGATTGGGTCCTCCGACGTATTCCATATCTATGACAGACTCCCAAAGCAGTACCAGAGCAAGGAGGAGGGAAAGAATTTAGAATCAAAATTTAGAATAGCCAATCAAATAGCAGAGCAAAGGACCGCCTTGCCAAAGGCCAGATCCTGTCCCCGGATGGAATCGAGGGAATAGTGACGTACAAATGTATGTACTGAAGCCCAGGTGGCTGCATCACAGATGTTGCGAATAGGAACACCCCTCTGCAGGGCAGTAGATGCAGCCACACCCCTGGTAGAATGGGCTTGCAAGCCAGCCGGTGGGTCCTTACCCGCCAAGCGGTAACACTCCGAGATGGCTAAAATAATCCAGCGAGACAAAGTCTGTTTCGTCACAGTTTGCCCCAAACGCTTTCCAGCGTAACCAATAAAGAGTTGATCGTCCACTCTGACCCGGGACATGCGTGAAACATAAAAGCTTAAAGCTCTCCTAGGATCAAGCCTATGGAGCCTCTCCTCTTCCTTACCAGGATGCGGAGGAGGATAGAATGCCGGAAGAACAACCTTCTGGGCCAAATGAAATTCTGACACTACCTTCGGAAGAAAAGAAGGACGAACTCTAAGGACAACCCTGTCCTTGTGAAATACAGTGAAGGGTGGCTTAACTAAAAGTGCCTGTAACTCACTCACTCTGCGAGCGGAAGTAACCGCAACTAAAAACACAGTTTTCAGAGTTAACAGCCTCAAAAGGCAAGAATGTAAAGGCTCAAACGGAGCACCCATAAGAAACTTAAGAACAAGGTTTAAATCCCAACCGGGCACCAGGAAAGGTGACGGAGGGAACACATTAGTGAGCCCTTTCAGAAACTGTGAAATTAAAGGGATTTTAAAGTAAGAACACTCTTCAGACGAGCCCTTAAAGATGGACAGCGCCGCCAGGTAACCTTTAATGGTACCCACTTGCAAGCCCCTGTGGGCCAAAGAAAGTAAAAAGGACAGAACCACGGGGATGTCACATGCAAAAGGATCCACATTCTGAACTCTGCACCAGTCGCAGAACTTACGCCAACGGCAACGGTACAGAGACTTTGTTGCTGGCCTTCGGGCCGAAAGCAACACCTCCATCACGTCCTCAGGGAGGTCCCAATCCCTATACCTCAACCTTTCAGAAGCCAAGCGTGAAGGTTGAGGGATCCGACCTCTGGATGGAGAACCTGACCCCCCTCCCGTGAGAGCAGATCGTCTCGGTAGGGAAGACGATGCGGAGGGCAGATGGACAAGTCGAGAAGGTCCGGGTACCACGTCCTCCGAGCCCACGCCGGAGCAATGAGGATCATCCGGGAACCGAACTTCCGTAACCTCCGCAGCACTTGCGGGATGACGGGGACTGGAGGACACGCGTACAGCAGCGGGAACGACCACTCCACCACGAACGCGTCTCCTAAGGCTCCTTTTGGAGGAAATTCCCGCGAGCAAAACCTCTCGCACTTCCGGTTGACACTGGAGGCGAAGAGATCCACTTGAGGGGTCCCCCAAAGGGCGAAGATCTCCAGGAGAATCTCCTGAGCCAACTCCCACTCGTGAGAGATCGTGCTCTGCCTGCTCAGAGCGTCCGCCGTCACGTTTTCATCTCCGGCCAGATGAACTGCCGAGATCGAAACTTCCTGCTGGATGGCCCAGAACTCAAGCTGCATCGCCTCCCTGCACAGAGGAAGTGACCCTGCCCCCCCCCCCTTTTTGTTGAGGTAGTGCATGGCCACTGTGTTGTCCGTCAGGATCAGGACACTCTTTCCTCGCACAGTCGGCAGAAAAGCCTTCAGGGCTAGCCCGACGGCCCTCAGCTCCAACAGATTGATATGGAGTCTGGACTCCGACGGAGACCAACGACCGCTGACTGTCAGCCCGTTGGCATGAGCTCCCCAACCCGTGAGGGATGCATCCGTCACGATCGTCACCTCCGGCCAGGGAAGCCAAAATGGGGCCCCCTTCATCAAGTTGCCTTCGACGGCCCACCACAGAAGGTCCCGGGCGACCGAGGGCGGCACCTGGACCGGGTCCGACATCCTGCCGGAGGACTGCGACCATTGCGTCTTGAGCGCCCACTGCAAAGATCTCATCCGCAGGCGAGCCTCTGGCACCAGAAGAATGCAGGATGCCATGAGGCCGAGCAACCTCAAGAACTCGTCTGGGCATGCTGAAACTTGTGCACCATCTGCTGAATGTGAAGAGCCCTCACCTGGGGAGGAAAACACTGCCCAGGGAAGTGTCGAGCACTGCTCCGATGTACTGGAGCCGCTGTGTTGGCGTCAAATGGGACTTCTTTAAATTGAGGGAGAAGCCCAGCCTGTGAAGGGAGTGGCAGGTGACGGACAGATGATCCAGGACTTGCTCGGGAGAGCTCCCCCTGATCAACCAAGTCCAGGTAGGGGTAGACGGGAATCCCCCTTGCCTGAGATGGGCTGCCACCACCACCATGAGCTTGGTGAAAACCCTCGGGGCGGAGGTCAATCCGAACGGCAGGACCCGAAACTGAAAGTGTGAGTCGCCAACCGCGAACCTCAGGTACTTCTTGTGCTTGGGATGGATCGGCACATGGAAGTAAGCATCATTGAGGTCGAGTGACACCAACCAGTCCTGAAGCTGAAGGGCCTGGAGGACTTGAGAGAGAGTAACCATCTTGAACTTGTCCTTCCTGAGGAGTTTGTTCAAACCGCGCAAGTCCATGATGGGTCTCAATCCCCTGTCTTTCTTCGAAATCAAAAAATAAGGGGAATACCATCCCTTGTTCCTCTCCGCTACAGGCACCAGTTCTATGGCGCCTTTCTCCAGCAGGGCTTGAATTTCCTGTGCAAGGAGCGGATCCGGACTCTGCAAAGAGAGGTTCCCCGGTGGATTGTCGCGAGGCCTGTGCCGAAAGGGAAGACAGTAGCCGTGGGTTATGATCTCCAGAACCCACACATCTGAAGTAATGGCATGCCACTCTACAAGATGCTGCGCCAGCCTTCCCCCAACCGGCAAACCATGGGACATGGCCTCATGACTGAGTGGGAGCGGCCGCGGCGTTACCTGAGGGCAAAGAGGCAACTGCCCGAGGGGCCTTGACACCACGGGTACCCTGTCGACCACCTCTGGTACCCCTGCGTTGGCCTCTTTGACTGCCAGCTCCTCTCGCTTTACTAAAGGACGAGTAATAGCGAAAGGAACCACCCCTCCACTGCTGTCCCCTAGGACGAAAAGGCAGAGGTTGGCGAACTGCAGCGCCCAACGACTTCGCTGCAGCTTTCGAGGTCTGCAACCTCTCAAGGCTCTCGTCAGCCTTGCTGCCAAAAAGGTGTTCACCGTCAAAGGGCATGTTGAGGAGCCGAGACTGTACATCAGGAGCAAACCCCGACTTCCGCAACCACGCAAACCTGCGTATCACGGTGCTCGCCGCCATGGACCTACTGATGCATTCAGCTAAGTCCAAACCCGACTGAACGGACTCACACATGGCATCCTTACCATCCTGGACCATAGCAAGGAAACCATCCCGTTCGTCCCCTTCGGGAATATGTTAAGCCACTAACGCAACACAGTTCCACAGAGTGTGTGTGAAACGAGACAAGGCACAAATGGAGTTGGCCGCCTGAAGCGCCATACCACCAGAAGAAAACACTTTCTTCGCCCAGCCATCAAAACATTTGTCGTCCCTATCAGGAGGGATGGTAGGGTATGACGCCTGCTTTGCCGGGGCCGTGGCCGCCTGCACCACCAAACTCTCCGGAGTGGGGTGCCTGGTCAAGTAGCAGGGGTCGCTACTGGCTGGACGGTATTTTCGCGACAAGGATCTGCCCACCGCCGGGAGACTCTCCGGAGCAGTCCAAGCCGCTGCCACCCTTCTCTGTAAAGCCATATGGAACGGCAGTACCGGATCAGTTGGGGGACCAACATCAAGGATGTCCGTCAGATCATCCTGCACAAACTCCCCTGCGGGAGCAGACCATCCCAAGTACTCAGAAACCCAAGCCATAAGGCGCCGGTACGAGGAATCGGCATGAGAGCCAGGCTCAGGCCTACAAAACTCCACCTCCAGAGAGGTGTCCAGTCCACTGGCATCATGCAGTGACTGTCTCAAATCGTCAAACTGACTATGGCCCGAGACAATTTCATCTGGAACCTGACGAGGAACCAGGCCATCAGAATCCTCATCCGCCTCTGAAATATAGTCCAGGTGGCGAAAAGAAGGCACCCGAGAGTGCTTGCTCTTAACCAGAGCCTTCCTAGGGGGTCCTCCCGTGCCACGGGGTACCTCCGACACGAAAGGCGTCGATGGCGTCAATCGAATCGGCGCCGGCGTCGAGAGAACCGGCATCGGCACCGAGAGGATCGGCGTCGACGTCAGATGCAGCGCCTCCAGCATCGGCGGCGTCGACACAGCCCTCGAGGCCGGAGCCCCGAGCGTGTCCCTCGACGACCGGAGCGTCGACGGCTTCGACGACTTCCTCGGAGCCGGAGCCTCGAGAAAGCCTGCCAACGCCCTCGACGCCTCAGACGTCGATGTCTTCCTCGAAGACCTCACAGGTGCACACGGTCTCGAACGCGTCGAGGACCGGGACCTGGAACGGGTACGTCGAGAACGAGTCTCCTTGTCCGAACGGGACCTCTCCCGTGACTCGTGCCGACCACTCTTGCGAGCGGTGTCTCTCGACCTCTCACAACCGACCCCACTCGGGGGCGCGGACGGCTTGGTACCCTGCGACTCAAGAATCGCCAGCATTTTCTTCCCGAAGGAAGCCCATTCCTCCGGCGTCGCACGGCTGGTGGGGTAAGCGACGTGCCGGGCAGAGTCCTCCGAAGAGGACCTGGAAGACGACCGGTGTCGGCGCTTCCGAAAATGCCTTGAAGAGGCTGAGGAGTGGCGAGACCGACTCCTAGAAGGAGACCCACGAGACTTCCCACGATGACGCGGAGAGTCACCCCTTGTATCATCTGTCGAAAGCCCCGCAGACTTCGACTTCCTGGGCTTGGACACCCGACCTACCGACAACTTCTTCTTACGTTAGCGTAAGGCTTTGGACGTGAGCGACTGGCAGTCGATACAGTCATCCGTGTCGTGGGCCTCCCCGAGGCACCAGAGGCAGGCGTCGTGCGAGTCCGTCACCGACATCTTGGACCCACACTCCCCGCACTTCTTGAAACCCGGACGCGGGGTCGAAGACGAAGTAGAAGACATCTTCACACAAAGGATTTTCAAAAAACGAGCAGGTTCGAAGAACCGAGAAGAACAGAACTCTAAAGAGTCGAGGCGTGAACCGAGAATCACGAAGCAACACGTTCGCGGAAAAAACGGAACTGAGGCTACAGGCGTCGTGCGTCCTACTTATCACATCGGATGACGTCGGACGGGATGACCTTCCATTAAAGAGTCGTGATAAGAAGAGATTACTTTTTTCTGTAAATCTGTGCTGGGTAGGTATAATCGTTCTTGGAAATACAATAAGTTGTCCTTTACTGCAAAGTCCTTTCCCTGCAGATGCCAATTCTGTATGTCTGCTGGAGTTACAAGTTGCCTGGCTTTATCCTTAACTTCCTCTATGGATTCTGTGGTGATTACACCCAGAATTCTTTGTTCGGGAATGATTGGTACAGGTTTAGGGTTGATCAAGTGTTCTTCCACTCCCATCCGAGAAAGGGCATCGGCTTTACCGTTCTTGGTACCAGGTCGATAGGTAATTATGAAGTCAAACTCGGCAAAGAATAATGCCCAACGGAGTTGTCCAGAGGATTGGGCTTTTGCGGTTTTCAAATATTGCAGGTTTCGGTGATCCGTAATCACAGTAACGGTGTGTCGGGCCCCCAGCAGATAATGCCGCCAAGCCTTAAAGGCAGACTTGATAGCCAGAAGTTCCTTGTCAATAATCGTGTAATTGACTTCAGGAGGCGAGAATTTGCGGGACCAAAATGCCACGGGATGCAACTGATTGGTTACCGGGTTCTTTTGTGATAGAACTGCCCCCATGGCAAGGCTTGAAGCATCAGTTTCCACGATATAGGGGAGTTCGGGGCGAGGGTGTTTTAAGATTGGTGCAGAGATAAATTTAGTCTTCAAATCCTGGAAAGCTTGTTCCGCCTCGGTAGACCATTCAAAACGTTTGTTTTTCTTTAACAAGGCAGTGATGGGCTGGACTATTCGAGAGAACTCGGGGATAAACCTGCGGTAAAAGTTAGCGAAGCCTAACATGCTTTGCACACCTTTTACGGAGGATGGTGATGGCCATTTGAGAACTGCATCGACCTTCTTTGAATCCATACGCACTCCGCCAGGTGATAATATGAATCCCAAGAATTCAACTTCAGTCACGTTGAAAACACATTTTTCCAACTTAGCGAAAAGTTTGTGTTGACGCAATCTTTCGAGGACCATTTTCACGTGTTTCCGATGTTCAGATTCCGATGAAGAATAAACGAGAATGTCGTCGATGTAAACAACAACACACACATCTATGAGCTCTCTGAGGACATCGTTCATAAAATATTGAAAGGCGGCCGGGGCATTGCAAAGTCCGAAGGGCATGACCTGATATTCAAATAGCCCATACTTGGTGCGGAAGGCCGTCTTCCATTCATCGCCCTCTTTTACTCGTACCAAGTGGTAAGCTCCTCTAAGATCCAGCTTTGTATATATGCATGCTTTTCTGACTTGGTCCAGGAGTTCATGGATCAAAGGTAACGGATATCTATTCTTAACGGTGATCTGGTTCAGGGAGCGATAATCTATACAAGTTCTAAGGTCTCCTTCCTTTTTTGGAACGAAGAACAAAGCTGAAGAGGCAGGGGACTTGGAGGGACGAATAAACCCATTTGCCAGGTATTGATCCAGGTATTGTCGAAGGTGAAGGTTCTCAGGCTCGGTGAGGGCATAAATTCTACTACAAGGAGGAGTAGATCCAGGTATCAGGTCTATCTGGCAGTCATAAGACCTATGAGGTGGTAGAGAGGTAGCCTGCTCCTTCCGGAAAACATCTTGGTATTCTAGGTATTCGGGAGGTAATTGGGGAGTCTCTGAAGAAATTGCTGCCAGTGCAACACCAGGTGGAGGGTGACACGTAGAGACACATTCTGGAAACTGGACCGTTCTTGCTCGCCAATCGATCAGAGGATTGTGTTTCTCTAACCAAGGTATTCCTAGAATAATCTGGAACTGAGGGGCCTTGATCACATCGAACACGATCTTCTCATGGTGTCCATCTTGACTTACTAGCGTCACCTCTTGAGTGGTGTGCGTTACTGGCCCGGAGGCTATCTCCGTACCATCCACCGTAGTAATGACGTCCTTTACAGCCTTGGGACAAAGAGTTAGATTCATCCTCAAAACCATTTCATGATCCACATAATTGCCGATGGCACCGCTGTCGACGTAAGCTTCAATTGCATGTAATCGACCCGGATTATCAGGGCTAATGAGGACCATAGGTATCACGAAATGCGAGGTCACGGAACTGGTTTTCACGCTCGGCAAGAGGACCTCTATTCTTGTCGGGCGAGGTCGTTTCCCTGCTCAGAGTTTGTAACTGTGGTAACTGCAGCTCCTACTGCCTTCTTGGCAGGTTTCACCGGACAGTCTCGAAGAAAGTGCCCTGAGTTTCCACAATATAGGCATAATTGCAACTGTTTTCTCCTTTCCCGCTCCCTTTGTGTTAGAGGACCTTTCAGACCCCCTATTTGCATGGGTTCCCCGGAGTCTACTCCTTCGGAAGGAGTTCGCGGTTTGGAAAATACTCGAGCATCAAACTTGGAACGATCGGCCTTCCTGTTCTGCAGTCTGTGATCTATTTGAACGACCAAGTCTATATAATCCGAACAGTCTTGTGGGGGATTCACTACTTGGGCTAAAACGTCTTTGAGCTCTCCACGTAGACCTCTATAAAACAGCGTAATCCTTTTGTCCTCAGGCCATTGAGTTTCCACTATTAGTCTATTGAAAGATGCAATATAAGCCAAAAGGTTTTGATTACCCTGTCGCAACGAAAGAAGCTCATTGTCCAAGGCCTGCCCCTGTGCATGTCTTGCGAACAGTTTTTCCATACTAAGCTGAAAGGCTTGAAAATCATGGAGAACCGGATCATCTTGATTAACTAGAGGGATCGACCAGTCTGCCGCATTGCCACTAAGGTACGAAAGTACAAAAGCTACTTTAGCTTGATCAGTTGGAAAGGCTGCTGGCCGGCATAAGAAGTGCAACCGGCACTGATTGATAAATACCGCAAACCTCTTTGGGTCACCAGAAAATCGTTCGGGCGGAGCCAGAGGTACATTCCCAGGTAGGTTGATCTGCACTGGATTCATAGAGGATGTTGAAGGAAGATTTGCCCCTGATGCGGGTAGCGGGGTCTGTCCGGCTTGTGACTGTAGCAATTGTCTAGCAAGATCATCTGTTCTCTCCTTGGAAATAATTAGTTCCCTTCTTAGAGCGTTTGTATCCTGACGAGCTGCATGCACTTCTGCCCTTAGTTCCCCAAGTAACTGGGCTAGGTGGTCAGTATCCGAGGTTTCCATAGCGCCTGGGCGAGAGTTTTGCGGTAGGCTTTGCGTTCTGTAACGCTCACCTGATTCTCGCAGAGGCGCCGGTCTTGACTGGGCGACTACCGTATCTTCAAAGGTGATGTGCAGCACCCGATTGGCTCTTTGGGCTGGACCTCTGTGCCCAGTATGCCTGACGTGCAGAGTAAGATGTCTGCAGATAGAAAATACGGGGTTAATGAACTGGGGTTATTGGGGTGTCCCCATCTCTTTCCTCTTCTCCTCTCCTGTAGACCCCCACAGGTTAACGCTCTCACCTTAGGTAAGTGAATGCCGAGCTCTCCATCTGCCTCGGGGCAGGGTGCTGTAGCCAGTTTCTTCACTGGATAGGTAACGCAGGCCTCTTGACTTCAGAGGACTGCTGTCCGTCGTTTACTGCACGAACGGTAAGTTTCGAGTAACTCAAATGTCTTTAAAGTCTTTAATAATGATGTCTCTTGTTTTGCAGGGTTCCGGCGATGGCGGATGACGGGCTGAAGTGAGTTGAAGATGGAGCCCGTGTGATGAATAGAAGCGCCTGGAAGCACGTAAGTAAGCGCTTGTTGCCAGCTTCACAAAGCGCTCTAACTGTCTTTTTATTTTGCAGGTACAAGTTCGGAGCGGCTGCAGGGTGCCGGGATACCCACTGGGTTAGATGTGGAAAGGAGTAATGGCACGTGAGTATTAAAGTTCCCCAATGTCTTTAAACGCACCTTGTTTTGTCTTTCAGATGCGAGATGCAGCGCCGACGGCCTCCGGAGCGTGCGAAGAGTTGGTAAGCTTTTGTCTTTCAGATGCCAGAATGCAGTGTGAAGACCTCCGGAGCGCACGAAGAGTAAGTAAGCCTTTGCCTTTCAGATGCCGGAATGCTAACCTGTTCTTTCTTGTCTTTATAGGTGTTGCTGAAGACTGGATTCAGGATGGTAAGCCTTTTTCCTTAGGCCCAGGACCGGATGCAGAAGACACGATGAGCGTTCTGCTGCAGAGGGTGCAGAATAACGCAAAGCAAGATTCATCCACCGGGGGTGGTTTAAATAGCCTCCTGTAGTGCTTAGTTGTCTCCTTCCACAGCCACGCCTAAGTAAGAAAAGAGTTCCTGGTAAAAAAAGAGTTCCTGCCTTCCAGAAGAGTTCCAGTGTTCTGAATCTAGGGAGTGGCTCCAGCCCCACCCAACAGGAAAAGTAGTTCCAAACAGAAGAGGATCAGAGGCTCAACTGGCAGGCAAGTAAGCAGCATGGTCTGCTGCAGGTAAGTCCACCCAAGCATTATGAGCCCGGCGCTTCCAGCGCTGGGAGTGGGCATATTTATGAGCCTGGTGCCACTGGCGCCAGGACTGGGTCCAAAAGGTCCCAATTGGGACTGGTTGGCACTCGGAACCTGGGTTATGGATCTGCTTCCAAGGGAGTTGGGAAAACCCTGACCTTTTGGAAGCAGAGATCATGACAGCAGCACAGCTGTGGTGATTACATGTCATAGATATGGAATACGTCGGAGGACCCAATCCCCTCGAATTTGAGATTTAAACGGTTTCATTTGCGTCATTAACCAGCTCTTCCATCTCATCCCGCTGCACCATATAAAAACCAGCCAGTAGTTAAGTGTTACTGGCTAGTCTGGTATGCTGACAATGTAGCTACCTTCTTCGCTAGAGCATATATTTCTTTGCTCTCCTTGTGTGGTGGTGCATCAGACGGGGCTAAAAGGTGTTCCTGCCCTCTTGCGGTGGAGGTAACTACTAATGAGTCTGGTTTAAGAGGCCCTTTGATGCACTCACTGTTGGAGTGAGTTTAAATCTTTTTTTCTATCAGGATTCTCACTTTTGTGAGTGAAGGGGTGGTTGGAGGCAGACTCATTTGTCTTTTAAATTACTACAATAGGGAGGGGGGATTATTGCCCTACTTGTCTCTTCTCATTAAGGATTTCATCCACAAAATCCATATCTTCCTAGGACTCTGAAAAAGTTGCAGCCTTTTTTAAGGGGTCATTGTATAAAATGTTGTCATCTATGGGGGAAGATGAAACTGGATCATCGATAATATAAGGAGACGGAACAGGGAGGTCATCAGTGTCAGTCCTTGGATCTTGCTTAAATGGGTCTTCTGCGTCTTCTGTGAATTCCTGCACCTCAATGAGGTCCTCATATGTGGGTGTGGGCACTGCTTGGCTTTTTTCTGCGGTTCAACCGCCTCAGAAAAATATACTTCCTTTTAATTGGATGTTTATCCAAGAACGGCATAAAGGAGGACATCGTATTCATGGTTTGTTCAAAACTTTCTAATGGCCAAGTGGTGGATGTTAGGCAGAAACCTGTGCAGTTCCCTCTGGGACCACTGCAAAAGATTTAAGACTACAGGTGTTTGGCAGTAAACCCACTTGGTAGCAGTCTGTACCACACAGATTCACTTGGTAGCTGTGGCTGAGCAGTCAGACTTTCCCTCAAGAAGAGTTAGGCAGTATGTAGAGTATACACAATAGGTCACAAGAACACAGTAGAACAAGCAAACACTGACCAGAGCTTGGTGTAAAAGAGATATAATTATTTATTTAAAACCACATCTAATAAAACACACAGGCACTAATATTAAGCAGTTCAGAAACGCGGTCACTAAAAGATATACACTTCCTTAAAAGAATATTAGACAAGTCTTAAGTAAAGCCCCACTTATTTTCAGACAGCGGTGAGCGCTTAACGCAGATGGCACTCTAATAATTCGGTTTAAAAGGGAGAGAAAGGAGGAGCATAAATTGAAACAGATCCCAACACTTTCACAAGAACACAGCAAGAGAGGAAGGCAGAGTCAAACCGTGAATTTAGAGTTCAGAAAGCCGGATCCACTTTAAGAGGATCAGAATGAAATGTGTCCAAGGTCACACGGTTGCACAAAAGTCTCGAAAAGGTTCAGAAAGAGTTGGACCAAAAGAAAGGGACCAGTTGGATGGTCAAGGGGGCCAGCCCAGTCCAGAAGGTTAAGGGATTATTATTACCTTGTAGCAATCTTTAGAAAGGGAGGCCTGGCGGACATGGTACCTTAAAGTGGTGAGAATACTCCAGTGGGGGCAGTTGTTCCTGGCAGCGGATGCAAGTCGGTGCTTCGTCCGGGGGAAGAGAGGATCTCGTCGGGGAAGAAAACAGGAGTCCGTTGCACTGCCAGGGAAGAAACCAGCCGCGGAGTTCTCAGTAAAAAGGAGCGGTCCTTTTATCCGCGGTCCAGTGGTAAGTGGCTATCCGGTTGCCGGGATGCTTGGCACGGGCAATTCGACCACAAGACGTCCTGGGATGCGAGGAAAAGAAGGTAAACTGGTTGTGCCCACCAGCCAGGGGAAGAAGACTCTCCAGCCGGGAGATCTTCTCTGTCGTCGGGAAGTGGTGAGTCGGTTCCGCAGGGCTCCACCGGTGGTGTCGTCGTAGCAGGTCGGTTCAGCTTCTCCCTCGTCGGATTCTCAGGTCCTGTGGCGACTTCTGAAGTTCCAGTCCCAAAAGCCCTGCTTTTATGCAGCACACCCCCATTCACTCAGCCTAGCTGTCAATCAAACATGCTAAGTGGTAACTCAGTCCAGGGTGCATAAACCCCCTCCCACATCCCCTGTGGTACCCAGACAGAGTGGCACCACTTTTGGAGGCTTCTGTGGAGAAGCCCGCCAAAAAGTGGAACAAAGGGCTCGACTTGGGTTGGAGTCACAGAAGAGAACACAAACGCCATTTTAGAATAGAGTCCTGGCAAAAAATACCAACCGGCGAATTAATATTAAATAAATAAACCAGCGGTATGTTCGAGGCTATGAGAATTAAATAATTAAAGTTGGTAGCCTCGAACAATGGGAAAATCCCATAGAGATATATTCGCGGTCGAATATAAAAGGTATTATCCACTGCCACCAGCCAAAACTTGATCAGGGGGGACAGAGACGTGCCCCCTCGAATAACAGACCTCTGGGCAATCAAATTGCCCCAACCAGTACATCCACAATATGATGGTTTGTACTGGTTTCTGTTCATAATTTGGGACTAGTAAAGCCAATGGTGACTTTACATGCCCTGGGAGACAGTAGTCAGTCCAAGGGTATGGAGTCTATGGTGGGGTGTCACTGCACGGAGGGTGCTGTGTAACACACATAGTAAAAACACATGAGACCCTATCGAGTAAAGGACCCCATAGCCCATAAACACATTAACAGTCAAAGGAACACCATAAATCATGTCCAAGAGTGGGAGAAAAAGAGTCTCACTCTTGGCAGGAGAAAAAAAACAAACTCCAGAAATCCAGCAAAGCTGCTGGTGGACTCACTAGGTTAGGAAATTCAGCCTAAACATAGAATTCTCCCTAACAGTGGAAAATGTAGGTGAGAAAATGTAGGTGAGAAGACCACCTACACTGTCTGATCACACTGAGGGAGCTTTTTCTTTAAACACTCAGTAATAGTTGTGGGTCTAACTGAATAGATTTATGAATTTTACCAACATGTGCCGAAATTGAGATTTTTGTTTTGGAGCCAGAATAGATATTTTCACTTCGGAATTTAGGCTGGGATGCTGCTTCAAAACGTGGGTCGAGTGAGAACCACTGGGGGCTGAGGATTTCGTTTCATAAATGTTTTTGATGCATGCATGGAAACGGGAGTTGAATGTTTTTGTGTTTCAGTGTATATAGACTTGCTCAGCGTACTTGTGTTGGACACCAAACCCGGCCGGTCCCCGTGTGTATGTTTTATATGTATGGCCTTTTCACCAAAGTAAGCCTCCAAAACAGCACTTGGTGCATGCATTTTGGAGCTATGGACCAGCCCACAGAATCTGAAGGTTACATACCAGATGTCTCTGCGGGGGTCGCTAATGAAACTTGGACTGTCCTGCTCTTCCTTTGAGTCCTCTGTGACTGTGGGAGGTTCAGCGGATGCCTCAGCCTGCATCGAATAGGTTGCCTAATGTTTCGACCGTCGAAATTTAAGCATCTTTGGTTTTAAGAGCTTGCAGGCTCGATACTTATACTCCTGGTGATCTATATGAAGACAATAGTTACACATTTTGTGTGCATCTTTCCGGGGTAATTGTTTTATTGCATGTAGGACAAAATGTAAATTGAGTTTTCTCCATTGTCGAAGCTGGTGGATAAGGAGACTATGTAAAAGGGGGAATTAAATGGACATACTCTCCGTCACCCCTGACCCCACTCTCCCTACTGTGTAGGCCGAAAGGCCTGGAGAGGTTGTAGGCCCTCGATTTTCCGTAACCACGAGGCATGCGATGGATCGTCTTGGGCAAGTAGTACACTCCGTCGAGCGAGCTTGAGCGATGAAAGCAGTCACAAATCGATAAGTATCTAAGTATTGCTTGATCTTTATAAACACTGCGTAATGCGACAAACCCAAAGGCAGAAAAATAAAATCAATCTGAGGATCTTGACGCATAAAGGATCATGGGTACTGTGCATACCACAGTAGGGAATGTATTACAGGAACGCCCGGTCGACGTCCCATTTTCGATTTTTGAAAAGAAATAATAGAATACTCTTCACCAATGGAATTTGCAAATTAGTTCAAAGCATGCTTTCTGCTCCTGAAAACTGTCTTGGTCTTATACGGCAGAACTATTTTACACATACCTGTATGAACCCAAGACAGACTGTTCTATATACTGTTCAAAGGTTTCATGTTGTGTCTAGGATACTTAACCAAAGATGTGAAATCCCATTAGCACTTCTTCCCTTCGCATCAAACATCGAGTTAGCTTCCTGTCGCTTTCTTACCTTGGTAAGGGTGCACCATTCCGTCTTTCACACGCACAGTATCATCTGGGTGCAACTGCAAGGACACATCTCCAACAGCGGCCACTAGCTCTGTGAAAAAGTTGGCCACATCATGACATTCTCGTAAAAACACATAGCGGTCCTGCCGACTAGTGAAGTATGAGTCACTGAGATTTGCCCTAAAATAGAACAGAGAAATTGTGCTTTATATGAAAGTCTATCTTTGAAGGTTACATAGTTATGGTTTATATGGTGTGCAATATGCACACCAATCTCTGCTTGTTTTAATAGATTCCAAAAAGACCCTCCAGATCACACCTCTACACTTGTCTCTCAGAAGCGAGAACACTCCAGCATAGACACTGGGCACACAACAACCCACGTAAAAGCTGTAGCACTTCTGGAGCCCAAGTGGGATTTCGTTATTTCCTTCGATATCAGTCCCAGGCTAGATTATGAGAGGATAGTTATTCTAGAAGCGACTGGCCTTGATCCCCTTACAGGTACAATACAGGAAGAACAGTTGCAGTTTAGCTTTATATCAGAACTCAAACATTCCAAATACAATACAGAGACCATCAGTCTCTTTTACAAACTGACAGGAATCTGCTAGCAACATTGTGCCTTGTGGAACCTCCAGACACCTGGGGGCTGGAGAGTAAACCAAAAATAAAGAGCCCTTCAGCATAATGTGTGGAGAGGACCCCCTGAAATTACCCCCACCCAGCCTCAGACAAATCCTGGGGCCCTTAATAGCTTGAGCCGCCCCCCTGCACATGTTGCAGGTGTGCCTATTACATCCCTCCACCAGACCAGAAAGTAAAACGTAAAACGACACAAACGATTAACAGTTTCCCAGAGGCTGTGGAACTTTTCTCTGAAGTTATCTGGAAATCATAACAGATGGGAACTGCCAGCAGTAAACATCACTACTCTCTCAACTGGAAGCAAAAAACAAAACTGCCTGTGCCTTTAAAACTATAGTATCCCCCACTGACCACCGACATGCATGGGTGCTGGGAGGTAAACACTTTCCGGCAGATGCTTTCCTTCAATGTGCCAGAGCTGCGCATTCTGTGATTCAGCAATCGACTGAACTCATGAATATTACTGTGACCTTTCTATTCCATTCTCCATTCCTTGCCTCCCTCCCTCCCTCGAGTAGACATCATAGTGAGGCTTAACAGTTAACTCCCTTCACACTCTTTAATTCCGCCTGATGCTGATCAAGCTATCTTGGCATTCGTTCGTCTGACCTGAACCCCATCTTTGCATAGTATCATCCAAGCATGAAGATTCCCCAACTATGCTCAGCATCTCTGAACCCATATTAGCAGCCAGGAATTTCTCTTTTCAAAATAGGAACTAAAAGGTGGGGTAGGGTGTGTCTCCTGCAGACTCTGCTTGAGCTGTTATTCTCCAATTATAAAGTACGACTTGCCCTTTACTTTAGTGTTTTCCAATGCTTTTCATGATTTTTCTGAGTAGAAGGGGAAATGTTTATGAACATAATACAGATACCCATGATGCACAGACAGCATTGAGTAGGCTGCTGGTCACATGACCAAGCCGTACCACTCAGTCGCTTCACCCATGTCCAGTTTTCACGCCTTCCAACCCTCTACTTAAGGGCTTTAGGCCAGGTCCAGGCAGAAAGCATTCAGTAGGCTGCTGGTAACGTGACCAGGCCCTGCCACTCAGTTGCTCCAACCAGAACCTATTTAATCAATCCTCCTTACGCATCATCATCACCAGCGTCCACAGCAAATGACGTGCAAAGACAAGGAAGTCTCCTGTTTGTGCCTGTTCGGGCCTCACCCGCTATCCTGCATTTCACCTACAAACTAATCACTACTACTACTATTCAGCAAAAGACATCCCCATGTCCCCTTCCTCCACAGCCCATCCCCAATCTCACTAGGGTTCGAATGGGCAAGTGCCATGGGCAGCCCTGGCTAGCTACCCTTCCAAACCTCATCAATATTGCCCTTGCCCCCATCCAAAACCAACGGACCACATGTACATGCCCTCTCATGTTGATCAATGCTTGGTCAGCAGTCGCTCACGCTGCAGAGATTGCTGACCTCATCTCCTACAACAACCTTGATGCCCTGTTCATCACCAAAACATGGTTTTGCCCATCCTCCCACACCAAGGCCACTGCATCCAACATGCCAACTGGCCAGGAAGGACAGGAGGCGCAGTAGCAAATTACCACAGAAGGGATTGGTCATGCTCCATCATCCCCTCTCCCAGAACAAGCTCATTTGAATCACTCGCCTGCCGGGTCCCTCTATCGCACAAGGAATCCATCACCTTCCAGCTCATCTACAGACCACCTCACAGGAGTGACTCTTTCATTGCAGACATCGCCAACTTACTCTCCTCTGCAAAATGAGCACATTTAAATAATGTCTCTCTCTTTGATTAACGCCCGAGTCACAGGCTGACAGCCACACTCTGAGCACGCTTTTCGCACTGCCACTTCCATGGGCCTTGAGCAAATTGTGCTATCCCCCACACACAATACAGGCAACACCCTAGACTTAGTCTTCATATCATCCCCCTGAATTGCCTATGCAGACCCTCTCCAACTTGACTGGTCTGTCCACGCCACCATACCATTATCAGTCACCCACTAGACTATGGCTCACAAAGGTCAGTCTAAACTGCCACTCATTCAAAACCTTCCCGGTCAATGAGCTAGAAGCAAACTTTACAGATAACACCACAGAGTATGCCTCAGGCCTCATGAAATTATTCAGCAACCCTGCTATGAAACTGGTGGACACTCATACCCCTCTAAAATCCAGCCTGGCTAAGACCAAACCATCCGCTCCTTGGTAGACCCCCTCCAACAAACGCTCAATCAGAGCCCTAGAGAAATGGTGGTGCAAAAAAACATAACCCGGGAGACCTCATCAACCTCAAATTTCTGCACGCAAACCGTAGGATAACTCCACCACCATTGTGGCAGCCTCCAACAGGAGCAAAGCCCTCTTTCAAATAGTAAAGCAACCCCTCACCCGACCCCGAGGTACCAGCAACTCAGGAAAAATGTGTCAATCGACACAATTGTATTAAAAAAAAAAAAATAGTCTCTCAGATTTTGGGGGTCATTACGAGTTTGGAGGTAGCCATGGCGCTATTAGTGCCATGACTGCCTCCAAACCCGGATCCGGTGTCACTGAATGGGGACTTACCGGTCATTCCAACCTTGGAGGACCCGGTAAGTCCACATTGAGTAAACCATTCCCCATTCCCATTTTAGCCCCCATAGGGCTCAATGGGAATGGGGAAGGAGCAAATAACCGGCCCGCTAAAAGCAGGCCCGTTATTTGCTCCCTGGTCCCTTAATGGGTCCCGCTAAGAACAGCTGGTCAGACCAGCCGTTCCTGGTGGAACCCGCTAAGGGACCTCGAATTATGGTGGTAGGGGATTAACGGCACCGGCATCCTTACGGGTGCCGTTAATCCCCTATCGCCATACTCGTAGTGACCCCCTTTGTCTAACGAATCAGCCTCTCAAAGCATTAGCATCCCCAGCACCCCCGCATGCACACTGGCCCTCTGACCCTCCTCTTTCGTCCGGATCGCCTAAAAATGATTGCCACCCTCAAACCTACTTCTTACTCGGAATTCCAACCTCATCATTGAACAACTGACAGGCCCGACGCTCAATGCCTCCCTCGCAGACGGATCATTCCCAGACACCCTCAAAACCCTTATGATCTCTTTGAAAAAGCCAATCCTTGATCTGTACGACCTGGCCAACTACAGGTCCATTATAAAACTCCTATTTATTGGCAAATTCTTGGGAAAAGTATTTGCTACACAACTACTCACCAGAATTGAACAACTCCACTTCTTAAATGACTATCAGTCAGGGTTCAGTCCAAAGTGTAGCATTGAGACAGCCTCCATCCAGGTGGTGGATGAAGATCCCCAAATCATGGATACGGGTGACTCATGCCTCCTCCTCCTCCTCCTTGACCTCTTGGCTACATTTGACACAGTCAACCACCACATCCTCGCCTCCCTCCTTGCAGACATGATGGAATTATCTGGCCTGACCTGAATAGGTTTACCTCCTACCTCTCAGGCAGACACCAGGCTGTCCAGATGAACTTGTGTTGTAACTGACTCCAGGTCTTCTGCGGAGTCTCCTAAAACTCCATCCTCTCACCAATCCTTTTTAACCTTTACATGGAGCCTCTGGGCCCTCTCCTCAAAGATACCAATATAGCCATCCACCAATACGCAGACGAGAGCAAATAGCACGCAGGACATCATTTGTCCCTGCGATTACCTAGCCATCATTCAGTCCTGGATGTCGACAGTCGTACCTCAAACTACACCCATACAAGACTGAATATTTCCTCATTGGTCCACCCGCTAAACAACAATGTGTCCAATAATGGCTCAATGATGTGCGCCTAGAAGGATTTGATCCACAACTATCATTGACAGCAATCTGTCCTTCCAGAAACACCTAGCCAAGAAGCTCCATATAGGCTGGCTAGACTCTCTACCCTTTGAAAAATCAAGACCTTCCTCCCGCCGCAGGACTTACGGACTGTAGTGCAGGCACTTGTGGTCTTGCATATCGATGGGGGAAATGATCTCCTGACAGGGCTCCCAGCTGCTCACTTGCCTCCCCTAAAAGCAGTCCACCAAGTCTTCTTACGGAAGCATGGAAATTTGACCGAATTACCCCCATCTTACGCCAACTAAATTGGCTTCCACTCCAAGCTAGGATACTGCCCAAGACTGTGTGTATTATCTACAAAACAGTTCCAAGTAATACC
The DNA here is from genome assembly GCF_040938575.1 of Ambystoma mexicanum. Classification (NCBI taxonomy): domain Eukaryota; kingdom Metazoa; phylum Chordata; class Amphibia; order Caudata; family Ambystomatidae; genus Ambystoma; species Ambystoma mexicanum. Next base: position 1,051,974,133 of record NC_090926.1, read on the forward strand.
TGGCGGCTAAACTCCATATATCTAGTGGCACACGCTCCTCACACAGAAAATCGACCAACCGGTTTGGATCACAACTCGTCCTCAAAGAGAGGACCCGCAAATAATCCTTCTCTTGTCATGGCACCTACCCTATGGAACTCGATCCTGGTGTTGGCTTGGAATGCTGCCACAATTTTCCAATTTCACAAATCTCTCAAAATACGTCTCTTCCAACAACACCTGACCAAGTACTAATCCCAATAGACGCACATACCGATGCACAGACCTCTTAGTACTGCGCTGTTAAATGGTGCCAAATGGCGGCTACCCATACTCTGTACAGCGTTCCAATGCTTTAAACAATAACATTTAAATAAATGGAGAAATAGGATTTTATAAGTAAATACTTCATTTAAATTCATAAAAGCATACCCAAAGATACTGTACAAAAATCAGAAGAAGAAAATAAGCAACTGAAGAAAATAATACAGCAGACTATTTGACTAGATCATCATTGAGGCTTGACCAGCTCGCATGCATGGACTATCAAGTCTAGACAGTACCAGACAAAGGTGTGTACAGGCCTCCAGGTACCTAGCTTGCAAATCTCTGAAAACGACAACCTTCAACTAATTATGGAAAGTCAAGTAGCAGGAAATCTTAAATGGAAAGCCCTATAATTGAAATATATAAGAGCTGTTTGGATTTCTAATTTCCTTCCTTTCATTCAGATAATAATGAAGAGCCATTTTCACATCCGGGGTATATAGGGATCTTTTTTGCCAGAGAGGATTGGTTAAGAAAGTATGTTGGTAAGGAATCTGGTTACTATGAGGCTTGCGAGCACACGCAGCTCCTATCCTACCAACCATTGCGGCAGATTTAATGATCACTCCAAAAAATACTTTTCAAGAAAGGTGTTGGAGGTCAGAGTTGTGCAGAGATGCAACTTGGGAACAACACTGCACTTAATTCCCCAAGAGTGTTGAGGGGGTGGGGGGTTCTTACTAGGAGTAGACCTTCTGTAAACCCTTCAAAAATATCTAAATCACTGAGAGCAAAGATAGTTTTCTCAATCACAAACTTTCTATAGGCCGTAATGAAATCCTAACAGTGGTCGAAGTGTATGAAAAAAAGTAGTGGAACTATGTTCCCTGCTGGCCCTCTCCCCATAAACCCCATCCTCAAACTCCCTCCCACACCCAATACAAACCCCACACCTGGGTCCTGCCTTTCCTCAATTCTACCCCCACCACTGTGTAAAGGCGGAAAGAAATAGCAAAAGAAAATGCAAAATTCATTTTAAAATAACCCCATTAACTTTATTTGTTGCCCCCACAGCACGCAGCTTTACGTACCCTTCCCTTTCTAATCACCCACCCTTCACACCTTTTAAGTGGCATGCTAAAGATTAAGGCCATCCCCTCCCACCTACCCCTGATGCAGTGCCCTGAAGTCCAAGTTTTAACTTATTCTTACACTTTTATTTTAAAATGAAACCATTCTGAAACGGTTTCTTTTTAAAAATAAAAGTATAGGAACAGTGAAGCTTAATTTAAAAAAAAGTAGAGGAGCACCGCTCCCAAACGCTCCAGCCCATTTTGACCACTGAATCCAAATTACTTTCACAGAGGTAAATTGCAATTTGTGCAGAGTACTACATAAGATGGTGCAATTTTTTTTATCAGGCCACAATTAGTAGCAGAAGATGATGAAAAAAAAAATTCACTTCACCAAATCAGAAGGGAACTTCCCTTTGTCTTTTGCTTTGTATCCTTGAAATCTCAGTACTATGAATTACCTGCTGTTGTGAATATGCTGTCCGTACAGTTTCATTGTTTAAAACCTACGGGTCTGCACATTTTCTACACCTGGAACGCTTAAGTGCGGTTAAGGAGGAATTGCACACCGTTGGCCAGTGCTTGATGTTCCACTCCGCCCTTCATATGAATAACTTCTTCGTAGCCCAATCCAATCTTACTATTGTGTTTTGGAATGCCATATCACCCAGTTACAAAATGACTTGCATTACTCACTGTAATAGCATTTTTGATGATTGTATCTGATTCTATCTGCTTAGGTTCACATGCTGTGCATATAGTCCGACATCCAGTGGTAAGCGCAAAGTATTGCATATTGTCTTTCGAGGATCGAAAGGGGACGTCGACATGGGCGTGCCTGTAACACTATCCCTAACGTGACGTATAGTGTACCGAAGGTCCCTCATGCGTCGAGGTGCCTCCCATTCTATTTTTTCTGCCATGAGGGAGCCTAATGACTATTGGGAGTACATAAAAGAGAGAAAATAGTAAGACGTCTATGTTCCTGCCATTCGAGCAGGGAAGAAGGGTGGGTGCATGTGAATCTAAGCAAATACAATCATCAGAAATGCTATTACAGTGAGTAATGCAAGTATGCCGATAATTGCTAATCTGATTAGAATCACATGCTGTGCATAGACTAGCAAGCAGTACCCGGAGTTGGAGGTGGGTTATGAGAAGGAACAGTAGTGAAAAGATGTCTTAGAACTGCTTGCCCCACCTGAGAATCAGACCTATAAATCAATAGTGTTTTGTAAAGGTGTGTACAGAACTCCAGGTTGCCGCTTTGCAAATGGACACTAGGGGAACATTTTCAATGAAAGCTATGGACGCCCCAGTGCCTCGAGCAGAGTGTGCTCTAGGCTTGAAGGGCAGTTCTCTCTCAGCAAGAGTAACAGTATGATGCATTTGACAATCCACCTTGAGATGGCCGATTTAGAGACAGGATCCCCTTCTCTACCAGCTGCCACCGAGACGAAAAACTGGTTTATTTTCCTCAGTGGTTTAGTCCTTTCCAGGTAAAACATGACCGCCCTGCGCACATCTAATGTGTGTAGGCCCCTTTCGGCCACATTAGTGGGGTTCTGGAAGAAGGTAGGCAGTACTATTGATTGGTTCACATGGAACTTGGAAATAAATGTAGTCGCAAATCGAGGGGGAGTGCGCAGAACCACCTTATCTCTGTGAACTGTAACGAAAGGGTCTAGAACTGAAATGGCCTGTAGTTCACTACCTCTTCTTATAGAAAATAGCTACTAGGAAGGCTGTTTTATAGGTAAGATCCTTGAGACTTGCCTTATGCATAGGCTCAAAGGGGGACCCCATGGGTATAGTCAATACCACATTTAGGTCCCATCTGGGAGCCGGGTTAGAAATGGGGGGATGAATCCTTTTAACCACTTCCATAAAGGCCTTAATAATTGGTATCTTCCACCACGACACCTTTTGTTGCGACGTAGTGTAGGCTGAGAGAGCAGCTAAGTGAACTTTCAGGGAATTAAAAACCCAGGCCTGAGTCTAGTAAGTGAGTCAGGCACAATACAATGCGAGTAGGAGAGCAGTCAATGGGATTGATGCCCTTGGCATTGCACCAGATAAAGCGATTCCATTTACTGGAGTTGCAATATCGGGTGTTGGGTTTTCTTGCCTCGCTAAGTATGTCCATGCATCTCAGAGAGTTGTAGGTGTCCAAACTCTATGACCTCAGGACCCAGACCGCTAAGTTCAGGGTTTGACCATGGGTGAAGCGTTGCTCCCTTGTCCTGAGATAACATGTTGTATGGGCAAGACAGTTTCATAGGGGGAGAGAGAGAGAGGGACATCTCCATCAGATGAGAGAACCAGGGATGGCGGGTCCACATGGGGGCCACCAATATCATGGTGACTGGTTCTTGGTGCATCTTGTGCACGGTCTTGTTGAGTAAGGGAGTCTGGGGGGTAGCGTTAACACATTTCCCTGACCATGCTATCCAGAGACCGTTCCCCTTGGAGTGGTTCTGGGGGTACCTGGAGGCGTAATCTAGGCATTGGGCGTTCTCCAGAGTTGCAAAAAAGTCGATCTCTGGGAAGCCCCATAGCGCAAAAAAGTTGGAGACGATGTCTTCGTGTAGTCGTCATTCGTACTCTGCGGCCAGTGGGAAGTCTCTGCTGAGCACGTCCGCCAGAAGATCGAGTTCCCCTGGAACGTGTGGGACAACAGGAACATCCTGTGTCTGAGAGCCCATATCCAAATGTTTTGGGACAGCTTGGATAGTCTCGGAGGGTGTGTGCCCCCTTGTTTGTTCAGGTAGTACATGGCCGTGGTGTCAAGATCAGGACTCTCCTCCTTTGTAACTGTGATTGAAAAGCTTTCAGTGCATGGCCTTGTGTACTGTCACTTCCCGACTGGCTACATACTGAGAGATCTGAAACAGCATGATTTGAACCCTCTCAATTGGAGGGGGAAGACAAGGAACTATTTCACTTGACTGGGGTCTGAGCTGGATTATTTCCCGTTGATGGAGAAACCCAGGCTGAATAAGAGGTCTATTGTCTTCTGAGTGTTCAATAGGCATGTTCCGTAAGATTCCCCTCGTTAGGAGACAGTCGTCGAGTTAAGGGTAAACCGGGATGGATTGTCTGTGTAAGAGAGTTGATGCCATCGCCAGTACCTTTGTAAACACCCTGCCGGCAAGGCAATGCCAAAGGGGAGTACTTTGAACTGATAGTGCTTGTCCTTTATCTTGTTTTCTGTGCGTTGGCAACATTGAAATATGGAAGTGTGCATCCTTCATGTCCAGTGTTGCCATGTAATCCCCCTGTTTCAGCAGCGGAATTTCCTCTTGTAAAGTGACCATACAAAAACCTTTGAGGTTTGACAAATTTGTTTGCTGGGTGTAAGTCTAGTACAGGACGCATGCAGAGATCCTTTTTGTGTACAATGAAGTACACTGAATAAATACCCTGTTTACCTACTTCTATGGCGCCCTTTTCTTGAAGGATCTCCACATCTTGCAGTAGGATGCGCAGGTACTCCGAAGTCAGGCGTCTTGTTTTTGGTGGTATGAATTGAGGTGGTCGGCAAAATTATATGCAGTACCCCTGGGCTACGGCCTCCAGTACCCACTGGTCTGTTTTTGCTTGAAGGAAAGATGTTAGACGCCCCCTGACCGAGGTGGCATGGGAGGGGACTCAGATCTGAGGGTCATTTCTGACCTGAGGCCGGGGAGCCCCTGCGGGTGGAACCTCGGCCTCTACCCTTTCCACGCCGCTGTCATCTAGGTGGATAGGTGGTGGTGGTATTAGATCCTTGTCCTGAATTCCAGTTGTTTCCAGAACTATACTGCTTATGAGGAGAGCGAGACTGACCGCGAAAGGACTGGCGAGAGTATCTCCCTCTCTGTTGGGAAGGTTTCTGGGTAATCGGTTGAAGGGACTTGAGTGTCTCCTGTTCTTTCTTGGCTGTTTCAAGTGTGTCGTCCACTGCCTTGCCGAACAAGCTGGTTTCTTCAACGGGCTTGTTTATTAAGGCAACCTGTGCCTCTGGATTAAACCCGGAGTTCCTCAGCCAGGCATGTCGCTTGAGCAAGGTACCTTGTGCCAAGGTTCTTCCCACTGTTTCAGCAGCATCTAAAGTGTTCTTAAGCACATTCTTATTCACTTGCTTGATACGATGGTGAGCAACTTAGCCTGCAAAGGTTCTGGTACTTCTTGAAGGCCTTCTTGCAGCAGGTTCCACTGGACGTCTGCATAGCTAGCCAACAGGGTGGCGTTATTGGCTAGTCGGGTGGAAAATGCAGTAGCAGTTGTGACCCTCATCCCCAGTGTATACAGCTTCTTGGACTCTTTATCAGGCGGTGCCTCTCCGGTAGACAGGGGTATACCCACCCATTTCCTAGTAGTGGTAACTACTAAACAATCTGGAGTGGCATGGCCTTTAATCTAAGCAGAGTCAGTAGAAGAAGGACGGAACAACTTCTCCACCCTGGGATTCACTGCTCTGGTTTAAGCTGGTGTCAACAAAGAGGGTGCCAATCTTCTCTTGATACAGTTCAACAAAGGAATAGCCTGGCTGGCAGGAGGCTTCTCTTTTGAGGATGTCCTCCACAAAATCCGAATCCAGCAAAGTTTCTTGTGAGGCAATCTGAAAGGCTCAGCCGCCTTTTTCAAAATGGCATTAAATGCCATCTGATCATCCACAGGAGAGGCTTGACGGACTGGGAAGGAGGGGGGGGGGGGTCCACACACAGGGCATCGGGGTGGGAGTAGGGGACGTCCAAGATTGACCCTCAACCTGGCGGCTGTCTCCCCAATTGTCCATAGGATCTACAGGGTCATCCATATTGTAATCGTCCCCAAAGGTGGCATCATCCTGCACACGTCTACAGGGACATCGTCATCAGTGAGGTCATAGGTATATTCCTCATGAGGATAATCAAGGGTCTGTCGAAACTTGGCCATAGGTGTTAATGGGAGGTCCTCCCGAGGCCTCTCGGGGGCAAACTTTTCAAAATAAGAGACAAATTTCTCTAGTCTGTCCATACACCCTCCTCACACTTCTCCCTGGTCCATGAGGATGAACTAGAGGAGTCCAAGGGCGTAAAGGCCTCATTTTCATCCCTTGAACTTGGAGATTCACCCCCTTGTGTGCTGGATAAGGGCACAGGACTCTCAGAGTAGTCTTTGCAGGGTTTTGGATGCTGTGAGGCGTCTTTCGGCACGTGTTTGGGCCGTTCCGTGTGTCTCGGTGTGTCTTTCGGCCATTCCGTGCGTTTCACCGCTTCTTTCGACCTTTACTTCAGACCAACCGCCGAGGCGATCCTAGCGATACTATCACTGATGCTCGGGGTAATGGAAGACGTGCCAGGTGGACCGGAGGCTGCGCGGTGGATTTTGGCGCCACTGGGGCCTTTAAGCGGCATCTGCGCTTCCTCATGGAGCGTCTCGATGGCTGTTTGTGTTTTAGTGCTAGCGCCCTTTACTTTAGATTGCCCACTCGCAGGCCGCTGCTGCGGTTGCAGGGAAGGCTGCCGATCATAACGATCAGCGGATCCCGTCGAAGTTTTCGATGGGCCTGTTGGCGCTTTGGCACACTTCGACTGTGCCGCCGAAGCAGAACCTTGGGTTGTGTGTTTGGTGTTTGAAACTTGTGCGTCCCTGTCGCTGGGTTTCTTCCCCATAGCATGACTCGCGTCATGCCTGCCGGGGTCGGGAACGGACGCTGCAGATCGAGAACTCTCTGCCATTAGGTCATTGGCTTCCAAAACGGAGGCCTGGTCCTCGCTAGTCCACCCATCACTCTCGGCGGTTGCGGTTGGCCGGAGAAGAACATTCGGCCTGCGACATGGCGTGGGCCACCCACCGCAGCGCTCCTTAATCATCTACCAGTCTACTAGCCGCACAAGCCGCCTCTTTGTGGTTGAGAGGAAGACAGTTGTTGCACCGACTGTGCTAGTCTTTCCACGGATATTTGGCCCTACATGAGGGTCAAAACCTAAATGGAGTCTTGTCCATAGCGCAAGACAGGTACAGCGATGACAAAACCCAGGGAATAAAGAGGGTGATAGAGGAAAGGCATACTTGAAAGAATATGGCCACTTCGACCCCATTCTCCAAATTGTAAGAACAGCCACGTGAACGGCAGCGCAGCCGGATCAACAGGCCGTTGAAATTCCGCAGCAGTCTTCGGCGGTGACTTAAGAGAATAAACGACCAAAGTCGATAAATACAACAATAACGCAATCTCTTTTTAAGAGCTCTGCACTAGGGCGACCAGTTATCTGAGCGGAAAAAAAGTATCTGAGGGACCTCGATGCGTGAGGGTTCTTGGGTACACTATACGTCACATTAGGGATAGTGTTACAGGCATGCCCATGTCGACGTCCCCTTTCGATCCTCAAAAGACCAGATGCAATACTCTGCGGTTACCACTGGATAACGGACTATATGCACAGCAAGTGATTCTAAGCAGATTAACAAGCATCAGAACATTCCATGCCAATTTCTTTAACTCTTACCATTCCAATCTCTTGGTATTGGAAACCACTGAGGCATTTATTGCCTCCCCCTCTTCTCGATCAATTCATAAATTTCACTATCCCCAACTGACTGAGGAGAGACTAATGTGGCCCTACTCATCTGCCCCTCACCAGACAGCCTTCCCCCTTTCTATCGATCGCTTGGGGCTCATAAATCATTTTCTCCTGACCTCAAATACAACTTCCAAACCGTTCCAATTCTCAATGTCTTGAATTGGATTCAATCCTCCAATCATTTCCTGGTTGCTCTCCAAAACTGAACAAAACAATCTGGCAACTTTCTTGACCATTTATTTCTCTCTTCTGCCCTTATCTCTACTCCCCAGCCACTGACCCTCTCCTCACCTTGATTGGTCCCTCTTCCACTTCTGCCTCAGTTTTCCCATGTCTTTCCCTCCCTCCTTTCACCTGGTCCCTCTTACCAACCTGATAAAAAAAAAGTGAACATGGGTTTTGTGGAATTCAACTTACCACGTGCTTCTCCTTCTGTAAATCCCTATATCCTGCTCGCTTGTTCACCCCCTCCCTCGACCACACCTGAACCCCAGCCAGTCCCTCCAATCTGACAGCTAAAAATGACCCTCCAACTCCACATGCGGCACTGCATTCACCCTGCTCAGCTTCAAGCGTACAAGAAATACCTTCTTTCTGTTTTAACTGCCTTCGACTCACCAACTATTACTACTTTACTATCCTAATATCCTCTCTCCATTTCCATTCCTATAAACTCACTTCAGGCCATGCTTACTTCCACTCACCCTTTGCCGCCTGCTCATCCTTCTCAAGTAATGTATGTGCCTCTTATTTCTCCATGTAAGTATTCCAAATCAGATTATCTGATCTCCTTCCTGGCCCTACCTACGCTCATCCTAACTCGGCAAAGCTGCCCCTTTCTTTGGCTTCTCTTATCACATGTTTGCTAAGACTACCCACATCCATTCCCTCCTTTCCTTCCTTGGTCCCTGACCTATCTGCTAATTTATCCAGCTGTCTCTTGGCTATTGGCCACTGGAAGGCACTTTGGTGTTGCATGCTCAACCCTTCCAAAACTGAAGAGATCTACCTCTCAGCCTCTCAGGTCCCAAAGCACAACTTCTCCACCCCTGCCATATCCTTTCCCCCTAATCTCACCCCAGCTCCCAAGGTTGTAAAATGTTAGGTCCTCTGGCATAGAACCAACAGTAGCAATTCTTTCCCTCAACTGCCACAGTGGCGAGGTCCAACCTGAATATTCACAAGGTTTGTCCTCATCTGGCCTACCCATGCTACAAAAACCTTTTTTTGTTTTCTCTGCGGACCATGGCAGTCTTTACTACTGAACTAGCCTCCTCTTAGCCCTTCATCTCCCCTCCATTCTCACGTCAATAAAATGTTCTACCCATACAAGATACAACCTCCCATGATCCTCTCCTCGGCAGAATCTACCCACTGACTTCATATGGTCTGCCTCTCAATGCAATTGGGTCCCTCTATAAATTCCTCCTTCAGGTATTTAAGTCACTTTACGGAATGCACTCCTGGACCCCCTCTTCTACCCAACTCCATTTACCTGGCCTTCTAGCTCCCTCTAGTCTCCTCCTCACAATCTAAAATCCCAAGGACTACTCAATCCGACAGTCCTATCACCCTCCAATACATCAGCCCCTGTGGTGCCTTTTGCTTCCAATCCCTCACCTTTTGTGTACTGCAATTTCCTACCTCTGGAGTCAAAAACATAGCCTCTCACCCGGTCTTCAAAACCTGTCCTGAAAGCACTCTTAAGCAGTACAAGGGCACTGTAATCCTGCAGGGGCATCTGCCCGCCCCCTACCGGCCATGTCACACCTGCATTGCACTCCATTCCACATACCTGTACTTAATAGACTATAATATGACTCTAATAACGCAAGTAAGCAAACCTGCTAATCTGCGGTGTCGCCAATCAATGTTTGCATGTGCATGATCTCTCCACCCGATAATCTCCTTCCATTTTATTCTTTTGCAACGCACCTTATTACTGCCCTCATGTATGGTATTTCTGATTTCCCCTCGCTTGCTCGAATAAATATAAAAAATATAAGTATATAAAAGTCAGTCTTTAAAGAATTTAAACAAGCCGATGGTCCACGAGTGCTTTGAATGCTGTCACATAAGCATCGTTCAACCAGGGAACACTATTTTTATGGTCATGCGCTGCATTTTGCATATTCTTTTATGACCGCCGCCACTGACGTGATAGTTCAGCAGTGAAGGAAATTACCTTTACTCTTGCAAAGAGAATCCAATATCTTTTTCTGCAATCTCAGGGTGATTTCAAATTCCTCGCTTTCCTTTTCTACTCGGAACACCTATGTTGCTCACACTAGTTGCTAGGAAGCAATATCTAGAATTTATGCAATCAAAATCCTCCTTCCAATTGATTCTCTTCTGCTTAGTCTTCCTACCTGTTCCTTTTCCACTCCTGAAATTGTATTCAATATTGTAGTTGGCTTGCTCTTTAGACTTCACTCTTATGCTTGCATATCACTCCTTTATTTATATACTCTGGCTTCTCTGCCATCTCTTTGTTCAATTTTGCTTTCCATTTTTATTTAAGTGCTCAAATAGTCTTGCACATTCTTATGTTCACCATGATCGATACAGGTGAAGTAAATGCTCCTAAATTTAGGGAATGCTCAATGTTCATTCTTTTTCTAGTTGCACCTCTGAGGGACGCCCCCATTACTCTATTCCCCCCACCCAGATATATTTCCCATGTCCAACTCAAATGTATATCCTACATTATAGCTGTAATTGTACCACTTATTTTAAATGTATGTACAGTCTTTTAAATAAAAGAGCTTTGTGTGCATGGATTACCATGAAAATGCATGACGCAATCACACCCAAGACTGATGAGAGCAGTCTAACTGTTCAATGTTGAATGCTGCATAGAACAAATATGCCCTTCAAAAGCAAACACTTGTGTTCCTATGTGCCCAATAAATACCCCAGTTTGCTCATTTTCATTTGTAGGCCCAGTGGTGAAAACGTGTTAAAAATTGACATTGAGCCTTCTGGAATCAGCAGGCTTTGAGGACTCAACTGTCGAAATGGTTCACCATCTTGCAGAGACTGGTTACTTCTCCCAGTCCTATGGTGAGAGTCCCCACATAGGACTGGGAGAAGTAACCAGTCTCTGCTGTCTGGGCAGTGTTACAGCCTTTTGTGACTTATCTTGTGCAATATGTGTGGGATTAGCATCTGTCCCCATCTGGAGCGATCCATCCAATGATTAGAGGGCTTCTTAGGTCTTCAAAGAAGAGTAGCCTTAGACTGAATAATTGCAGCAACGTTTACAGGACCTTGAATTGTGCTAGACTTTGTGGTTCCTTGGTGTGGACTTTGGGACCTTGCCAAGGCTGACAGTGTTAGGTCTGTACCTTTCCACGTTGCGAGGGCTGACCTAGACGCCAAACCCACCAGCAAGCTAATCACGGATGCCAATCACTAACAGCAGTGATGGTGATGGCACATGCATCTTCAAAAGGCCACCTGTGAGAACAGGCCACAGAGGGTGTAAAGGTGGGGGAAAGCTTTACTTCCGGCCCCATTTGGAGGCTTAGTCGGGTGGCTGATCACCGGAAAGAAATCCGGAAGCTCTACACTTACCATTATGCTGGATTGCCACCCTGTCCTTTGGTGTCCAATAATGCAGCGAGTAAGATATAGGATGTTCCTGAATGGTATGAAAATCCAGATACAGGCGGTGGTTGCCTTTCTTCGACTATCTTAATCCGACAAAGGAATGATGAAATAGCATTGATTGAAGTTTAACAGAACTCTTAAGAGACAATGCAAGATATTGTGTGAGGTAAAAAAAGAAAATTCTAACAGTCGCTTCAAAATCCAAGAAGCAATAGTCCGTGTTCAGAAATCCTTGCTCACATAGAGGGAAAAAGAACTGCCTCAATCGCACACTCATTGCATTGTGGGACTCTGGGGAAGCCTGCCTGCCTGCCTTAAAGCGACAAAGTCCTTTTCCCTAGTTAATGTTACAAGCCTGCTTTTTGTTTTCCACTTTTATATAAGGCTAGAAATTACTGAAAATAGCACTTGTGTGCTTTTTACAATGACATTATTTTGTATCTGGATATTTAATACATACATAAAATCCAAATAATAAAAGAACAGCCAACTATGCGTTTTGTCCATTTTGAAAAGTGTTTATAATTATAATTGGTGATTTGTAACGTGCTTAATACCCAGAGGTTTGTAAGCGCGGACCCGGGGATGGAACCTGTGTTGCTCCGAGTCGTCTTGCTTCCAGGGCTAGCGCGTTGCCCCCTGAGTTATCCTTCCGAGACCATTACATTAACATTTAAAAAAAAATGTCTGGGCCTCATGCACGTAGGCAAAGTATTTCAGTGCTGATGAATATTAATGAAGATCCCAGAATGGAGAAAGAAGTAGACAGGCCGGCTTTAGGCTGACACAAAACAGGAACCCTCTGCTGTTCTATTCCCTTGCATAGGAACCCTCTGCTGTTCTACTCCCTTGCATAGGAACCCTCTGCTGGTCTATTCCCTTGCACAGGAACCCTCTGCTGGTCTATTCCCTTGCACAGGAACCCTCTGCTGTTCTATTCCCTTGCACAGGAACGCTCTGCTGTTCTATTCCCTTGCACAGGAACCCTCTGCTGTTCTATTCTCTTGCACAGGAACCCTCTGCTGTTCCATTCCCTTGCACAGGAACCCTCTGCTGTTCTATTCCCTTGCACAGGAACCCTCTGCTGTTCTATTCCCTTGCACAGGAACCCTCTGCTGTTCTATTCCCTTGCACAGGAAACCTCTGCTGTTCTATTCCCTTGCACAGGAAACCTCTGCTGTTCTATTCCCTTGCACAGGAACCCTCTGCTGTTCTATTCCCTTGCACAGGAACCCTCTGCTGTTCTATTCCTTTGCACAGGAACACTCTGCTGTTCTATTCCCTTGCACAGGAACCCTCTGCTGTTCTATTCCCTTGCACAGGAACCCCTCTGCTGTTCTATTCCCCTTGCACAGGAACCCCTCTGCTGTTCTATTCCCTTGCATCTCTCCAGCAATTCGTCGTCAGCATCCTCCTTTATTGTACTGTATATGCATGTGTCTCACAGTCACAGTGTGTCTGTCACTCACCCACTGAGGATAACGTTGTCATCAAAGAGATAGACTTTAATATGCTGCAGGCCGATGGTCTCGTTGAAGCGCTCTGGGGTAAGGCGGCGTAAAAGCCCACGCAGACTTGGAGTGTGGAAGAGTGACACCCGCACACGCCCTGGAAAGTTCTGCAGCAGTGGAAGGAGCATAGTGCGAGAGTTCTGGCTGCCTGGGAAACACATGGGGGTAGATGTTGTGAGAAGACAAAGAGGGCAACAATGACAAAGGAATGCAGACACACACGTTCAAGTATGGCAACTGTCCTGACCAGTGCCTTACTCTCACACTCATTCAATGGATATACATAGTAGAGCCCACAATTCTTCCACAATCTCCCAGGACATTATGCATCACCAGACCCAGCAGCACTATTGGTGCCACACAGAATTGCTACTTGCATGGAAATAATGCTCATTAAAGAATGTATGTAAGGTGGAAAGTGGGTGTTAGCAGAATGAGTGAGAGGGGAGCGCCTCCTTTTTGGATCATTAGTAATTTCTGCATATTTTATACCTCCATGTGTTATCAATCTGTTCATTCTGCATCTCTTTTACTATAGAAACATGAGGGATTGGGTGAGGGTAGGACAATACTTTCTTCAAGAGTACCTAGGATGCCTGCTGCTGTAACCTCAATGTGACCATCAATAGACTCACGTAGTCTGCTCCACACAAGTGATGGGTTTGTACCCACAGTCTACAGAAGCTCAGCATCTCTGGAGGCTTGCAATCCACCAGAAGCAAGGAGAAGTGCAGACTGGATCGCCACCATTTCAGGAAGGCAAAAACCAGAAAACAGGCCTGCTCAGCTTACGCCCCCAGACTCTAGAACCTCCTTGTCAACACGAGACTCGCCCCTTCACTTCTACATTTCAGGTAGGCACGCAAGTCCCTCCTCTTCAAGGGATGGCGCGTCCCTAACACCAAGTTTCACTCCACCTGCACTCTCACCTAACCCGAGATTGGGCAAAACCAACAACCCCTGCTGATTTCCTCCCTGCCTGCTTATAACCCCAATGTTGCCAAATTGGCCACCCTCCATCCCCCGTTGTTAGCCTCCTGCTTCCTTGTACCTCTGCTTTCCTCGCTGTGTACTCTCCCGGCCCCCATGACTCGTAAAGGCCTGTGTTGCTTCCAGAAGCAAGGCCCACGCTTAATAAATGCCCTAATAATAATAAATATTACGCACCACTGCTATTATTAAGGTATTTATAGGGTTCCATGTAATAATGTCCCCCCGCCAAAATGTCTCGTGACAAAAAAGTCCGTTTTTTGCTGAGAATAATTACATTTGTTTTTACAGGGGGGGGGGGGCAGGGGACATCCCCGCAACCAGTCTCCATTGATAAGTTCACCATATATAATGCCACCAATGGCTTTTCTCAGCGACATTATGTATGGGGACATTATTACCGGATACTATTTATTGAGCACTGACCTAGCTTCGGGAAGCAATGGAGCGCTTTACAATCATAGGAGGAAGAACATGGTGAGCAAAGCACAGAAACAAGGAGCAGGGAGCTAAAAAGGGAGGGCAGGCAGTTTGGTAGCATAAGGCATTAGAGAGCAAAAGGGGATTACTCGAGTCCTTCTGATTGCTTGGGGCAGCCCCATGGACAGACCTGGGGGCCGGCTGGTGAGAACAAACAAATCCCAAAAATTTACTCTCAGCAGCTAAGTGAACAAGGGAGAGTTGGTGCTAGTGGGGTCCCGGCAACTCATCGAGTTTGAACTCTGTTGATTTGACAAGCCTCTCGGTTTTGGAACAGTATTCCCTCCCCCTTTTTTTTTTAAAGCTTTCATCATATTGGGCTGGTTGGGGTAGCCTACAGACAATCCCAATAGATCCTTAATAGCCATCCAGCCTTCGTGTTAAGCCGGACTGCAAGACAGACCCCTTGGGTCAAACACTAACTTTACACATCGCTTTGACCACACTCATCTCATAGGACACAGAGACAAGAGGTTCCATCATAGGCACCTGGTGCTACTGATAAATAATTAGTCTTCTACGCTTTGCAGGTTCTAGTGAATCCAGACCCCAGACTAAATAATTCCATAAGATCCCATCAAACCTTGTTTCCTAATGCCTTGAGTTCACAGGACGGGGTGCTGATGTTGAGAAGTTGTTGGTTCACCTCAGGAAGCAGTACCTAGAAAGCATATTGGTATGCTCTTTGAGAGGAAGCACTTCGGGAGAGTGTGTAGGAAGGGTGTAAGAACACAATGGACAGATGGACATGTTGAGGCTATATAGACACATGAGGGCACATGGAAAGTGAATTCACAGGGAAGGTGACAACACTTAGGGTGGTTTACAGAACCCAGGGTAGTGGACACACTGATGGTGTAAGGGCTGAACTGCAATCAGCACTACAGTGCAACGTTATCCCTGCAGTACAAGTAGACCAGTGACCGGGTTACAACTCCCCTGGTAACTCATTGATGTGACGGTCTAACACAGATGAAGACCAAGAGACCATTGCAAGAGAAGGATCTATATGGCCACAGTATAAGCACCTACCCCGGGATCCTCGGGTGAAGTCCAAGAGGATGGAGATGTGGAGGTCAGAAGCCAGACCCTCCTGCAGAGAATTCACCAGCACCTCGTGCATAGAATCCACCTGATGAAAAAGGCAGAGGAAAATGAGTGCAATTTATGTAGCAACATTGAACTATGGGTAAAGCCTTTGGATACCTTAAAGGTTATTGGGTATTGATGGGTTAAGTAGGAGTGGGTTGCAGGCATCTCATGGGATGAGCGAACCATGTAGGGTTCTCGGAGAGGGACAAAGCAGAAGGGATACAACTATAGGGCATGACAGCGGAGGCCCTCTGATGGTGAGCAGGGCATGGTGGTATACATGCCAACATTATCCATTCCACTTGGGAGAGGCCAGACCAGTCCTGGCTTTAACTTTGCATTCTGGGACTTGTAGTTGTGCATTTCCCCATTATAAATCCAGGACTACAACCCTGAATGGAAATGATAACATTGGCATGTATGTGGTGGCTCATGGGTACACCTCTTTGAGGGAAAGCACATATGTAGGATACGGATTTTGAGAATACTTCTTTCCTTTTGTGAACATTTTCCCACACTATTTTGTAGCATAGCGTAAAGGATTGGCACATTTGTTTTTATTTGACTAGACTCCACTAGGACTGTATTATTATTATTGTAATGGTCGTAGCTTGCTCCCATCGTAGATTTAGGTTTAGATAGGCGTTTTTCACACCCCTGATAAAAGTTCAATAAACACCCCTGAACTGTGATCACTTGTGTGGGTCTTACTTTGATACCATGCCTTCCATGCCTTCCTTAAACCGTATACCAAATGATCCCACCACCCAAGGGTACGCATATCCCCCAAATCCTAGTATGCTTCAATTCAACGATTCTAGCAAGCGTGTCTACCCAATCTTCAAGATCCCACTGCAACATACTACTCCTTAACCCAGTGATCCCCGCACTGGTATTATTTGCTGCAGGGATATCACGCTTATTCGCTCCAACGAGCCACACATTTCAAAAATGTAACCCCTGTAGTCTCTTCCATCTAACATCTAGTGTATCCACCCTAGCCCATCCCACAAGCTTCAGAGGGCATTGGTCCTTATTCTGCACTGCAGTACGTACCAGTTCCTGCTCCATGGGGCCAGTACCGAGGTAAAGTGAGGCCATCACCACACGCTTCTTTGCTGCCTTGATCTGTGCCTATGAAGAAGGGAGATAATAAGTGCACTATCATTCTGAGGTTTACTGTCAATACAAAATCCAAAACACCACAACTCTCCACTTTGTTCCCACACCCTCCTGAGATTCCACTGTGGGCTTCTCAGAAATCTAGAGATGCACCTGTATAGCTATTGCACACAATGACTACACTGGCCCCGCCAGCAAAGTCACACCTGGATGGATGTTAAGAACATCTATATTGGGCTTCAGCTCCTGGAGAAGCCCTTATAGTGAACTGACCTACCGATCAGACCCACTTCTGGAGAACCTCCTTCCACGTGGTCTATGTTTATTTTTTAGGAATTTGTACAGCGCCAAAATGGTACACTGCACCAAACGCGGAGCACTCGAAGGCCCTGCAGCACACCAGAGTCATACCAAGAGGTCCAGGTCCAATATGCACATAGTTTACAATAGCCCATATATTGGGGCCATGTCTGGATGGTGCTTTAGCACATCTTCAATACTAGCCTCTCCATTGGGCCTATTTGTGGAGGCCCTTCAAAGAGTACATCACCACAGTGATGTTTTCACAAGCAGCCCTTAGACACAGCCCCACTTCGGCTGTCCTGTCCAGATATCGGACTACAAACGGGCATTAAAAACCATCCCTCACTACCCTTAAACTGGCATCACTCATCCTCATCACTGTCTATCATACCAGTCATCCATCATTCTTTTTACAGGCCGTCATTAATCTCAATACCTTATCGTCATCACAGTTCCTCCTTACTGCTGCAGCCTTCCTCCATGTCGCAGTCACTCATTACAGACCACACACCTCACCCTTTTCACAGGCCCGTATTAACCCAGGATCCATCATCCTCACACTCCTACATTAACCTTACCTTGGCATCCCCAATTCTCGTCACAGCGCCTTATTTTACCCCGGCATCCCTCATCCTTATCATAGTCCCTCATACTTACCGACATCCATCATCCTCATCACTGTCTCTCATTATCCCTTCCATGCTTGTCAAAGTCCTTTCATTATCACCACAACCCTCATCCTTGCCAAAGTCCCTCATATCTCCTGCAACCCTCACCTCGTCACAGTGCCTCATTACCACCTAACCACCGTAATTTTCCTCAGTCCCCAATTATCACCGACAACCTAATCTTCATCACAGACCTTAGCCTAGCATCCCTAAATGCAGTAAGTGTCGCTCTTTACATGGCATCCTCATCACAGTCCCTCATTACCCCCACTTCTCTTATACCCATCACAGTTTCTCATCACTTGTTCCACACATTCTGGTCACTGTCCCACATTGCTATGGCCACCTACAAGCAGATGAGTAAGCAGAAGACCTGCAATGTATAATATTGCTATCTAGCACAAGCATTGTATAAAATCAGACCAAAGATAGATACTATTACACAACATTTACATTGATGTGAAATTCTACTTAAATTTACACCAATTAAGGTAAGTTTCCATATAAAGAAAATACACAAAATAGATCCAAAACTCCTTTGCCATCTGTACAATATGTATGTTAAACTTTGCCACCATACATATAAAATTAATTTAACATTTACAAAAAAAGCAAAGTAATTGTATTGCTATTATGTCCCTTTAATTAACCCTCCCGGGAATGTTTCACATTACAACCATAAAAAAATAAAAACATCTTAAACAAACACACACACACACACACACACACACACACACACAAAAACTAGGTTAAGACGAGTGTTCCATGGGGTTTCAGAAAATAAAACTTCCTAATAACTTTTGGACACTTCCATGGAATATTCTGAAACACTGGCACAATAGATTTTGGAGACTTCTATCTATACATGGAAAATTACAAAAGTGTTCATAGACTGCTTCATATTTTTTTAAACAATGTTTTAATTGCATTTTGGAAACCTTTTTATATTGAGTTTTCCCATAGGCAAAAACTATTTTTTTTCAGCCCAAATCACAAAATTGACCCTTGGATTTTTGGCACGCACCTAGATCAGATTAGGAACTGGTGGCCTAAAAAAGTTGAAAATCATGCCAATTTTGCGATAGTCATGGTTTAGCCTGTATCTATTTTTCACATATGTGCAGAATTAATGGACATGTTTTTTACGAACGGTGCATGTAGGAGATGAAAATTCCCATCAAAGTTAGTACGACTTTGATGCTAGTTCAACTGTATGAAACATGTAGGAGATGTACATTGCGTAATTAAACATTGTTAATCCTCCTTTCCTAGTACCCCCACTTTTTGTACAAACCAGGTAATGATTTGAATGCTTATTTTGGTGATGAATATCAAAATATCCAACTATTCATTGACTCTAACTCTCCCAGTACCACATTTCCTTAACATCAATTTTTTCCTTGTAAAGGCCCGATTTGCAACTCTTTTCCGCCGCCTCAATCTCATTTCTTTAGAAACTTTCCATCCACGAAGATCCCCACTTTTTCTGATGATCCTGTTCCAGCATAAGATATTAAAACTATTGCCTTGCTTTCTCTGGCTCAGATTACTGAATGCCTCTTTTAGCAATGGTTTTTTCCTGCCTCACTTATAAATCACTGAAGGCTGAAAAAGCAATGGCCTAAACTCACTGGATCATGCCAACCTTCGGCATAGTACTGCCGTTACTTGGGATGATTTTGAGAAATGGCCAGTTCTTCAACTTTATATATAAACATACAAAAAGACTAGGGGTTCCCCCAAGAGTATTTGGCTGCACCCTAGTAGTGAACACTACAGTATTATTGCATAATGAGAATCATTCAAAAACAAAAAGGAATGCAAATGAAACAAAGTGATCTCAAAGGTGTCTTGACTTTCATTCTTAGAATGTGTGGCCGTCTGGCCAGCAGGTCTGCTACTATGTTCTGATGGCAAGTGGGCTGTATGACTTTAATGTTAACATTTTCCAGCAAGGGAATTTTGCCAGAATGAGCACTCGTTTTTAAGAAGACAAGATTTTATGAGTCTTTTCCTGTGTACAGAGTCGCATTGACGATGGACACTGGGTCCAAAACGCATTGGCCACACACTCTGCCTCGCAAGCACAAGATAAAGAAGCACTAAGAATAAAAGTCATGACACTGTTGAGATCAAGTTGTTTTATTTATATTTTGTTTTTGAATGATCATCATTATGCAATAATACTGTCATGTTCCCTACTAGGGTGAAGTCAAATACTGGTGGGGGAACCCTCAGTCTTTTTTTATGCATTTCCTGCTTTAAAGGCGCAATCCAGGCACTTTGAGTAGTACCAAATACAATTTCTAAATATATGTAGAGGAATTGATCATTCTTGAGTTTTAAATTGTGTTGTACCAGCTTACCCCATTTTGTGTATTCCATTCTTGAGCTTTCACAGTACTTATGCAAACACTTTCTTTAACCGGACTATCAATATGGAGTCTGTCCCTACTGCAGGACACAGTCGGGTACCCTTCAGACATTGAATGATGTCCTGCATGTGCAGGATTCCCAAGAGTCTGGTCTTCTTGTTTTCTTCGATCTCTCAGCTGTGTTTAATATGTCAGCCCAGTGGTTTGATTTTAGCAATCACGCTCCAGCCTGGGGGCGGCGTAAATGGCCGGTAATGGCTTGCCAGCCGGAGCTAGGCAGGCCACAGCATAGCGAGGGCCTCCACGAGGGCTGCAGGCCGGTACTGCCCTATATGCCCCCTGGATGGGATTGCTATTCACACTTGGGGTTTGCCTGGGCTGCAAATATTGTATTTATTTCCTTGGGAGATGGGCTCTGCGCTAATGCATGAACACAATGTCCTGAGAAATTCTTTTAAAAAAAGACATGGCCACCGCCATAGGAAAAAAGGACATAGTCCCTTTTTCATTTCCATGGTGGCAGCGGGCAGGAGGAGAGGCAGGACCCAAGCACAAAGCTCCTGTCCAGCAAGTATGTTTGGGCGGGGGGGTGCCCCGAGGGGAGGTTGGGGCTGTGAGGAGGCAACAGGGAGGTGCTCCCTGTTGCCTCCCCACAATCAAGATGGCGCCACCCGGGGGAGGCCTCGGGTGACTGGAAAGAGCGGGCGGTACACACTGTATTCTCGACTGTTCTTCCAGCCACCTGACTGGCTGGGCACCATTATCAGGTGCGAATAACATCTCATCGTTCTCATATTAGTATGAATGGTACCATCTTGACATGCTTACCTTGATCTCTGTTGGGGAAGGAGTCGGCCTCCAGCCCTGAGGAGGCTCAGGGCGGTGGGACTACCGTCTGATAATGTCCCCGTTCCGAGCCTCCTCATTGGCCCTTACTGGGTACTAATAGGTAAAAATCCCAAACAAAATCCCCTTGGAAGTCCTATTAATCCAACTCCAACTCCCCTAACACCTCAAGTACTGAGACGAGGAACAGGAAGAATGAGTTGGTATGGATTGAAGGAAGCCCTAAGCAGAACACGCAGACTAGTTGTTGAAATGTAGCTCAGCGGCCAGAATATTTAAAGATGGTTCTCACTTGCAATCAAGCGAAGGAAATAAGAGAAGCAGCTCGGACGAAGCAGGAAGCAGGACCACAGGTGAAAGCCGACACACGGGAGCCGACCGTGCGGAAGCAGGCAGGCGCTTTCAAGCTGCCGCTTGTCAGAATTCCTTACTGGAGTGGCCAGAGACCCAGAAGAGCGTGGCAGGCTCTAGGGGAGAGCCACGAAGGAACCTGCAGCTGCAGAGAGGCTTTCAAGGACGCGGTAGAGCAGAGTAGCAGCAACTTTACTGGCAAGTGACTCTGATGCCAGCGGAAGGGCTGAACGACCGTCTGCACAGTCGGAGACGCCATTCCCGAATTGAAACTTCGTCGCAGCAACGTGCCTCTGGTCTGAAACGCTATGAGACACCAGTGAGTTGGCCCAGTGATGGTGGGAACCCTGGGGCGTACCGACAGGCACATGAACAATTAAAAGTGCATTTTGAATATCGACCAAGTAAATTAAAGAGACAGAATTTGCACAATTCGTCATGCTTGCGATGTAGGCATAGGGAAAGCTAGAGCAAATGTTATCACAAGAAGATTAATGTTAACGAAGAAACTGAAAGACAGAAGTTGCATATGTCTCCATATATGAGAAGTTCATATGGGGAAATTTGGAGCAAGCATTACCATGAGCAAATGGATATACTGGTAAAGAAGATAAAAGACAAAACTTGAACAAGTCTTCATATGTGAGATGACCATATGGGGAAGCTTAGGAAAAGTAACATCTAAAGTCAAAGTAGTATAGACCGTGCAGGAGTACAACTGTGTTATACTAGGAAATAGAGAGAACACTGTGAAATGATACGTGGCAGGAGAGTATACCAGGGGATCTAGAGAAACTACTTATTTCTGGCAGGGGTGTATACCAGGAATTCATCCTTGAGAAGTTATGTAAAAGAGACGCATTTGCCATTCTGGGGGCAGCGGCGTAAAAGAGACACTTTTGCCAACCTTGAGAAATTGTTGTAAAGAAGAAAAGACATTCTCGCCGTCCTTCCTGAAATAATCCAGGGGAAGGGAATTACACTCTGGATCCAAGGACAATTCTTTGGAAGAAACAATTTTTGTTGGATTTATCCATTTGTTTAACATTTTAACACTTTTTTGGTTAAGCCTAAATTAGAGACATTTTTCCTTCCACTTCTTAGTTGTTAGTTTCTAATGTGAGGATCAGATATGTTTTGGACACATGGACAGTTTACATAATTTGACAACAAGACACAGACTGATCTTTATGAGTTTCCTAGGCAGGTAAACTCTTTAGGATAGGGACAGAGAGGCATTTATCAAACCCTTTTCTTTTAATAAAGATGTCTGCTGTTGAAAACACTACCACTTTGTATCTGCCTCTCATTTCTTACCCCTAACATCAAGCACCTTCCTTTCACACATGCTAGCACTTCACATTCACTCCCTCTACCCTAAACACACTTGCCACTCTTTCAGGCACAACACACTACCACTTGCACTTACTAACCAATACCTCACCTGCCACAATAATCACCTCTACAATGCACTCCCCACCCCCTCCCTTCCTGCTGGTCTCTTGGTCTGCCTCTACCTTTGTCCTCACATGAACAACCCACAACTTCCTGTTTCATGGGGTCTCTTAACCGCCTCCTCCTCTGTTAGGTCTGCTGTCCCTTGCCATCTGGCCCAGTCTTCCCTATCCAGGAGGTGTTATTTAAAAGAACCTTCAAATAGCCTCTTGAAACCACTCTACTTTCTCTGTACTGGCCCGCTGTGAATCAATGGTGGGCCAGTTCAGTCATCGTGTAGAATGATCCAGTTCATGCTACTGGGGGTCTTGCCTGGCTGCTCCTAATGTAAGCCAGGTTTTATTTTAGTGGCGTTTATGTCCCTGGTGGTCCAGGGTGCTTGTGCCGGTTTCTTTTCCAGGTGGATCTTAGCTGGCAAGTAGTACAAGGCTCTGAAACCAGCTGCGTAGGAGCTCCGGCTCCACGTTCGGCAGTTTAATTCCTTTGAAACTTCATGCGTAGGACACAGAGTGGGTGCACAGGGGCGCTGGTTCTGCCCACTGACTCTCACTAACCGTGCCGGAGAGGAAGTACCTGGGCGTGCAGTGCTTATGTTTTTCTCATGCAGTACTCTTCTCCCTAGACTGCAGTGCTTCAGGAAAGAAAAGGAAACACTTAGAAATTCTTTGGAGTCATAGACATGACGTGATGCAAATGAGTACTGCACGTGAATAAGCTGGCACATGGAGAGGGGACAGGAATTGGGGCCTTCCCAACCGCCACCGTCCTCCTCTGGGGGTAGGACTGGTTCTGGGTTCCTCCTTGGTAGCCCTTCCACCCCAAGCTGAGCAGAGTTCCCATCTCCTCTTGACAAGGGCAGGGTACTGACAGTCACAATGACCTATATGTGGTATTATTAGGTCAACCATCTTACTTACTCTTTTCCTATTGTATAATCAGCTTTATTTTAGTTAACTTTGTGCTATTTCAATATCGTTTTATGTTTGTTGGTTGTGCAGCACCATACAGCCTTACGGCCAGTGTTCCGATCCTGCGTTGAATGAAACTACAAATACCAGAAGGCCCTAGAGGAGCCGCAAAGGTCAAAGTGGTCATACAGGGGTCTAGCAAAATCCATGTACAGTCGAAAGTCTTTGACCGACAAACCATTGAAAAGACAAGGGAAGTAAATCCTGAATCAGAAGAAAGTAAAAGGAATAGTAAAATGGCAAGAGTGAACCCGGCGGAGGGATGCCAATAGAGAGGGGCAAAGTCTAAAGTCCAAAGAAACAGTGTGTTGACAAAAGTGAACCAGGTAGAGGGATGCCCACAGTGAGCTGTTGCAAAAAGACATTAAGATTTGTGAGTACTAAAAGAGAAATTGATTTGTGAAAAGTCATAGTTGAACCCAACGGGAGGGAGGCTGATATTCCAGAGGGGTCTACCCCCTGAAGATGGGGACCAAGGGAGTGAAGAATCAGTGCAATCCGAAATAACTTTTTGTTTGTTATTTGAACCTATTGGATACTCGGAAGCAGGAGAGACAACCTCCGAAGATCCCAATATTGATGAGAACTGTTTGAGGGGTCTGTGCCCCGGAGAGGGGGACCCAGGGCTGAAACCATCACCCAACGTACATTTGGAACAGAACTTCTTTTGTTTGTTATTTTTGAAATCTATCAGGTCCTTGGGGGATAAGTGTTACGCTCACCTGGTATCCACAGGGACGCCACCCAGCTGGGTTATTCGCTCGTATGCTTCTCAGCTTTGCCCTGATGTGGTCTGCGGGGTCGGTTCTGCCTGAAAATACAGGAGGACTGTGTTCAAGACTGACCGACTGGGGTAAGTATCCCCCCTCCACTTCCGTATGTTTTCAGTCCCTCTGGCGCCCTCTCCTCACCTTGTGGTAGAATTAGGCATGCTCTCCGTCTTGCCTTCTTTGCAGGGGTGTGTTGTCTTTCATGTGCGAGTGCGGTCCAGTTACTTCACTGACGCTGGCCTGTTTGATATTGTTCAGGTAGGTCTTATTGCTGTTTAGTTTTGTTGCTATCCTACATGCCTTTCTTTGTTTAAAATGTCTCTTTTTTCTCCCTAAGCTATGCGGAGCTTCAGCGCGGCGAACTGGCTTGGTTGAGCCCCGCAGGTAAATGATGGCGCATTAAGAGCGCTATGATGCGGTAAGCGCTATGCGCAGCGTTGCAAAGTCTTGCCTTTGCTAACCTGTGTTTTCCTTCCTTGTAGGTCGTGGTGTTCTTCAGCGCGAGTGGAATGTCCGGAGTGGTGCCAGCCGAGAGGCGACCAGCCAGGTAAGCCTTTTGAGCAGTTCGTAATTTGTAAACGTCTCTACAGCTTTCTTTAATGTTGCCTCTATCTTCCTCTTTCAGGTCGTTCTGTCCAGGAGGCGTGTAGAATCGAGGAAGCTGTTCTCAGTAGCTGCGAGTGTTTAAAGATGAAGACTGCAGGTAAGATGCTGCTGCTAATGATGTTCCTTTTGTCTCCTTGCAGGTTCTGCTTCTCCGAGGTTTGAGGGAATAGCTTGACACGGTGAGCGTCATGTTGCAAGCTGCAAAGTAACACGAAGCATGTTCTGCAGTCAGGGTGTGTTTTATATAGCCCAGGTAAAGTAGTACCAGGGAAAGTAGTTCCAGGCCTGCCACACCCAAAACACTAGACCGCATAGCTTGGTTCTTAGGAACCAAGCTATGTGGATGCCTCCATGTTGGCTGACAATACAATAAAGTAGTTCCCAAGCACATTGTTGTTCATGGTGTATGAGCCTGGCGCCATAGGCGCCAGGACTGGCCCCATGAGGGCTTTTGAAGAGGATGCCTGACTCCTGACTCCACCTGGCCAATGGGTTTGCCAGAGGGGGTTTTGGGTGAGGGTCGTGACAATAGGAGACTTTTTGTAGAAAAGAGACTTAACCACCGAAGGTCCTGATACGTGAACCGAACTGTTGCCTCGTGGTGGGAAAGTTCGAGAGTGTGCTGTGCTCAAGACTCCCACCTTATCCCGTGCTAAAAAAGTGCGGAAACGAGACTCCCGTCTAACACATCCTGACTTATCATTAGTGAACACTTTTTTCTTTCTTGTGAACCCCATCCCGCACTCTTTTGTATTAAGTGTAAAGATTGGCAATAGGTTTTTCTTATTATAGGCCCTTTTATTTGACAACGCCACTAGGAGGACTGCCTTATTCTATTTTTATTAGATGGCCGTAGCTTGCTACCATCTTTGATTTGGGTTTAGATTAGGCGTTTTTCCAACCTACCTATACAGTTTAATAAACACCCTTGAACTGTGATCACTTGTGTCTGTCTATTCTTGATACCATGCCTTCCTTACACTTCCAAATAGCTCCGTGTTAATTCAAGTCCTTTCCATCTTTGAAAAGCATCACTTATTTCAGAAACTTTGAGCCAAAACCATTTTGCTCCACAGCCTCAAATACGTAGCCCCATTCTGTAGCATCAATGTTTCATTTCTGTCTCAAGAACCAGCATAGCCAGTGGGAGACCCTGAGCTGTGTGGTGGAGATGGTGAGCTCCCCATCCTGTCAGGCATGCGTCCGTCGTGACTACCGCCTGTATCTCGGGATCGTAAAAGGGTTTCCACTTGGATAGATTGTCTCCTGTCCACCAGTGGAGGCTTTGTACAAGTGTTGGCGAAATGACCACTAGATCGTCCCACTGACCAATTGTCTGAGACCACTGTTTCGCCAACCATTCCTGCATGGGACGCATGTGCAGCGCGCGTGGGGGACCGGGTAAATACAGGATGCCATCATGCCCAGCAAACGCATTGCTTTGCGTACTGTTATATGGCGACTGGTTTGATATTGCGGAATTTGCAATAGTATATTCCGAATTCTTTCCTCTGAAGGAACAGCCAACCCCTCTTGAGTATTT
Source organism: Ambystoma mexicanum (assembly GCF_040938575.1). Taxonomy (NCBI): domain Eukaryota; kingdom Metazoa; phylum Chordata; class Amphibia; order Caudata; family Ambystomatidae; genus Ambystoma; species Ambystoma mexicanum. The sequence continues at coordinate 1,052,000,695 of NC_090926.1, forward strand.
AGAACAGCTCCTAGAAACTGCTTGGAGGTGCTGGGCACCAGACATGATTTTATCTCGTTTATGGAGAAGCCCAATTTGAAGAGGAGGTTGATAGTTCTTTAAATGTTTGTCCTGCAAATTACTGGGGTCTCCCCCGTGATGAGCCAGTCGTCCAGATAAGGGTACACTAGGATTGCCTCCCTGCGTAGGTGTGCCGCCGCCACCGCCAGTACCTTGGTGAATACCCTTGGAGCCTAGGCTATCCCGAAGGGCAGTACCTTGAACTGGTAGTGCTGACTGTCCACCTTGAAGCGCCGATATTTTCTGTACGCTGGGAACATGGAAATATGAAAATAGGCATCTTTCATATCCAATGTTGCCATGTAATCCCCCTTTTTTAGGAGGGGATTTACCTCTTGGAGAGTAGTCATGTGAAATTTTTGGGGCTTGACATACTGGTTTGCAGGCCGTAAATCCAATACTGGGCGCATTGTCAAATCTTTTTTTTTTTTGGCACAAGGAAGTAAGTTGAATAAATACCCTTGTTTACCTGGTGTCCCGGGACGAGTTGTATCGCGTCCTTTGCGAGAAGATTTTCGATCTCTTAGAGTAGGATCTTCTGGTGGTCTAAGGAGTGTATTCTTTGTCGTGGTGGGTGGTTTCGGGGACGCTCTAGGAGTTCTATGCAGTATCCTGCGGACACTGTGGACAGCACACATCTGTCTGATGTGATCCCTTCCCAAGCTTGGGTGAAGATGGAAATGCGTCCCCCTACTGGGGATGCGTGAGAAGGGACCCTGAACGGAGCGTCACTGTTTTGGTGGAGGCTTGCCCCCCCCCTTTATTGGGACTGCCTCTACCCCTACCACAACCTCTTTTGTTACCCCTGCCATAACTCTGGGTAGATATCTGGTTAGTGTTCCATGGAGTACCCTGGCCTTGGGAATAGTTTGAGCCTCTTTGGGAGTTTTGTCCGCGAGGCCGACGAAAATTGCCATTCCCTCTCTGGTTAGGGGGTTTGTTGGTTAGTTGCCCTAGGGACTTGAGTGTCTCGTACTCGTCCTTGGCATTCTTCAGCGCGTCCTCGACCGCCTGTCCAAACAATAGATCGGCTCCAGCGGCTTATCTATCAATGATGCTTGGGTCTCGGCCTTGAAACCAGACTGCCGTAGCCAAGCATGCCTCTTGATGACCGTGCTTTCAGCAATTAATCTGCCGGCGTTATCTGTGGCATCAAAGGTTGCAACCTGACACGGCTCTCCCCTCTGCCGAAACTCGTGCCACTTGGCTTTTTAAGGGTTCTGGGGCGGAGTCTATGAGAGCCGCCACTTCTTCCCACTGGTGGCAGTTGTAACTAGCCAGCAGGGTGGTGGAGTTGGCAAGTGGAGGCTACTTTCCTGCCCAAGCCATAAATCTTCTTGCTCTCCTTCTCGGGGGGAGCTTCGGACGATGACAAGGGTGTTCCCGCCCTCTTACGGGTGTTTGTAACAACCAGGGAGTCCGGTTTGAGATGTCCCCTTATGTACAGTGGGTCAGATTGGGCTGCCCTGAAAAGCTTTTCAATTCTGGGGTTTACTGCCCTAGTGATATTGGGGTTAACAAGGGAAGGGTCTAGCCTCCTTTGTATTGACTTGCTCTTTCTCTACCGGGGAATCTACCCTGTATGTCTCTGGGTCGTCGTCCTCCTCCTCCTCTTGGTCCTCATCATCCCCATAATAGCCTGTCCCAGTTTGTTCTTCGAACATGCCCACGTCTGGTTTCTCAAAGGATGGATCTCTTAGAGCCTGAGGGAATTGACCCTTCTGGGGTATAAGAGAGAAAGTGTTCCGGGTTTTTGGTGTAGAAATCTGCCAATGATGACATCCTTGACATTACTCTGTCTATGTCATCACTGGACAATTCCCTTGAACTGGGAATAACTCTTTCCTGGAGTGCTTTCCCTGTTTTATCCTGACTAGACCTACTGATTTGAACAGGGGTCTTAGGGACAACAGACTGAGATTTGTCCTGACTAGACCTACTGGCCTGAACAGGGGCCTTAGGGACAAGAGAGACTGGTCCATCTGTTTAGGTGGAGTAGAATGTAGTTTAGGAGTGGAAGTAGGCTGGGACTGCTTACTTCGTTGTTTTCCCGATTTTTTCGGCCCTATCAGAGCTTTTCGATGCCTGGCGCCGAAATTCGGGGGTAGAGTCCCTGTCTCTGGAGAGTGTAAGGGATTCGGTAGCAGCCTTCGCGCTGCCTGCAGGCGCCGACTCCTGGAGTGCGGCCTGGGGGTAGAGGTCGGCGTCATCCTCCGACGACCGAACCTCAGTCACTAAGGGGAGCGAGGCACTCTTAGCAACAGTGGAGGGTTGCCTGGTGTCATGAGGCGATCTCGAACGAGAACGCCCAGAGGACACTGACTCGGTGGACCGTTCTCTACATGCCTCTTTCCGAGAACTCGACGTGCGCGTCGAGTCTCGGTTGGACCTTTGTTTGCTGGAAGTGGTGTGGGTAGCGCTCGTGTCGCCGGGGGTCTTCCCATAGCTGCCCTGCCGGACAACCTTCCGAGGTCTGGGACTTGCACTTGGCTGTCCATCGACGCCACATTGCCCTCGCCATCCGAAAGTACGGCGTCGCTGACATCGCTGAAGGCACCCTCCGCGGCCATGGCTTCTTGTTGCCTGGCGTGGTGGGCCCAACGCTTTGTCGAACAGTCCTTAATGGTCTTCGGTTTAAACCGACTGCACGCTCTGCAATTCGCCTCGGGGTGGTCCCTCGGCAAGCAGAGGTTACACGTGGCATGTCTGTCAACCCAAGGATACTTGCGGTTGCACTTGGGGAAAAATTGAAAAGGGGTACCCTCCATACGCAAACTGTGGCAGCGGGCTGGGAGTGTAGGAATACAAGTAATGTACCTATATTAATCAGAGTGTAGGATATGTGACACCCCACTCTCCCTACTTGCAGGGCCGAGTCCAGAGGACTTCCGAGGCCTGGGCCGAGGCCAGAGGCCTTCCGAGGCCCAAATCCATCGCTGTAGTCCGATGGTTGAATTTTCACCGATCCGGCGTCGAGTGTCGGTGTTCGGAGACTCGACGTATAGGTGGAATAAACGGGGAAATATATAACAATATTTGTAAAATCTGACTAAGTCAGTAAACTCCGCTCAGTGCTTCCGATCAGCATGGTGGAAATAAAAAATCTGAGGGTCCTAGACGCGTGAGGGATCATGGGTACAGTGGACGTCACACTAGGGATAGTATTACTGGCACGCCCTGTGTCGACACCCATTTTCGAGTTTCGAAAAACAAACTAATACTCCGCAGCTTCCACTAGATGTCGGCCTATGCGCAGCATGTGATCTAAGCAGATTCCACAAGCCTCAGAAATATATATATATATCACACTTATGAATAAATTAATATTTGATAGCACACTCATGAATATAATAGTGATCAACAATGGGTAACATTACAATGGCACACTCTCTTTAAACAATGAGGAGTTGGTATAGAAAGGATAACGTAGCAGAGAATACTTTTATGGTTTCAAGGAAATGCAAGGTAGTAAAGAATGCAACACAGAAATAAACTTGATATGGTTTCAACAAGAGATAATATGATCACTTTTTCCCTTGTGACAACTCACTCCCCCCTTATGCAATAGGAAGAGATGAAGGACACACAGGTTTCAAGAATACAATTAATAATGCAGTTCAATTCCAGTTCCCCCCAGCAAGCTTAGAGAAAACTGGTATGATTTTAAACAGGCAAAAATACTTTTGAAGGTGATTGCAAGGGATGGGAAAATATGCTAAAATGCTTTTAACTCACTAAAGGATATTCAGAATAAGTGATAGTTACTTTAGATTGGTTCAGGTCAACACTAGCAATGATTCATGAATGATTATCAGACTGAAAACCAAATTCAGCAGTGGAAAGCAAGAAGCTGCTATTTTTAACATGTGGTGAAATTGAGCCAAATTGCAATTCGGAGCACTTTTTCCGCGTGCGTTAATTGCGATTACGGAAAAACTATAAGGAATGGTTTATGTTTGTTGGAAAGCAGAGGATCTTAGCTTTAAAATGACAGTTACATTTTGCTTCTGGGACGTGCGGTTCAAAGGATACGGACGTTTTTGTGAAGGTAGATTTTCTGAAATAAAGTCAAGATTTCAGAATGACAGATGCGCGTTTTACAGATTTGAAATCAACAAAATGGATACACGATTCTATTAATGCAGTTCTGGACAGGTTGAAATGGATGGGATAAGATTACTTTAGACTAAGAGATTGGTTCTGTAAAGTTCTTAGACTGGATACTCACTCCTAGTTTTGGAATAGAATGGACCTCGTCACAGATCTGGTCAGGTTTGGGCTGCGGTTCTCTCGTCACCCGACAGGTCTCCGGCCCCCTGGGTTCTGCTCACAGCACGGCCTCTGGTCTGCTATCGGCACTGCACGGCGGTCTGGTCTCTTGAACTGGATCTGATGGGTTCTGGATACAGCTCTGCTTTCTCTGGATCTTGGTTCTGGCATGGTGATCTGGGCTAGAAGCGAACAGCACGGCAAGGCTGTTGAATAGTTTGGTTAGGTTGCTGGATTCTGAGGCCTGCTGAGAAGAGTTCAGCTTTTGGGTTAGGCCCCTAGTTAAGGTTCTAGAGCTGGGTTCTAGAGCTTTGTTCTGGAGTCTATCTGAAGTCTGGAGTTTTCCGGCAGAGCCCTTCGCAAGAAATCAGTTGAAATGGAAAGTGAGTGTCCCTATCTGGGTCTCAGCAGTTCTTTTTATGTGTTTCCAAAGGGAGTGTAGAGGCTGACTTTCTATGCCCCACCCACTAAGGATTTGATAGGTTAGAGGATTCCCTGTGACCTGACTGGAGAAAGGATTAGTGAGTCAGAATGAGTCATCGGGTGTCATGTTTATGGCTGAAGCTGAAATCCCTCCCCTCTGCTTTTACTTAGAAATCAATTTTTCATAACCAAACATGCTTCCCAGATACACAAGTTGTTGAGAATACATGTACACATCACAGATTAATTAAGACAGGTCTCTGTTCAACCCTGAGCTTGGGTTCAGAAATGACAACTTATTTGCGATTTTAGTGGGTTTCGCAATATTGGTCCGGCCCCCAATTTTACACAGACCTACACACCCTCTATGAGCATATTACTGGAAGTTCCTAGGTTTCTAGCATAAACACTGCACCCACAATATTAATAAATCCCGGGGTTTGGTCTCAGAACATCATACGGATTTCAGCTTAGTCTCAAACTGTGAGTGAATTTTTCATATTAAGAATCCCAAAGTTGTACATTTCTGTCAGCTTGATACAATATTTTAGAAGCATTTTCCTTAAAGATATATCTGGTGCAATATTAAATCCACAACCCAGTATGGTCCACCCCTAGAAGCTTGGTGAGTCAGATGGTCACATATCTTGCTTCTCCCAGAGCAGTGTTGACAGTTACACCTAAAATCAGCATATTCTATTCATCCCAAAGCCCCCATTGTTCCTTCCTCCGGGCTGCAGAGAAATTCTCCTCCTCTCCTGATTTACATGTCAATGCGATATCCTGTGCTGTTGGTGGCAAGACCAGGTATGAAGGCTTCCCAGGGACAGAAGGCCTCTTGAACTTTTAAGTAAATCAGTCTGCCTTCTAATCAATGGCAACTTAGTTCCTTGTGAAAAAATATAACATTATAAACTGAAAATAAGCAACATATCTTTAATCAAGTCTTTTTCCACATTAAATTAATGTGTGGCACTCTATATGGCATTTTGATAGTCTTCTCTGCTTTGGCATATTTAGCTTCTGCAAGACAGCTCTCCTGTCAGGATTTCGGAATCGCCAGCACCTGTCAGAGGCGAGCACCGGTACTGCACCCATTTTTGACAGCTGTCTTTAAATCAAATGTCTTTAACATGGGATTTTGTCCTAATAACATATGATTCTTGCTGACGTGGTACTGATGTGGATTCTTGCAGTAGAGTAATGTAGAACACCCAACAAGAAGTCGTATCCTTTTGGTGGTTTTGTGAGCCATGATTTTAGCAATTTTGACACCAAATAAAATGGATTTTTGAACAGCTCTGTATTCCTTTGCACTGATTTTGCTCTGTGTGCAGCCAAATGATGGGGTCTGGCAATGGTCTCCTGTATTAACACTGACAGAGGCAAAAGTGGATGGTGGCCTATCTGTCAGGTTTTCACTGCGCACTTTCTGCCGATTTCTGGCCAGCAGCATGCTTTCCAGCGGCCATTATGATGTTTCTGTTCCTTAATGAAGGCAATATGGCCACGATAGCCAGAGCCATTCTATCACGGCTTGACTATGGTAATGCTCTGTTGTTAGGGGCCTCTTCCAAGGACCTATCCAGCTGTCAGGTGATCCAGAACAATGCGGGCAGGTTAGTTAAGAATTTGAAGAAGAAAGACCATGCTACTGCAGATATATTATCTCTGCACTGGCTTAGAGTAGAGGAACGCATAAAGTTCAAGGCTCTCTGTTTGGTACACAAGTGCCTCTATGGCACAGCGCCGGACTACTTGAAAAAGAGCTTAGTGCTCTACACACCCAGGAGAAATCTACGCTCGGAGGGTAAGTGCCTACTGACTGTACCTAAGTTCAAGTTGAAGTCCGGGTTGGGTAGATCCTCCCTGGTGCTGGCTCCTAAATTGTGGAACAGCTTTCCTGAAACTCTAAGGTCAGAAGTAAATCACCTTGCTTTCAGGAAGCGGTTGAAGACACACCTTTTTAGATGATGAATCGGGGGAAAGCAGTATTCAGGGTCATTTTTCAGGCCGCAGTATTCGTTATTTAATGTCTGTCGTGTAGCGGCTGTGTGTAAGTTTAAGCGCCCTGATGCCCTCGGGCTACCGGCGCTATATAAAAATAAAATACATACATACATACAGTAATGCACAGTTCTGTTGTAGGGCTTGGATGAGTGGGTTAAAACATCCCACACTCCAGCAATAGCGCAACATGTTAATACCATTTTTGTGTGTGGTAACTTCACGGGTCCAACTTAACTTCACTGAACACAAATAAAAATGAACAGTATAATACTGATGAACAGTGAAGAACAAGCATTATCCAGAGAGACAATTCACTTGAAAGCTAATGGTAAATAAATTGGGTAATTAGTTAATAAGACAGGTGGAGAACCGCTGATTAATAGTCATTTAACGAAGGAAAGGTAAGCAAAATCTTTGTATCAGCATAGAGATGGACCTGGAAACCGTGATCTGAAATTAAAGAAGCCATGAATAATGTATAGAGAATAAACTAAAGTGGGCCTACAAATGAGCCCTGAGGAACACCACAAGAGGGAGAGAGTGTGAGGAAGACCTCTTCTAAGAAATAGTAAAAGAACGATTAGAGGTATGACGAGAACCATTGAATGAGAGTACCTGAAGACTCAAGATGGTAGGGAGAAGAGTAGAATGGTCAACTATATCAAATGGTGTGCTAGGAGCAAGCAAAACAACTACAGTGGACAGTTTAAGATGTCTAGCATGAAGAGTAGAGTTTGAGACAGAGAAGGGCACTTTCAGTTGAGAAACCAGGTTGAATGCTGGAGTGATGAGATAGAAGCAGAGTATGTAGATTAAGATATGATGTGAGTTGACCGTAGACTAGGTGTTCAGGCAATTTAGACAAAAAGGAAGAAAAGAAATTGAATCAAAAAGGTAGAAGTTCTGTTGGGTCAAGAGGAGATTTCTTTTTTTTTTTAAGGTAAATGGGAGATGATGATGATGATGATGATGATAGCTGATGTAAAACAGCCAGAAGGAAATAATGAAAATGGAGCTGAGGATTGGAGCAAAAGCAGGGAAAACAGCTTTAAAGAAGCTGGGGCCAAAGGAGCAGTAATCTGGTGGGATCGCGAAACAGAAGAGAACACTCATTCAGAGATGGGGTGAAAAGGCAGAGAAGGGTTCACTAGGGAAGGAAGAACTAAACACATCAAGATCTTTAGCTGTAAAAGTTTAGGAGGCATCATGATTTAATGAGACTAATAGTTTAAATTATTGACGAAAAAACCTAGCAAAATCATGCTGGTTAAGTGTAGAACCCATAGAAGTGTCACAAGGGGGGAGTGCAAACATTTTATTTGGAGTAGAATAGAGCCTCTTAGGGAACTTTGACTGAGACTGAATGAGCGTTTGAAAATAGTTTGCTTTGGCTTGTTTGAGAGAGGAGGAGTATGAAAGAAGAATCTCAGAAAAAGATTGTAGTCCGATGTAGTTCTATTTTCAGTCATCGGCATTTCATTTTTACAGAGTTGGATCCTTAACATTTGTAAAGAAGTTCAGAACCATATTCATGGAAGCTTAAAAAGGTACAAGAAATCTAATGATGATGCAATAGCAGGGTGAAATGTACTAAACATATGGTTAATATCTGAAGAAGCAAGGTCCACAGAATCAGAAACACTTGAAGAGATACCAGTGATTAAAGCACAATGGTCAAGATTACGAGTGCCACAGTGCAGATAGGTAGTTGATGAAGTGGAGTAGTGTCATGATCACTGCTTCCAAGGAGCCAGGACCAGCCCAACGTCCTTGGAAGCAGGCCCCTAATCCTAAGCCTAGGCACCAGCCGGTCCCTACTGGGACCTTTTGGACCTTGTCCTGGCGCCGGTGGCACCAGGCTCATCAAAGCCATCGGTCCCGGCACTGGAAGCGCCGGGCTCATAATATGTGTGAAGATGCTTGGGTGGACTTACCTGCAGCAGACCATGCTGCTTACTTACCAGCTACATAGGAATCCTCTGTAAGCCGGAACTATTTTCTTACCTGGGTGGGGCAAGCTCCACGCCCTGGATACAACACTGGAACTCTTCTGGAACAGGAACTCTTTTCTTACCTAGGCGGGGCCGTGGAGGAAGACGCCTCATCACTCCTAGGCTATTTAAACCACACCCGATTGATGAAGCGTGCTTCGCGTTATTCTGCATCTGCAGCAGAACGCTCACCGAGTCTGTTCCAGCTTTTCTTCTTCCGATCCTGTACCTGCAAGAACAATACTTACCATTCCAGTATCCAGTCTTCAGCCGCCCCTGTAAAAGACAAGAAACAACAGGTTAGCACGACGACTTCACATGCAACGCATTCCTTACCTGGTCCATCGGCAGCGACCATTTCCTCACGCTGCACCTCCGCCTGGGGAGACAAAAGCATAGTTATTACTTACCGGCAATCCGCGAATTCCAGATGTTTTCAACACTGCAACCCAGCATCTGAAAGACGAAAGAAGAGACATTAGACAGGTATTTACTTACGTCCTTCGCGCTCTCCACAATAGAGCGCCTGCAACTACTCCGGCGTTTTCCAGCACCTCTTCAGCACGAACTCACAGCTGTGAAGGAAAGAGACAGTTAAAGCCCTTGCATTTACTCACGCATTTTCAAGCGCTTCTTTCCAAGGCTCTGGCTCCAGCTTTGGCTCTCTTCATTCCACCTTCTAACGCTAGAGCCCTGCAGAACAAATAGAAGAAAGCATTATTCCGAGCCCTGTTCAATACTTACGTGTCCACGCACCTAAAGACTATATGGACTAAAAGGTGTCCGGAAACTCACCGCTCGTGCTGTTAACGGCGGTTGCGATCCTCTGATGTTAAGAGGCCTACGTTTCACCCAGTGAAGGAACTGGCAAGGGCACCCTGCACCAGACGCAGATGGAGAGCCCAGCATTCACCTATCTAAGGTGAGCACGTTGACCTGGGGGCTCTACGGAGAAGCTTAGACGAGAGAGAGAGAGAGAAGGACACTCAATTGCCCAGATCTTTAACCCCATATATTCTTTCATCTGCAGAAATCTCACCCTTCGAGTTCGACACACAGTGCGAAGAGGCTCAGCCCAGAAGCCAATCGAGTCCTGCACATCACTTTTCAAGCCACAGACTCCTTCCTGCCTAGACCAGCGCCTCCGTGGGAATCAGGTGAGCGTTACAAGTAGCATGACGGAAGAAAAATGATGAAGAAACTACACAATAATCAGCAGATGGAGTAACATGAGTCGGAGTATGGAGTCGATTAGCAACAGGTTAGAAGAAATGAAAACTAGATCAAGAACCCATCTTTAATTATAAACTGAGGTAGAAAAGATCAGAGGGCAGGAGGAAAGATCAGATTGGAGAAAATGAATATTAAAGTCTCCAGCAACAATACATGAGGATCAACTGGGATACAAAATTCGTAATCCATTGCTGGCACTTGGTTACTGTGGGCAAATATATTACAACATTCGTATTGGGTATTAGTTTCAAAATGTTTTTTATTCCTGAGTAAATGAAATCTTTGTGCTGGTCTCATCAATATTGCTTGCTGTGTCCAACTGCACACGTTTTGTGAAATAATCTCTCCTCTAAAGTGTTACAACACAGATATTTGTATTCAAAATAACTTTGCGAACAAGTAAATCACTATTTTAAAGCAAATGCACTTAGATAATAACATAGCTCCAGTGGAACTTGAACATTTCTTGCTCTCAAGTCTTACACCGTCATATTTATTGTTACTAAATGTCTGCTTTAAGCAGGGTGGATTGACCTACAGGGAGCTCTGTGGATTTTCCAGTGAGCTCTGCACCATGGACCTCTTTTGTGTTATGGTGGATTTCCTCTTCTCTCCCATCCGCGTCCTATCCCCTTCCTCCAGCTCACCTCATCCCTCCACCCCTTTGAAGTAGAGAATTTGCTATAAAACTTCCAGTATGTTATTGATCAATCTTTACTAATGTTATAAGTCTGCTTTCATTTATTCCCCATATGGAGGAAAATGTGATTTCAGATTCACTATTTAGATGCAATTTTTCAATCTTTTCTTGAAGGAGAACCCCTCAATCTGGACATGGTTCACTTGCTTGCATGGTGCAATATGGGGCCACTTTGAAAACACATTTCCAGGGCTACCTTTGGTTCCCAGTCCACCTCTGCATTTAAGGGGTCTGAGATATGCATTTATAGGTTTGAAAAGTTATTTTAAATTTTCTTCCGGATGAGGGCATACCAAGCATGAAATAAGAGTAATTCAATCGACAACCCGGCCAAGTGTTTTAGTTTAATGTATGATGGTGTTACACAACTTGTGTCAACAGTTCGGAACCAAGTACCTTTTTTAAGGAACTACACATTTTTCAAAACGCTGGTAAATTTGTGAATAATCGCATATCCTTAATGACAGTAACAATCTTGTCAAACAAGGTTAACATAGAAAGCACAAGACAAAGATGCTTAAAGGGCATTTCTAACTTGACTAATCAACTCTAATGCCACAAGTGTGGCCTCCTTTGCAATATATTAGGAATGCAATATGAACTGACAGTGGTATTAATTGGCCTCATGCACGACACTGATGGTAGGACATGATGCCAAAATACTGTGCGTTTATTATTTGAGGTTTGATGTCACAGCAAAGATGCTAAAAATATACACTTATTTTTTCGCCACACCAAGTTGAACCCTTGTACAGCAATTTGTTATTTTAGGTTTCAATCCAAATTGCATAGAATGCCAGTAACTTGTACAAACACAAAGCAATCTGTTCTAATAGGGCAGACTGCTAATGTCACAATAAACCTATCTTTATGTTAATAAAAGAGACCATGATGATGCCACTAATATTACCCATCCCATGTGTGTAAAGACATCGCATTCAAAACTGCATACTGGTACTGATACTTATTTCTCAATGTTTACCATATTTGGGTACTCAACATGGCAACCCCTATACAAGGCCAATTATTGTAGGAGCGGAGCTGAATGCACCATCAGTAGAAATGCAAGCATATGGCCTTGCTGTACTATGCAAGTAGGTCACAGGAATAATATTCAATCTGCGTTTTCTTTTTTTCTGCTTCTGTTTTCATTTCAATACTTCCCTCACTGTCATTGGATGAATGTCCTTTAATTTTATTTTATTAGATTACTATGTTACCCTTGTTTAACTGTAATGTAAACGTCAATTTACCAATGTGTTAAATGTTTTGTAGTATCTTGAAAAAGCACTTTTGATATAAAACATGTGTCTGCATATGTTGTAATTGATTACAACTAGAGTCACAGTACTAGCACATTCTGTCTGAGCACATCTATAGTTTAACACAACACAGACAGAATTAATTTATTAAGTTACCACTTCTAAATCTGCAGTCACCTACATCTGACTAAATGTCCCTGAAACGAACCTCACTATCCCTCAAATAGATGTTCTCTCCCTAGTAAGCGCTGATGTAACGCCTATCTAGGTTAGGGGATAGAAAGAGACTCGCCCTACCCTCTCTCAAAACTTTTTCTGTCCTCTAAAATTAGTTGTACACATGTGGAAGTCAATTCTCTTCTTTTTATTTATATTTCTTCCATCCTGTGTGACTTATCACTTTCCAATATATAGTTTTAAAAAAAAAATTAAAATGCAAATAGATTTAGGGTGATGACCTGAGCCCTGAGACATGCTTAATAATTAACAAGCTTGGTGAAATAGTATCATTTTATGAAAAAGTGAAAAATTGATAGACACAAATTTAGCAATACAAAAATTGGATTGCGTTTGAACATTTTTTGAAAAATTATATATTGGGAAGTGATAAGCCACACAGGATGGAAGCCATATAAATAAAAAGAAGAGAATTGACTTCCACACGTGTGCACCTAATTTTAGATGATAGAAAAAGTATTGACAGAGGGTAGTGCGAGTCTCTTATCTATCCCATAATGCAATGTCAGCTAAGCAGCCACTATGGTCTCGGTCTCTCTTTCTAGCTTTTCCTCGCCTATCGTTGGTTAGTCTCTGGGAATAGGGAATGATGCCTTCTTTCGCCCTTCGTCACACACACTCCTTCCACAACCTCTCACACCTGACCCTTTTCTGTAATGATCCCAATGACTGTTCTTCTCCCACCACGACACTGTCCCTCCAATCTCTTTCTCCACCTTTCCACCTCCACCCTTCAATCTTACTTCCTTTCTCACTCCTATTCTTACCATTGCTTGTACTCCCAACTATTCCTCTACCTCTGTTGTTCCTTCTACACCTTCTCTCACACGGTGTCTGGTCAAAGGTTTGACACCAAAAGGATCGAATGACCAAAGGGTCGAGGTAATAGGACCGAAAACCAAAGGGTTGAATTTTTTTTTTTTTTTTAAAAATATATATTTTTTGGTTTTTGTTTAGTAAAAAAAAAAGTGGTTTTTGCAGCAAAAACAGGGGCTTGGGGGAACGCCCCCTCCCAAATAAATAAATAAATAAATAAATAAAATTTGACCCTTTGGTCATTCGATCCTTTGCATTCGAACATTTGACCTAGAACCCTCTCACACTACTTCCCCGCCTCCCACTGTTCCTCTTTCGCTACACCTACTACCCCATTCTCACTGTTACAGAGAAGGTGCGCTGCGCACCACTCTCAATGTTATAGACCCCAGGGATATGGTGCCCTGCTCACTATTCTACTATTAACTCCCTATGTACCACTAATGGGCTTTGCTCACTACTCCCACCACCTACTATCTTTACGCCTAACCATTACTACCTCTGCCAATACTACCCCACTCTACTAACTCTACTTGTTAGGCTCATCTCTCTCTCAACACAAACACTCCACAGACGACCTCTTTAGCAATAACTTCTGCACGCAAATCGCTCTCGCCTCCTCTGGTCTCTCGGACATCTACCCTCTTATATATCCCTCCCATTCTCTGGACTGGCCACTTACCCTACCAATGGCTTACCTTTCTCTTCAGGGGTGTGACAGGGGAGGGCATGGGAGGTTACATAAGGGATTCAAGCCCTGCCCCCTTTTCTACACGGTGGGCTGGCTCTTCTCTGTTGCTGGTCAGTGATCTTTCTTGTAAGGATGTCGATCAGCGAGACAACCGACACTGCCATAGCGCCGTCCTGGCAGGTAAGGAGCTAATGGGAGGAGGCCTGTGTACACATTCTCTGGCACCCAGGGTTATTGGGGTCACACTTTACCCCCACCCCTGACAGGGCGTGATGATTGGCCCGCCACATAGGATTTGGTATAATGAACTAGAGGGTGGAAAGCAGATCTAGTGACTGAGTTTGACCTATAAAGGGAACAGGCAGGTTGGGGTAATTACAACAGAGATTCTATATGTTCTGCATTAGTTGGGGAGTAGGACCCAGTGGACGAAGCCATCAAAAAAGGGGGAAGGTTCAAACCCTTATGAAAGAGAACTGGTCTAACATTGTAAAAATTACACTTGTTCCGCTGCCATCTACTCTTGCACATATGTCAGGCAGGTTGAAAGGCATTGAATTTTAAGTGTGACTGGGGCCGCAGAGAAGTCTACAGGTAGAATGCAAGACGAGTGCTTGGCAGGGAGTAATTCTTTTCTTTTTCTGGAGCAAGGGGGTTTCAGTTCATAGGGTCTGAAATGCAGACAGGAAGTTACTCAAGATGCTATGGCAGTCTAGTCTTATAACAAGCCACTTTGCGACCACCTTCTTGCGGATTTAAGGTAGGCAAGGAAGACCCAAATGGGTCACTAGTTGGAGAGATTGTCTGGTAGGAGGTTGAGTTACGTACTTATTCTATTTAAGTGAAGTTATCAGTAAAAGGATTACGTAGGCAGTAGAAACGTGGTACTGTAACGACTATCATGTTTTTGCGCATGTAAAAAAAGATTTGCTTTTGTTCGTTGTAACAATTTCGATAAATGCAAAACAGCATTTCATAGCAGGCAGCACTATAGCATTAGTGCTCTTTTTGGAAAGGGCAGTTTACTCCCAGAGTAGAGCAGATGGCAAATGGTCAGAGAAATGAACACATGTTCTCCATTATTCCTCCTTGGGACTATTTGTGGGGTTTTATGGACTAAACGGCACGTTTGAGCCTCTGGAGAGTCGGACAAGTGGTAAACAAGGAACTGCTGTGGATAGTAATGCTGGAGGCAAATATTGGCAGCCAAGACTAGTCCCATTTGCACTGCAAAGGTCTAAAGGCTGGAGTGTTTGCTTAGGGTGGACATGACTTTAGTCCCTACCATCTAGCGTGTTAGCTGAAGCAATCTGCACCATCATAATAAGGGTCTTGAGGTGGGTGAAAGCAGAGTCATTGTGCAGCTTTTCAGTTGGGATATCAGTTTAAAGGATGGCAATGTTTTCTTTGAAGTGGGACATTAGAACCTCACACAGTTCTTAAATGAGGCAGTAGTTAGACGAATTGGAGAATTGCTGTTAATACACCAGGGATCTGAAATGGATTATTAGGGGAGTTAGGTGGATTGAAAATAAGGGTCTGGTAACATACTTTTTTTGCACCAGCCAAAGCTATTTTTCACCCATGGTGGTGTACGAGGCTGGCTGTATTATAGGCTTGGAGCTAGGACTTACAACAATGTGTCTAAAGTGCCCCACCTCGACGTTTCATGCAGAGTCTCATTATTGCATGCATGCTTATTGATTCAGAAGATTTTATTTCCCCAGACTTACGGTACTTAAATGGTCAAGGGCAGTGGTGGTGATGTTTGAAATACTATCAAGAGCAGCCAGAGTTCTGCTAGGGGATCTCAATTTACTGGAGGAGTTCTCTAAAGGAGGTGGGCGGGCAAGGCAGTAGAAATGATAAGTGAAGTGCCAAGGCACGGGTGTCACAGGACGCGTTTGAATCTATGAGAGTGAACCGTAAAGTGGAGTTTGATTAGGGCGCCATCATACCAGGGCAGAGGTAGCCAACTGCTCAGATTAAGGTTGCAGGCTATAGAATAAGACAGTATGTGCCAGCCCTTATAGGTCACTATATCCTCTTTGGTTCTGATCTGTGGTATCATGGTCGTATAGGAGTGCATGGGTGTGCAAATTAGCGAGGTCTGCATCCAGAAGTTAAAAGCACCCAGAAGAATTGTTCTTTTGGAGAATGTCAGAAGATAGAGAGCAAGGTCTTGCCGGTGCTCAGGGAAAACAAATGGCCCTTTTAAGGCATGTGGTAAACCAAGGTGCATATGAAAGAGGTGCCAGAGCTGGTGACGCCTTTTATTGGCAACTGCCATGTAAGAATAGTCCATAAAGATACCGGAAGAGAACAAGAGAGGGACGACATGATCGTTGAGGGCTAGAGTCCCCAGACATGTGTAGCCTTAAATCCACTCTACTCCGGTCCACACTCACAAGGCCCCAAGTTTCCCCTGGTGCTCAATCCCACCTCCTCCTTCTACCATGCAGAGACCCTCACAGGTCACTGTGCCCAAATTCCGAATCTAGCTGGCAGGTAGACCTCCCCATGAACCCTGGCACCCACTCGCATATTGCTCATTTCTCCCCAATGGACCAGAGACCCCATTCACAAGATCCTTCATCCGGGTCTACAGGCCCATACCAAATAGGCCCAGTATTTGCACGTGAAGACTTCACTCACCTTTAGCAGCTCATAGAACTCTGTGGGGGACGAGAGGACCTGGACATGCGAGCTGGAGATACCAAACTCTGGCACCAATTGTCCAATCCACTGAAACTGGTGGGCTCCCTGTGGGTAGAGGCAGCAGGGCGGGGTTCCCTGGGCTCTGATCCTTGGTACAGCTGGTGTCAGCAGTGGGGCCAGAAGCAGCCATGATGATCTAGGAGACATTGATAAAAGACAGGTGTTCCAATGGTTGGTAACAGGGTCAGAATCACTGTGCAAAGTCTGGTATTTACATATTGCAAGCAGACACAGGAATATGCAAAAGAAATACTTCACACCAGTGCTTTAAGTGGGATTCAAAATCGAGGCGTAATGGGCTCTGAAAGGGAGGATAGAGAGGCCTAAAGGAGGAACAGATGACTTGGGCAAGAGCCACCTGCCCCAAACATACACTACCCCTTCATTCTCTCCCCCCTCCCAGCTCTCCTTCTCTCCCCATTCCCGTAACCTTGGTCTCCATATTGACCCTCTCCTCTCTCTATCTCACCACATTTCTCTCACTGCTAAATCCTGTCGCTTTCACCTTTACAACATTCGTAAAATTCGACCCCTCCTTACCTTTCACGCCACTAAGCTGTTAATTACTTCCCTCCTCTTCTCCAGACTCTTCTACTGTTCCTCCCTTCTCTTCAGACTCCCCTCCTCTCATCTCTCCCCTCTATAAATCCATCTACCACTCTGCCATCCGCTCCCTATGCCTTCTCTCGCCTCTTGACTCCATCTCCTCCTCCCTAACCTCTCTAGGTTGGCTCTCTTTTCACTCCCAACTCAAGTTCAGGTTCCTCTGTTTTGTTTTCAAATCCCTCTATGATCTTGCTCTCCCCATAACTCTCCTCCATTCTTTCCTTCTACACCCCTTCTCGTCCTCTCCGCTCTGCTAATCTTTTCCTATTCTCTCCTCCTCCTCCTCCACCCTGCGCCCCCTCCCGATTCCACTTCTTCCAACTCCTTGCTCCTTTCCACTGGAACCGCCAACCCCTTCACATCCGCTCTTCTCCCTCCTTCCCTTCCTTTCGCTCTGCTCTCAAATCTTACCTCTTCCACTCACCTCCCTAACAGCCTTCCTTCCCTACCTCCTCCCTTCCCCTTTACCCTTACCTCTTACCCCTCCTCTTCCTTACCCTCTCCATCCCCTCCTTGATTCTTGTCTCACCTTCTCCGCTCTTCTTCCCTCACATTCCTGCTCTTTCCCCTGTCCTTACCTCCTCTAACACCTACTACTCTCTTGCACACCTCCCCCTTCCCTCACCCTCCTCACCACTGCAATATTTTAAATTGTTCTTTATGCTGTTATCAAGTTGTGGTTCAATTGTCATTTTATGCTTGCTGTATGTTTATTTGTTCTCATGTAAAGCTCTTTGGAGTAAAGGGCTATATAAATTCAATAAAATACAAATACATCATGAAGCCCTGCAAACATGCACAAAGATAAGCAATTCAATTCTGTAAATAAATGACTCCGGCCCCGTGTAATTAAAAGCTCTTCTGTGCTCGTTTAGGGTTTTTGCTTTCTGGTCTGCCTACATTATGAGGAACATCAAGCCCTCTAACTGCAAAGGTGATGCATGCCCAGCCTCCATTATCAAAGACTGCACGGAAGCGCTAGCGCCCTTCCTAACAGCCTTTGTGAATGCCTCCTTTACCACAGGGAAAGTCCCCCCCTCCCTCAAGGAAGCTTGGGTCCGCCCTCTTTTGAAAAAACCAACTCTCGATCCCACCTCCCCCAACAACTACAGACCTATCACCACTGTCCCATTCCTCCTCAAAATATTGGACAACGCAGCCTACTTGCAGGTCCAGCACTTCATTGAAGAGAACAAACTCCTTGGACTCCGCCAATCTGGCTTCCGCCCCAGACACGGGACCGAAACCGCCCTACTTGACTTGAAAAACCAAATGGACGATGCTAGAGACATGGGTAAACCAGCACTTCTCCTACTCCTTGACCTATCCGCGGCATTCGACCTCGTGGATCATGGCGTCCTATGCCACCACCTTTCCTCCACCGCCAAATTCTCCCCAGAGGCCACAGCTTGGCTCATCTCCTTCTTACAAGACAGAACCATGCAAGAATTCTCTGACCTAGCCGCCGCATCACCAACTATTATACTTTGTGGTGTACCCCAAGGCTCCTGTCTCTCCCCCACCCTATACAACATCTTCACACGACCCCTCTTTCTCATCCTCGACGCTATGGGCATATCCTACACCAACTACGCCGATGACACCCAGATCCTCCTCACTCTCACAGGTAACTATGACACCGACTCCCTGACCCTCAACAACCTCTACAACACCATCCAAGCCTGGATGGCTGACAACGGACTATGCCTCAACTCTGACAAGACGGAACTCCTCCTGGTAGGTTCCCCCGACACGCTAAAAAACCTAGATGCCCAATTCAGCCACTTGACCATGGACTCCATTAAAATCCCGGTCTCCGATTCTGTCAAAACTCTGGGAGTCTACCTGGACTCCAGCCTATCCATGGATAGACAAGTCAACGCAATAGCATCCGCAGCTGCATATCATGCTAAACTTATCAACGCAATCAGGCCATTTCTATCCAAAGAGAACTGCACCAACATAGCCAGAGCCATCACCGGCTCCAGGCTAGACTACTGCAATGTACTCTTTCTAGGAACCTCCAACAAAAACTCAATGCTCTCCGGGCAGCCCAAGGCATTGCTAAAAGAGAACACATCTCTGAAGCCAGAAAACTAGCCCACTGGCTCCCAATAAAGGAAAGGATCGTATTCAAAGCCCTGACACTGACCCACAAGTGCATTCACTTCACTGCTCCTGCATACCTTTCTCAAAGGATCCACACTGTCTCCACTACCAGGCCAACCAGATCACCGTACACCAACATGCTCTCTGTGCCACTAGTAAAAAGAGTAAAAGCGGGTGGATCCAGCTTCCCCTATCTCGCGCCCACCCACTGGAATGCCCTACCTGCCACTATCCGTGGCGAGGACTCCCTCACCACCTTCCGCAAAACACTGAAAACTACCCTCTTCACATAAGGACCGACACATCAGCACGAATACTTATCATATATGTTTGTAATATACGACCAAATGCAATATTTGTAACAGTATGATTTCTTGTACTATTCATAATGTGTCAACAATCGCTATCATATGTACCATGTAACTAAGTTATTGCAAGTAACAGCGCCTGAATGCCCCTGGCCTGCTTGCGCGCTATATAAATATAAATAAATAAGTAAATAAATGTGCCGTGAAAATCTGTAGCTATTAACATCCTGCAAGGAAGGGCTAGTAGTATGCATGTGTTCCCTAGGGAGGCCCTAGTCTTCTCACATTAAAGGCTGGGTCACTTTCAATGTGCTTTGGTCGGTCTTCTCTGTGGTGTGGGGCAGAGAGCATGCCAGGGGGAATAATGAAGTACAAAGTGGTGCTCACGTTATGCCTCCCCACCGATAAACGCGAAGAAATAACCCTTTGGAGATTGTATTAGGCAGCATCTCCATTATAAACAAAGCACCACACAGCTGCCACGGGCGATGGGTCGGTGGCCACTAGGAGCCCCCATGCATCTTCAGCCTGCCCTGAAATCACCCATTACAGCACCCTGGAGAAAGGGGAGGACGACTCATAGCACCAATGTAAGCTACTCTGTGCTTTGCATAAATCAAAGAGCATTTTGGGAATAATATAATGAACACACGTTTACATAAAGGACATCTACGACTGCCTGCGCACACAGCGGACACGGGCCTTCCTGATTATTTATGATAACACCCTAACAATACAATGACAGCAGACCTCGAATCGTCTATACTCGAGAGTTAGCCTTGGGAGGCAGGCGCTGGCTCTCGGGATTTAGCAGGCAGACCGCTCACTGCATGCATTTCTGTCATGGTGTGCAAGTCGCCTGTGTGCCCTCTCAGGCTCTTGACATTCTTGTGGCGCTGGGTTCTTACTCAGGGAGTGATGGAGCCCCCGACAGTGGCCTGGCTCAGATGTGTTTATTAGAGACTACTGGGGCTCTGCCTCGGCTAGCTCGTGCCCACTTAAAGCCCTGCTGCATGCAGATAAAAGACTGAACCAGAGCAATACAGAGAGCTGCATAGGTTAGGAACATGGAAACAATGTGGCAACCATAGAGTGTGCCTTGATAAAATGATAGAAAAGTGCAACATGGCTACATGATCCGCAAAGGGAACAATGCAGGCAGTGTGCAGGTTCTCAAC
Organism: Ambystoma mexicanum; assembly: GCF_040938575.1. Lineage (NCBI taxonomy): Eukaryota > Metazoa > Chordata > Amphibia > Caudata > Ambystomatidae > Ambystoma > Ambystoma mexicanum. Next base: position 1,052,021,306 of record NC_090926.1, read on the forward strand.
ATGGACACTGCACAGGGTGCCTCTCCTAGCAAGAGTAGACGCACACTGCACAGGGTGCCTCTCCTAGCAAGAGTAGACGGGTTGCTGCAATCCGAGTGTCGCCCAGAGCGCCAGACCTCATGCGCCCGACAACCCTCACACGCCAATTGGTTCTTCTCACAGTCAGAGCTTCCCTTATCCGGCACCTTCTTTCCTGCCCTGTATCTGGTCACTCGTGGCTGTAAAGGTGCCATCCATGTGCCTATCAATGGGATGTAAGCGGGAAGAAAGGGCACAGACAACAAGACTGTTAGGGAGAATTCTCCAGAATGGCTAATTTCCCTTACCTACTGAGTCCCTCAGCAGCTTTGCTGAATTTCTAGGATTTTTTTTGTTTTCACTTTGTGTGATGTTGGGCACTGGAGCCTCACCTACTCCATGGCCTCATATTTTTCATGTGTGTCACACAGCACCTTCAATGCAGTGACACAGGGTTGTCTTTTAGACTTCCCACTGGCTCCATTTTTCTGGGGCTGACTACTGTCCCCCAGAAAAGGGTAAAGTTGCCATTAACGTTACTTGAGTCACTTTAAACCACAGACCCAGTACACCCCATCTTACATGGAGTATTGGAAAGGGTTAACTCTTATCCCTTTTTGTCTGTGCCTCTTGGAGCCTTGTTTCGCTCCCTTAACATTAAGACGTGGCTGGTGGCTGGTGGCAGTGGTAACTACCCTAAATTTCCTACCGCGATTATATTATATAAACGTGGTATTGTTTTAGGCTATTATAGTAGCCTCAAACATAAACCAACTTGACCAAATACATTTTATTTTGGCTCCAGCTGGGTTTTTTCACCATTTCTTTTTGTTAAAGTCTTTCTCGTGTTTTTCTCTGCGTGCCAAACTGGGGATGATTCCTTTGTTCGCTGTCTTTTCGCGGGCTTCTGCACAGAAGCCCTCCTTAAGGCGCCTGAAAGTCTAGGTAGGCAGGATGTGAGGGAGGGATCTTCGGACCCCTGCCATAGGTTCCCTTGGTAACCCAATTCGCACTCTTGTCTGATTGGCTAAGGGGACTGGCCTTGCCAAGCCAGCCACCCTGATGTGTGATTGACAGCCAGGCTGTATGAATGGGGGAAAACTGCATAAAGAGCAGTCTCTGGGACTGGAAAGGCAGAGTCGCCACTGGAACGAAAGAAACAACGAGGAACTGGAAGAAGAGGACCCCTACGTTGACTGAACTGCCCGGTGAAGCCCTGCTTCAGGTCTGAATCTTCAGAATCCGACGACAGAGAAGATCCTCCAGGAAACATCTTACCCTGAGCTGGTGGGACCAACCAGTTCGCCCAAACTCCAAGCCAGGACCCCTCCTCTGTTTGAATTCGCTGTACAAAGCTACAGTGGGCCGGATAGTCAGGAAGGTCGGACCCTGCTTGGGTTTTAAGGAGCGCACCTTTTATTCATTTTTTTGCTCTGTTGCTGGCTTCTTCCCTTGGTGGCGCAGGACCCTCCAGTCTTCCTACTTCATGTCAGTACGACAGTCGCTTCAGGAACCGTGAGCCTGCAGGAACCACCAGGAATGTCCGCCGCAGCTACAGCTCCCTCTCCGTTTTAAGGTACTGCGCACATCCGGTTGTCCGTTTCGTTCAACCACAGTCAAAGTGTTTGAAATCTTTCTCCAACCCGAGGGCTTCACCTTCTCTTCTCTTTGAACTAACTTTTCTATCAACCAACCTCGTCCGGAATCTGTGCCACGAACCTTACCGCGAACTACCCTGAACTGTGTGATTTTGAGCAAAAGACTTTTGACCCATTGACTTTGGCCTTAAATCTTTTCTAGCTGATCTCCTTACGGTAGTCTCTGTTGTTCATTTGCCCCGAGTACTTACCTGATGGTTTGATTTAATTTCTGATAACTTTGTCTTTCCCTCCCTTTTAAATTGCTGGAGTGCCATTTTGCTTCCACTTCATTTTGTGAGCTTAACTTGTCTGGAATTTAAGGGAAGTGGTGTGGTGTATTTAGGAGTATGATTTTTTACTTGCTTATAATAGTGAAATGTTATACAACTGTTGAGTAAATAAATATATATTCTTTTACTTAGAAACCTTGAGTCCGTGTCCTTTGTGTAACTATTTGTACTGCTCACTTACTCTTGAGATAAGTCTGGCTGCTCCTCTACTGCTACCACTATAACTGTGTAGTACAAGCTTGTACCAAAGGTGAAATTGTACTGTCACTTGTAGTCTTAATTGTGTGCAGTGTTCCCAAAAGGTACTGCATATAGTTCTGCCTAACACTGACAAGAATAGGATGCCAACAAAGCAAGGATGGGTGCACACAGGGGAAGGTGGTGGGCCATTTTTGTATTGTGGTATAGTCAAAAGTATGACTTTTCATACAAAACAAAATAATGATTATCATAAAATAGTACAACAAACGGCAATATCACAAGAGCATAAGTTAAGGGCAGTGAGCAGAGTGGCACAGACAGAGGCCTCCAAGGCAAGCACGTAGCAGGTCCACAAGGCCAGAGGGCGTCACTGGTAGAGGCAAGAGCAGTAGTGCATCGGTGTGTGTTCTGAACAGTGACCCGGAAGGGGTAAGAGGGGAAACAGTCCCAGCACTTAAGAGGGGGTGCAAACTGGACATGGGAAAAACAGGGCCAAGATTGGCAGTAGGGCATGAGTAGTCGGAGGAACTAAAAAGGACATGACAAAAGTGGACTCAGAAATTGAGGGAAAGGTGAGATTGTGAGGTCAGGATAGGGGAACCAAAGAGAAATTAACAGGACAAAGATGGGGGCAAAACAAGGCAATGACTGGGGCAGTCTGTTGCTCAAGCGTCCATTCTCACAGGAGAGAAATACAGGAACCGTACAGCACATTTCGCGCTGAAGCCGTTCCCGTGTTTCATCTTTTTACTGGACAGACCCAAAGTTGTGAATTCCTGGAAGATGACCTCACCACAGACTTTTATGATAAAACAATGAATCTTCAGAGCAGTTACAACAAAACCAGACGCTTCCCAGCTGCACTTCCCCAAAAAAGACAACATTAGAGACTGTGACGGCAACACAGACTGAGTCATCATGGGCGAGAATCGCTGCCCCAGCCCGCTTCCTCCCCAGCCTTGGGCAACATCACGGCGGGCACGTCTTACAGCTCTGCCAGTGAATGCCTATGAGAGGGCAGCCTTTGCCTGGCACACTTTAGCAGGGCACAGATTCCTTGGGTCAGTACACATGTGAGAAGCAGTACATGTACTGGGAGGGATCCGTAACTGGAGAGGTACGAAGACTACAAATGGGGGTGAAATGCTTTGTTAGGTGGCGAGATCTGTACCTGTACATTAAATGCAGTGTTTGGGTTCATACAAGTCTGGTATGCAGGCGGGTTAAAGGTTACGTAATCGGAGGATAAACAGAAGCAGATCTCACCTTCTGATGGGGCCTGAGGGGGAGAGAGTGACATGCTTGACGTACGATGAGGGAGGTCTGCATTTGAGGGGTGAGAGGCCAAGTCCAAGGTGAGTTATGCATGACTCTTCCTACACAGTTTGCCAGCCCCATCGATTGAGGCATCCTTATTAGAGCAAACTAGCTCCACTGATTCCCTGCACTTACCAAGCCCTTCAGTGCTCATCTCTAAAGAGAGCCAGTGGATGCGCCATTTAGGCCACGTTGAGACCAATCTCAGATCTATCAAATGATGGGGAGAACAGAACACTGGCCTGACGTGGCACATTTAAGGCCAAGATGGTCTCCCCGCAGAGGCGTTGCTATGGGAGGGGGGGGGCTGAGGGAGCTATAGCCCCTGGTCTTTTGGTTGTAGCCCCGGATAGAATCTCAGTATCTGCAACCAAAAAGGCTAGCTAGCCCCCAGTTCCAACATTAGCGTAGCCCTGGGTCTTTTTTACAGAACTAGCAACACCACTGAGTCCCGAAATTCAGCTGTTGGCGAAATGGTTCCCTAACCCTCTGGAGGAGGCAGAATCATCTAACCTAGAGGGGGAAGAGGGTTTCTTGCCAAATGAAAAGACCAAAGTCTCTAATGGAGTAGCTATGGCAGACCAAAAGGGGCTTAACTTAAGGGACAAAGGCAGGCTGCTGGTGAAGTACATAGAATGCATGCAGTTACCCCCTAAAGAATACAAGTCAAGGGGATACAGAAAAACACGCACTTCAAGAATATCCATTAGGTCAAATATTATAAGACACAGTGCCTGTATAAAAACAGTGATGGTCAGTGAAGACCCATTCCACAATACACAGCTAAGGGATGGGACGAAAAGAGGGGCGCCCCAGACAATGCAAAAAGCACATTCATGCAGTCATGATCAGCATCCAAAAAGCCACAGTTAAAATAATGCCTATACCGCTATCATATAGTAGCATAAAAGTTAAAAATGCAAACCATAAAATATACACGGCTTTGAGGGGGAAGAAGAGGAAGAGGGTTTAACACTTTAACAACCATGTCCAGAGGGTTAGCAAAAGTTAGCCAGTTAATGTCTTATTACATTCCTGGAAAATAGAGACAGTAAGCTACACAAAGTAACTTGGTGCTATTTCATGAACAGTTGTGTAATACGCAGAATAAAAAAAAACATTTAATGATTGTAGCAAACGCCAAGATACATGGGGGATCCCAGAGAAAATGCCAGTGTTCAGGTAACTACCCAAAAGTCATTTAAGTAAAACCTTCCAAGGCAGTACAATTTCCTCAAGCATAGAATGGGATAAAGTGGTTAGGCACCATAGCTTTTATGGGGAAAAAGGTCTGGTAAAGCGAGTTCTTCCCTGGCAGTAGCGATAAGGCAGCAACCTATCCTATGGATTGTTAGGTGAGACCCTGTCAAGGAGTTCCAGTTCCAGGTTAGAGTTCAAGAATCCCCGGGGAAAAAAGCAAGCAAAGCACGATTCGTAGCAATGGAACTCTAGGGTAGACCACAGTAGATGGGGCCTGCAGAAACACACAAGCCTGGACTCCGGGTTCTAATAAGGGTAGCCTTCAAGAATAACCCATCAACCCAGGGCCCAGAGGTAAGTACTCAGAGTGCCAGTATCAGAGACCATATGTCAGGAATGGCGAAACAAACCGGAATGTAAAAGTCTTCTGGTTCTCGCAGGGACTGAACCCAGACCAATGAAGACCCGTACAACACAAAAGAAGAACAAACAGCCTTCCAGAGAGGGGGGTGGGGGGTTGGGATCCACCAGCCAGGAGTGAAAAGTGCGAAGAAGACCCCAGGAATACAGAGGAACCGGACCAAGAGTATCTGGGCGGCTTGATGGGCAAAGAGAAGTAGATGGCAGGTAGAAAACAAAAAGGTAACCATGGTTGAGGCGGCCCAGGACAGCCCAGGTGAACATCGTAGCTTCCTCCCTCAAGGGAAACAGAGCTGGCATGACAATTCAGGAAGACAGTGGTAAAACAGCCCAGTAATGATCCCAGCACAAGACATCGAGCCCCTCCAGTGAAGGGGGACCAGGTGAGGATGAAGGTCATCCCAGGAAGGTTTGCCAGCAGCCAAATATGACAAAAGGACACCAGGCCAATCTAGTACAGTCAAACCTGGTCCTACAATTGCAGGAGCAGCTGGTTCACAGCAAAATTACTCCAGCAGGTAAGTACCACAGCGGTCCTCACTGTCACCCTTACTTTTAATCTTTACTTGCGCCCTTTGATGGAGATTTTGAGGGGCCATGGGATGAGTTATCATTGCTATGCTGACGATACCCAAATCTTCATCAAGATTGCACATTTTGACGAAGCTTTTATTAAAAATAAATATTGTGTGGAGGAAGTCAGCCAATGGCTGTCTAGTAATCAGCTCCAACTGAACGCATCTAAGACAGAGCTCATACTGTTGGGACCTAGACATCTACTTCCTGCCGTCAAGTAACAGCCTAGCCCTACCCTCCTGGGTACGCCAAATTGTGCTTTGCCTCCAAGGTCAAGAACCTGGGCTGAATCTGGCAGGATAACCTTGTCAGTGAAGGCCAGGTAAGAGCCAAGGTAGAGGCAGTCTACTATTCATTGAGACTCTATGGCAGGCCCTGCCATATATTCCAAATGAAGATCATGCTTCGGTGGTGGGTGGCTCTAGCTAATGCTCAGCAACAGCCAGCTGGTGGGCATTCCGGCTAAACAAGTTCAGAGGCTTCAAAAAGCCCAGAATGCAGCCATCAGACTGGTCTATCGGCTGGGTAAATCAGCTCATGTCTCTCCATCTCGTTGTGCACTTCATTGGCTAGCAGTGGAAGTGTGCATTACAGTTAAGGTGGCGTGCCTTATCTTTAAATGCTTGAATAGACTGGTCCCATCCTATTTGAGAGATGAGATCTGTTGCTATAAACCGTATAGATGCCTATGATCTAGAGATAGTCTACTCCCGACTGCCTCCCCCCCTCAGTATGCACTTCAAGGGGAGACAGAAGATTTGCTGTTTTGGTCCAAAATTGTGGAACACTATCCCCAGAGAAATAGGACCCTTTAATCACTATCTATTTCGCAAAGCACTCAAGACGTTTCTGTTTAGATGATATGTAATACCACAGCATAGGAGCTGATCCTGCTGCTGATACTTTCTTGGGCTCGTGCCCTGTTTTGTCTGAATTTTGTTCCAGCTGCGCGGCTATAAGGTTTAGTGCGTCATGAGCGTGATATAAATACTCAAAATCAAATCAAAACTCAAATCAAGTAAACCTGCAGACTTCTAGCAAACATCCAGCAATCACACATAAAGGAAAAATCACACCAAGCAAGTTAGGCTGGCCCTAAAAACCACCAAACACCCAGGTCCACCCGGTATGTGTATTGACTTGTCTAGGGACGGGTCTAGATCAGTCAAAACCACTACCGAAGGTGCATGGGACGACTCAGAGTTGGCACTAGACTGCCTCATGGTTTCCCTCAAACAAAGGAAAGGTCCAAACCAAAATGGTCGAGGGCAGGACTTAAAATAGATTAGTACACAAATGGCTAGCAAAAGGGTACTTTGGGCTACTAAAGCAGAAAAGTAATCTCCGCCCTTAGTGAAGTAAAAACCCATTACACCTGCCACTAGCCTATGCTCTAAACATGCTTTAGGGGGATCAAGTCCTCCTATGACCAAAATGGGGTGCTTAATGGCACTCCTGTCTTAACAGCCATATGAGCGAACACAGGACCTTATGCTCAGAGAAATGCAGTGACAAGAAGACTTCTACTGAAGTCCCACTGACTACAAAAATAAGTCAGAGATCCTAGAAATCCAAACAGCAGCTATGGAGCTTTTTGCAGAGCCATGACACAGACCACCTTGTTGATGGTTTGTCAGAACATCTTGGCATGGCTTACTACAGTCTGCGGTCCATGCTGATCCATCTCACAATGGTTGAGACCTTACAACTTGCAATTTTGCTGAGTGGAGCCTTGAGGCTTTTTCCTGCTTGGGCAGAGTCGCGAAGGAGAACCAATGATACAGGATGCCCGATCCTTCACGGGTAATGGTCCTCATGCTGCCCATCTAGTTGAGGCTCACTCAGGGCATGGCAGACATTTCACTATTGAGGAACCTTTGTATCAGAGTATCACACCACCTCAGATGAGCCAGACAGACACATGGCACTAGGTCAATAGAACAATGATGCAGAGGAACAGCTATTACTCATTTGTTATGTAAACATCCTGAAGAAGAGCAAACCTCTATGCATGAAACATAGTTGCTCTGAAGAAACGTTGCACTGAAGAAACGTCAAACTAAAAAAAAAAAAAAAACACACTAAAACCCCCACAAGTGTCTTAGCGTTAGTTCACGGAAGGATCACCACTTAAAATAACCAAGGAAATACATTATGGATTCCCTGGAGTGATTTTCACAACTGAGAGGAGAGGAGAGCTGCCAACTAATACATTTCCTAGAACTGCGTATGGCCTGGTCGCCTGTTCCTTTCCTAGACACTGATAACCCCGTTAACCCAACGTTTTAAGATATTTAATACAAGAGCCAGAGCATATTACGTCAGAAACCAGCCTCGACCTTTATCATGCAAACTCAGACCCCGCTCGTCTTCCCACCTCCTCTCCAGTTTCTAGATAAAGTAGTTTGACTGTCGATGCCGGTCTGAGAGTTCTTTTCCCATACTGGGTCAGCAGTATCCGAACCAGTGTTGGGTAACATTGTAAACTCACCGGACTATTGTGTTTTTGTTTCCTGCATATAGGCATAAGTCCAGATTATTTATGATATTGTCCTAAAAAGGAATCTCCCTAAGAATACATTTCTAACTCGCTAACATTATGGAAGATAGCCATTAGACCATTTAGTGGACCTAGCCTTTGCTGTTTCCTGGCAGGACTCCTAGGATCCATGTGCTAATATCCCCGCAAAAATATCGCCGTACAAGAATGCCGCCATTCTTTGTGGCGACATTAACCCATGGAACCTACGGGGGACACCCCCTCAACCCCTGCTCAAATTGACCCCATATATCATCCCCATAAATAATATCGCCTTATTTATAGGGATAATATTACCTGATACCAACTCCTATTATGTATTATGCAAGGCCCCAAAAACACGCCTTTCGATTCATGCTCATATCTTTTCAAACATCTTGTGTTCAGGTAACATGCATCAGTTGTTGCATTGTGGCCATGGTAGGGGACGACGGGTGAAGTGGATAACCAAGAAACAAACTGCAAGTATGTTTAAAACCAATACTCCACAATAACTCTGCCAGGGCAACATTGATTTGCATTAGGAAGGCCGAGAGCTTGGAGGAAAGGCAGACCCCTGCGCTATTACTTCGTTTGGTTGGTTGATAAGTTATTTCCTGCAGCCTGGCACATGGTTTCCTTTGGAAAAAGCTCAGAAAATCCCAATGGTAAGGTATATACTAGTGGGTGGGCAAACCTTGTTAATGGCGCTAGAATAAGTTAGAATCCTGGATAGGGTTACTTGTTGAAGAACGTCATCACACTTTGTCGTTATTCATACTCTTAATTTTTTATTGTTAATTTTTAAAAAAAACGTGTGACCATTATCCTGGCAAGTGCAGTGCTAGGTACATGTGAGAAGAGCCAACACGTCTTTCGATCGAAGTCTTTATCAAGGCAGAGTCCGAATGGTTGAGGGTCCTTGTGTAAGGACGTAGGATGCCCAGGGATGGTTACGTATTATGCATCCTCATAGTAGTGCTGGTTAGCCACTGAGGCTCTGACTGGAAGCATATGGTCTGCACAATGGCTAACAACAAACCACTCTCTGTGTTTTAGTCATCGAACATTTGCCACAACCCAAACCACAAATCTGCCACCCCAAAAGGTCAGTGCATTTCACAAATCACGACAGTTACATGTTCTAGGGACAATGGTCATTTGGCCAGCCAATCACTGAGGAATGGCAATAGTAAGGGTGAAAAACCACTGATTTGTACTAAATAAAATGGTATGGGTAATTCCATCTTAGAAATTAGGGTCTATTAACCACATCCCCCTCTCCCCCACACACTTTCATTCAACTCCATGCCAAAGGCATAGGGTTGTATCAGTATTATCATCTGCAACCCCTGCTCTCCAGTGCCACAGCACAGGTCGCATGTGCCCCGTTTTGACAGCTGCAGTGACAGCCAAGTCACCACAGTGCAGAGGTTACTTTTACGTCTACACCTCTGTTAGAAAAGTATCATAATTCCAATAAACTATACATCTGGTGGCAAGATAAAATGGACATCTAACCCATACCAATGTTGGTATGGTGGTGGGGAGTTCACATCATTATTAAAGCCACCTCTGATGAATGGTAACTCCTCCCTTGCCAGGCCTGGGATCTCCCAGATGTAGACACCCAGAGAACCTTGCTTCAAAAGAGCCAATTCCATAACAAAGGTCTGCCTCACACTATGGAGCTGCACGCCAGAGAGCCTTTGAGCTTTGAGGCTAGGAAATGAACGGAGCAAGGACAGCCAGGAAGCAAAGGTGGGTTTTGAGAAAGGATTCCACCAACTTACTTTTAGGTGAGGTTTTGTCTCCTTCTGGTCACTGCCACTTCCTGTGGAACAAGGCACTCTGGATATGACATCAGTCACCAGTCACAAGGATAGGGATTGGACCCTGTAATGCAAGCTTGCTTTCCTCCAATCCTATGTGGCCTTTTGTCAGTAAAAGATGATGTCTACCACACCTTTGATTCACTTTTGGACCTTCAAGGACTTCATTTTTTTGGGACCTCTTTAGGGAGAGTTGATCATTCGAAAACCCTTAGCTATTGAGGTGATGGAGTGCTCCAAGGCATAGGTAGGCTCTGCTTCGCAGCCACTGAGGGAACATTGGGAGGCACTCTTGCTGCAGACCAAAGCTCTTCTACTCTGCTCTCCCAGCTTACTGAGGTTTGCAAGCACTGAAATGATGCACCTTGTACACCCCCCCCCCTTGCGAACCGACAGTCCTCGCTGGTTCTACCACTGGCACTGACTAACTTCTAACCAGTTTGCCGCCACATTGCACCAAGCAGAGCATATCACCTGCTCAGCTCGAATGACAAACTTTCTGCTACAGACGACTTGGAACTGTCACTTGAACATCAGACCATCAGGAACCTATCTTCGAACCGCCGGTGCATCACTCATCGACCCGAACCATCGGTTATCACGTGTCGAACCGACTCGACTTTCAAAACAACCCTAGTGAGCCATCCGAACTGAATCCCCGAACACCGCCTCAGAACCATGCTGAGCACCTGCTTTGGACAGGCTCGATGCAAGCTTGCTGCTTGGACCAATACAGCTCGCCGCCTCCAAACCTGGTACAACACGCATCTGTAGCACCTCGAAGTTGACACTGTCCAACACTGGAATCCTGTACTTTCAAGTGGCCCTGTCCCTCTGATCCACCTTTTGGGGACCTAGAGACTGGATAAGTCCTTTACACACCCTTTCCCAGCTGGACATTCTTTTGAGCTAGATTGTTGCATTTCTTGCAACAATTGTAACTCCCTACCTGACAGGGTATCCAGAGTGCTTATACATTTCTGCATCTTCTGTCTTTTTAACAGGGGTGAATTTTTATGTTTGGTCCAATAATTAGTTGTATAATTAGTTTAATTAAAGTATACATTTTTAACGTTGATTTGACAGTCTTTCATTTTGAAATTGATGTACTATTGCGGTTTGTTTTACTACTGTCTCACGTTCACACCCCTACAGAGTATAGCCTTCCATCAGCCCACATTACCACAAAAGACAAAAGGATTCATCTCCAAGGCATGAATTCGCTTTTAAAAATTGATTAGCAGAGTTTGCTAATTAAAGTTTTCTTTCTTTCTAATATTTGTAATGTGACTAGAAGTTATTTGGATCCAAAACATCAAATGATCATCAATACAGCATTTCTGTTTACCACTGAAGTAAGATATTAGTGAAACAAATCAGGCCTGGAAATTCTTTAAAATTTCACTAGACCTGTAGGTTAAGTCATTTAGTTTTCCTACTCAACCTAAAAGAAAAGCACTCGTCCCATAGTAACTGGTGACAAAAAATTAAATGTGCTTTCTGTAAAATTATGCATGTCGCCACAAACCCACTTTATGTTTGGCACACTGCTGCCACCAAGAAGCCAGCTGTGCACAGTGAATCTTCTTTGACGTGTACTGCCAAAAAGGGTAAATGTTACATAAATGTTTCAAACCTCCCCTACAAATGGTGCTCACCCTTCATAAAATCTGCTGGACTATGCGAGTGGGTGAGTGGACTCTGCAAGCTCTTATAGGCACTCACGCATCGCTAGAGGCATTCGAGGACAAGGGGGCAGGCCAATCTTGGAGTGGCGCATCCACACCCTGAAGTCCACCACCACCACTGCCATGCCGCAAAGGCGCAGACAGCTATGAGAAACCAGAGGGTGTCTCACCCGCTAGTCCCCGGGGATCTCTTTCTCAGGCAGCCAGGGCACAGCCATCGCCTTTGGATCGAGACCCTGGGGGTGGACCAACGCAAAAGGATCACCGGAGTGAGGGCTCTTAGGGGAGTGGGGGTAGGACCGCTGATGGTGAGACACGGTATTCTCCCCGGTTGTGTTCATCTGCCCCATCCTATTTTGTAGGATTCTCTGAGGTCCCAACTCCCTCCACCCCCATTTTTACACAAACACTGGGCTGAGGGAGAGGGTGACAGAGTAACAAGACTAACTCTCATACATTGTACTGGACATGTCCCGTTAATCGGGTCAGGCAAAGTCAGGCACTTGACTTCAAGTGCATACACCCAATACCAATTAGCTCTCCTCAAACGATAAAAGGCAGAACCCAAAGACACACTCTGAACAAGGCGGAACACGAGTACGGAGCACGACTTCCAGGTCAAAGGTAAACCTACTGGAGCAGAGCAACAGACCAAGGGACGAGAGCAGCAGGTCGAAAACCCCAAGAGTTCCCTACTGGAGGACGTTGCCTCTGACAGACAGCAAAAGACACGTGGAGAAGGCCAGATCCTGCAAGTGAAGACTGCATTATGTTTGAAGGACGCCATCAACCCTCCCAGGTGAATGGCAGAATTGATATGATATGATATGATATATGATATGGCATTTGTAACGCGCCTATACACAAGTGTTTCAAGGCGCGAAATGGGGAGGCGAGGCCAAGCCTGTGGTACCAACCTTGACTCGTAGATTGGAAATCATAACACCAAGAAAGAAACGCACCCAGCCGGTAAATTGGCAAGCAACCTGAGGGACTGGTGTGTGTAAAAGAAAGTTTGAAGTGGCAACATTATAATCGCAAGTGAAGGCTGTACCCGTGAGGATGAGACACGAGGAAAGGCAGAGCTGTGAATGAACTTTGAAGTAAAAGACAGCTCTGGAATCAGCGATACTGAGCAACGGAGTGGTTCGGCGAAAGGAAGTAGCCCACTCGAAAGTCTCTGCAAAAGGTGCATTGTTTGTAACGATAAAGTGAATGAAGTGCAAAAGCCAAGTAAGCACAATTACCTCCTAGAGAAGGGGAGAGTGGAAGTTGAATCTTGAACTTTTAAGAAAGCCATGCACATTCGAAAGTCTTCAACACCCGAAAGAGATCCGAGACGGCTGAGGGATACCCAAAGTGAAATAAGCTTGGGGAAGGGAGACCCGTTGCAAGTTTTTTTGAACTTTATGCTGAAGAGGTCTGAGCCCGACGGAGGGGGACCTATATAAACTGTGTTTGAAGAGGTCTGAGCCCAACAAAGGGGGACCCATGTGAACTGTGTTTGAAGAGGTCTGAGCCTGACAAAGGGGGACCCATGTGAACTGTGTTTGAAGAGGTTTGAGCCTAACAGATGGGGACCTACGTGAACTTTGTGTTGAAATATTATTTGAAGGTCTGAAAGAAAGACTTTAACACAGAAGGCCAGGCGGGCCTCGATCCACGTTTTGGAACCATTTATGGTACTGAGAACCCGAGCCTGAGTGTGTCACCCTGCCTACAAGGAGCACCTTACTCCGTGAGGTCTAAAGTGGGGAGGAGAGCTGATTCAGCCACCTTATTAATTTGAACACTGATTTTTCCTTTGCATACATTTACACTTTATACACTTTTAGTACAAGAGATAGGGCAGGTATTAGGTTTTATTAGCACAGACCATTCAGATTTGATAGACTCCACTAGGGCTGATTTGTTTATCGTTTGATGGTCGAGATGACTCCTATCTTAGTTTTGGGCAGAGTAGGAGTTTTCCAACCCCTGAAACTTCAATAAAGGTTTTACAAATTGTACCTTTTGTGCCTATGTCAGACTTGTGATACCATGGCTCCCCTATATAGCCCACACTGAGGCATATGTCCCGCCATGAGACACCGCAACCCAGCACGGCCAGGCCGGCGTACACCCCACTGCCCACCAGAACCACCACAAGGCCGAGTGCACCCACACCTGCAGCTGGAGGGCCTGAAATGGAGGCCAGGTTGACTGTGGAAACACACGGGTGCACCAGCCCGGTGTCTCCACATGCAGAAGGGCCACAGACCCCTGGCCCCCCTTACCGCCGGCAGCATAGCCCAACACCAGAAAACCCTCATCACAGCATGCTCACCCCCCAAAACGGCCTTGCCGCTGGCAGCATGCTCACACACCTGAGCCGGATGTCAACACACCATCCTATAGCTCCCCTGACAACATCCCCCCTCCCATACGGCACAAACCAACAAGCAGCACAGTGCTGGAGAGGCTTGATGAGATGGAACGAGTCAGAGGGAGATGGAGGCGACAGGGCACATTCACTCCAAACACTTGCAGGCCATATGGGACAGCATCCAAGGGGCCAACCACAGGATTGTGTGGGCCATTGCAAAGAACCGGGCTGAGAAAACTGCCAGTACGGCTGCACTGACACTATACGCCCAGAGGGTCAGGGAGATGACCAAAGGTGTCTCAGCACTGGCAGAGGTCATACACCAGAGCACAGAGGTGCAACCCTAACAGGTCCGGTGGCCAGGCTCCATCCCTCCAACTTCTAGCACTCCTGCACAGTGGTCGAAGTGTACGAAAAGAAGTAGTGGAACTATGTTCCCTGCTGGCCTGCCCCTGCTCCCCACAAACCCCATTGCCACAACCCCTCCCACACACAATACACCCCCCCCCAAACACTTGCACCTGGTGTTTAAGGGAACCGTCAGTGCAGTGCATTGAAAGTGAAGGTTTCAACTTCATCCTACACTTTTATTTTAAAACAAAACCATCCTGGAACGATTTCTTTTTAAAATAAAAGTATAGGAGCTGTACAAGGTAATTAAAAAAAGTACAGGAGCACCGCTCCCGACCGCTCCCGCTCACTTCGACCACTGCTCCCGCAGAGGAGTTACAGCAGGGCTCACTGAGGCATCAGTTGCAGCACCTTATGCGCCCAAGATCACTGTGAGCTGGCAGGGGGAAAGAGGCCACGGTTGTAATGAACTCCGAGACACTAATTGCCATGAGTGGCCATGCTGGGGAGCTGGTGGCGGGAGGGGTGATAGTGTGCTGGGGAGTTGGTGGTCGGAGGGGGGCGATTGCATTAAAACTGTTAAACTGCATCAATGCGAGGACATTCATTATTGTGTCACTGTCGTGTTTATTGATAGACGCGAGTGTCACACAGTCGTGCATGGCTTGTGCCATGTGAAAGTAGCAGAAGAAATTGTCTATCAGTCCCTAGCAGGGCAATCTCCAATCCCTCACGTCATCTCTGGCAATGCGTGAATTTGCCTCTGCCACAGGCACTGCATCCTCATACTCATACTCTGGGGGTGGCATTTCCATATCAGTGGGTGGCGGAACATTCCTCTTCAGGCGGGTATTATGCAGCATGGTACACACTAGCTTCATTTTATCCACTTTCTCTGGAGCGTACATCAGGGCTCCACTGGTACGGTCGAGGCAGCAAAAACGTGCCTTCAGGAGGCCAAAGGTACGCCCCATGTACACACGGGTCCTGCTGTGGGCGTGGTTGTAGACATTATCCTGTGCAGTTTGTGGATACAGCACAGGGTTCATTAGCCAGGGCAGCTGTGGGTATCCAGAAGTCACCTGCATGTGGAGAGGCACAGGTATTAGTCACGTGTAAGGTGTGGGCTTACACAATTTAAGGGCAATGGGCAACTTGTGCATAAAAATGTGCCTTCATTTCATGTCATGTGTCGATGCTATGTCTGTGCATGCTAGGTCACTCGTGTCATGCATTGTTTCTGCTTCACATGCACCTTGTTCCTTTGCAGCATAAGCTATGTAAGGTGTATGTCGGTGACCTGTGCAGCTGACAAGTTGGCTGTGCATGTGGCAAGCTGGGTTTCCCATGGGCCCTCCCTGTGCATCTGGGGATGCTGAGTCGCAATTATGGACTGGGTGCACATGGGTGTATTGCTGTGGTACTGGCAGGGTTGTAGTTGTGTGAGGTGATGTGGCCATTTGTCAGCATTGCTTTGGTTAGTGCATGTTGCATTGTGGTACCTCTAGTCATGTTGGTGTTTTTAGTTGCTACTGTATGTGTACATCAGCTTCTCCATGCAGTTAAGTATGACATGTGCATGCTCCCAGGCCTGTACTGGGACGTTGGTGCGGGAGGTGGTCAAGTACGGATTTCGCATTCGCTTGTCATGCCATCCTTTGTGTAGTTATTCGCATCCCCCGACCCCCATTTGGGCATGTGCTTGACAGCACATGTGAGCGGCTTTTCTACGCACCCACTATCCAGGTCCATTGTCCTCTATGCCTCTTTATGTATCCTGGCAGTGTGCTGTTCAAAAGGATCATGCATCGCGGGTGGAACTAGAGTAGCAGGCACAGCATTGAGTGATGTACAGGTTGGGATCGCAGGTAACCCGCACATTCAAGGAGTGGTAGTGCTTGCAGTTACGGTACACTGCTTTGTGGGCCTGTGGAGGGCACCAGTGCAACATAGGTACAGGGCAGCAATCATATTTTGTATTTGGGCAACAGCATAGAACTGTGCCTTCATGGCATTGACCTGGGCTGGGCTGGTGGGCAGTGAGATGTGGTGTTTAACTTGCCGCAGAAGGGTTTCAAGCACATCGCTCAACACTGCGCAGAATGTGGGTTGTGCCATGCCGTGCATCATGGCCACAGAGTTCTGTTGTGCCATTTCCAAGGAATTGTAGGACAGACACTAGCTTCAGCAGTGGGGGCACAGCTGTCCGTAAGTTCATCCTGCTCCCCATGTCGTTCTGTATTGTGGTGAGAAACTCTGCTATGGTCTCCCTGTTCAGGTGGTACAGGGTGACCAACTGGCTGTCAGTGAGGGTCCAGGGTGAGGGCCTAACCCTGGGGATCGGTGCATGCCTTGCCTAGGCTCTCCTCATCCCCTTAAACCCCCTGTACTCCCTGTGCCCTGGCCTAGTTGTCCTGCCTCTCTACTTCCAGGTGCAGCATGAGCAGCTGTCTGTCCCAGCTCACAGTGGCAGCATATGGTGTTGGAAACAGTGTTTGGGGTAAAGGAGTGCCTAATGTAGCCCACTACAGTGGATTGGGATCACCTGTTGCTTCATTTCAGGCACCTGTGTTCACTTACCTGCAGCTGGAGGCAACTGTGCCATGTTTTTGGCGGTATTAGCTATGGTTTTCAGCACTAATACCACTGAACATGGACTTGTGATGCGGCTGTGTTTGCGCCTCGTATGGTCGGCTGTAATAGAGCCGGCTAATTTTACATTTGGCGTTATTTGCGCCAGCTTATGATCCTGCAGAGCGGTATTGGTGGTGCTAATTCCATTACCGCCACTTTTAAGGGTTACTGCCGGAATTGTGATTAGGCCTTAAGATGCTTAACAACTACCTTAACTGGTTTAAAAATGAGAACATTGTCATTCACTCAAGAACGGCACGATACAGAAGAGGCGTAAAGGCATGGTCTAGTAAAAAATGTTATTGTCCCTACGGGTCGGCCATGTTTTTTTAAGCCTAAGTGGCTCGATTTTAGAAAACTTTCCTATGGACCTTACCCGAGTTTTCGTCCATTAAACGCACGCGAAAACAAGCACCAGGGAGCCGCCATTTTCTGGTAATCCTATCACTTGCCGCATCGCCCTGGCTGACCTGCTTCTGCGGCACTAAATCAATTCCCCCGCCCCTGAGCCTGACATTATCCAAACATTCATATTCCCCGCCTCTCTCCGTGACGTTACTGTGCTGCGTAGGCAAACGCGCCCAGTCGTCCTCTACGCGACTCCACACAGAACCCGGAAACCAACACAGACCATCTCACAACACAGCGCGCCACAATTCGGAATATGAAACTGTACTTTAAAATCAAACAGCAACACGGTACATTTGGTAAAGTACATTTATTTTACATTAAATGTTTAGAGAATATTCAGCAATTGCCATATGAACTCCGAAAGCCGTTTATTTTCTTTTATCTGTATCCGCCATGGTACACAGGGTGTTGCTTTTCGTTAAAAGAAGCACGGTGAACCGCAAGGCTGTTCCATCAACCAGGCACTAGTCCATCGTAAAGGTTGATATGTTGCTTCTAGCCACTAGTACAGCCTAAGGGCATGTGGGCCCTTGGCGATCGTCCCATAAAATTGTCAGTGTGCTCCAGATGTTCACACGAAGCTGCAGGTGTCTACTGTAAAAGCCATCTGCTGGTGTCTCAAACCGATGGCAGTAGCAGAAGGGGAGCAAATACCTGTTATGAAAACAAAAAAAATATAATTAGTCTCGCCAGTCGATCTTCATTAATATTACTTATTTTATTTATTACAGCCGATCAGAAACTATTTGCTTGCAAGGATAGTTCAATGGGGTATGTTCGGCTCTAAAATCAATGCGAAAAGTAACGAAATAAATCGAGGCCAACACACAATGATAAACGACAGTTAGTCTACATGCGTGAGGAATGATATGATATGATATATGATATGGCATTTGTAACGCGCCTATACTCAAGTGTTTCTAGGCGCGACAAGGCAGGTGGGGAACAAGGGCAGACAGACAACGATCCTACTAGGCCAGGTGTCTTTCTGATCGCGCATGGGGAAGGGGGCAGGGGGGTAAAAGTGCTGTACATGGTTAGTTGAATACAAATTAAATAATAGGGCCAGCTGGTGGCAAGTGCAAGGTAAATGCCGGAAGAAGGGGCTGAAGGATACAGAGACAGTCCCGTAGTGCAGGTAGGCAGTGCAGGGAAAGTGGCTGGGCCAAGGACCGAGATCGGTGAGACCAGTGGACCTGCATGCCCATGTGCCCCCTACGAACACGTTTTCCTAGCTCTTCATTCATTCATTTATTCATGCATCCATTCATTAAATCTTCATTCCGGTATAAAAGCGTGTAAAGATTTACTTACATTATTTTTGAAATTTCCATTGTGTCTCTTGGTAATGCAGTCTGTAAAACGGACCATGCTCTTGACAACGATTTTTCGTATACTGAACTAAAATCAAACTCGGTCTAGTTTCTGAATTTTCTGCCTTATCGTCTCTTACGTTATTGCGCACCCCCTTCAAATGTAGTTCTTTCGGCATGGTCCCCGTCTCAAGGTCAAAAAACAATAGACCCTTATACATCCAGTGCAACTTGTGGGCCTCATCTGGGCGCGATCTGAAAATCAAAGCCGCTGTCCTTCGCATTCTTTATTTGCAACATCACGTAGTATAGGCATCTGTGAGAACTTGAAGTTTAGAATCCGTCTATGTAGTGCACCTCAATGTGCAAATGCGAACTGGCTTCTCTCCCAAATGCCACGGCCCGCTTGGCTGGCGCGTTCTAAGTGCCCCAATGTTGTCCCCGTTGTCTGCGAGCTTTGCAGCCCAAATTGAGACATTAAATTTTTGGCGGAAGGTCAGGGAAAGTATAAAGTACCACAGGAGTTGAGTTAAAAGTGCGATTTATTGTTTGTTTTATTATTTGCAATACGCAAGCCACCCCTCCTTTAACAGTGCGTAGCATTTACATTTACATGAGATCAGACATGAGAAAAATATATACATACACATATATGAGGTGAATAGAGAGAATTCAAAGATGACACCCAGCTTCTTCGCCACCCATGATGGTGAAGGTAGGGGTTAGGGTTACAGGTACACTGTACAATAACATTTATTTACAAAAAGACAATCGTATTGCAATTATTTAAACCGGGATTTGTACTTCACAACCAGCTGTGCTTCGGGTGGGCATGGCACAGTCGCAATGTTCGGTGGCAATGGATCACTGCTCTGCACAGAAACGTCCAGAATTCCATATCTGTGCTTCTCTAACACAGCAACAACTAGGCCTTTCACAAAGTCGAACTGCATTTCATCACAGACTGGTTTGATCACCCATTGCTTACTTCGTTTTGAAAACACCTTAGTGTAGCGAGGCATCCTTACTTTACCCCTAGTCCTAGATTGTTCACGTCTGACATTGCTGTTATGGGCCAAGACCGCTAGTAGAGTGCGATGTTTCATGCCCCGAAAGCTAAAATGCAAGCGCTTTGGCCTGTACTTTAGGCACATATTGTGGAACACCTCCAAATCTCCTGTGTGACAGAATTCTGTCAGTCCTCTCATATCTCTTGATAGAGTTTTGTCGAAAACAATCTTCTCAATGGCTTTGTGTGTCGGTGAAGATGGAATCAACCACTTCTTCTTCCGTGCCTCCTCTGGGGACAAAGGGCCATGTTCACATTGGTGGAAATGTTCATTTGCTGTCCAGCAGTGAACGTTGGTACAGTGGTGGGTGCATCAGTGACCGCCATTTTTCAAGTAGTATTTCCACTGACCCCTCACAAGTTTTTGAGCTCCACCAAAGATGGTTGGTGATGGAATGGACCACTGCAAAATACTTTCAAAACCTTTTTTTTTCCCTGCAGCCAAGATTTTCTTATTGATTGATTTAGCAAGATGCCATACGTCAAATTGATGTTTAATATGTGGGAACTGCTCTCTCATTGTCTTGGCAATTGAAACGTGTCTGTCCGGGGCTATGAGGTTGATGTGCATTCCCCTTGATTGTAGATATTCCACTGATTTTATAAATCCTAGTTTCTCCATGGCCACTGACGATGTACATTGTGTTACCTGCACGACCACCGAACTCACAATTTTCTTACTATCCATGTCCTGAAAGTGGTAGGTGCAGTACTTGGCAGAAAATCCAGGGCTATCACACGGTCCATCGCCAGCTAGCCTGAATCGTTTGCCTTCGAATGTACTTGCTAGAGACAATTGTTCAATTTTCCAAGCATCACTAATGGCCCGAAACAGATAATCGCGTTCGTATATGTAGTACAGCGCTTTAGAAATGAAATGGAGTCCCACAAACTGAAAGAAAGCCTCGAACTTTCTAAAACTGTAGCCACTAAAAAGTGATGCAGCTGCACACAGTAGATTGCCTGCTGGCAGTTTCCCCAGCATCGGTTGTGCAGACCATGAGAACCTATGATTTAATCTACAGGTGGCATTTATTTTGACGTTACTGCCTTTTATTTGACGAGTCACATTAATCAATGGCTTCCCACATACTTTCCTCTAATGGAATGGACCCATTTCAGCATACTTATAATTTCCATCAAACAACTGTCGAATACAATGTATTTGCTCTCTTTCATTAGACTGTCATCCTGCGTCAATGTTGTTTCGACCTGTGACGTTGTGGAAATTTCAACACATTGGAAAGTAACATCGCTGATATCAAGTTCTGATGCGTCTATGGATGCTGCGGCTTGTTCATTCTCTGTCATTTCGACATCTATTACTTCAACATTGATGGGAGAACACAACAATGTCGACAGGTTTTTTGGTGGCACATTTTTGGTGGGTGTAGATTGTGTGAATTGATCTGCAACTACTTCAGAGCTATCTTCAATACATTCAATAACATCTTCTTGTGGTGGTGCGGTCGCACTGTAGCTATGGTCCAATGCAACTTTGCTGTAGTCTCCAAACACAGTTAATTCATGTTCTGGCCATTGGACATGAGCATCTCGAGCCTGAACACGCCTCGCCTCAATTAATAGTTCCTCCATAGTGTACACGGTCTGGCAAGCAACATCTCTCATTCGCTTCACTGTCTGTGTATGTATAGTTCTGACACCCACGGGTAACTGGAGGAGAGATTGGAAAAGGGATGTTCAGTTTAAAACACAAGATAAAGTGTAGTCCAATTGACTGGAAAAAACATACATAAAATAGTCCCCAGCACAAACTTTTATTTTTAAGTTATGAACTGTTTGTAACTAACCTTTTTTTGTTTTTTTTTCTTTGCAACTTTTTTGACTCGACCTTCAACATCTACACGCTGTAGCTCCGATTCGTTTCCGCATGTCCTCCCTTCCTCTTGCGCTGCAACGACTATATTTTCTGTATCCGCAGACAGCACGGAATGAGGCTCCATCGTCTCCCTGAAACATAGTACTTTCATAAACTATGTATCAAAATATTGTTAGCATAAAACACACGTGAGGACGAACACACAGGTACATCTCAATAGCCAAACACGATTTAAACATTGTGTGCAACAATCAAACGACAAGTATTCGACCAGTGATGATCTATTTCGATGGAGCCGTCAGTATCCATACCTCTGGCTCTGCATGGACTGCCATGAATGGTTGTATTGGAGAGGAGGCATCCGCATCTCCCTGAAACAGAGTACTTGCGTTAGTATGCTTTTCAATATTGGAAACACAACACACACTTGGGGTCGACGGCACAGGTACATATAAAGAGATAACCACAAATGATGCGTTGTCCAAAAGAATCAAGGAAAATCTAAATATGATCACATTTCATCGACTTATTTATCCGATTTATTTACATCTATTATACAATCTTCAAGAATAAAGATTTGATACAAAAGTAAATGAATCATACAATGATCAATGCAAGGTTTGTTTTGGTCACAGGAACTATACCAGTTCATTATGTGCGGCTTAGTATTTGCATAAGTTGCAGAAATGTATAAATGATGTGACTAAAATCTGAACATGTGACTCATCCCTGTTCTGTATTCCGCGAGAAGGAAACATGCTTACATTATAGACTGGACCCCCGAAGGATGCAATTCGATGACAATAGACACAGATGAAAATAAATAGATCTATTGATAGCATAGCAATGGAAACTCAAGTCAATAGCAATGAGACCAATGAACATAGCACTATTGTGTACTCTACTCGCAAATGGATAGAAATTTAAAAATCTGAGAAATATGACTAGGATACAATGCCTTACCTTGACCAACAAACAGTTGGATTCAGCGAGCAGAGCAGTATGTTGCAGGAGAATAGGTGGGTGGCCACAGGTAGCACACTGATGGGTTTGCCCCAAGCGGTCACAGAAGTTCACGGATAGCACGACGACGAGCAGATTAGCGTAGATCTCAGTGGTTGCCAGGTAACACGTTCAGGAGTTGACTTGCAAAGCACAAAGATGTTCTCATGAGACATATCAAGTGGTTTATAAAGTATTAGAAACAGGGGTGTGTTTGTGAATGAATGACGTATGTATGTCGTGGTTTTAGGGGGACGGCCTGCTTCAAGGGGAGGCCTGGCTGGAGACACAGGGTCTGAGGAGGCCATGTGACCGATGGCCCCTTGGCGTGGGATACCTTTTGAAGTATACATGCAGTTTGGCACCTTGGCCTTTCGCGCGCCTGACAGCCCCCCATGCCAGCGCTCATCCACTGGCGCGAACCGCCTTTATATCAATATATAGTATATCGCCTTTATATCAATGATAGTATATCGTTGCTTATCAATAACAAATGCCACATACCGGAGATTCTTGTGAGCACAGCCCCACACTTCAACCGGTGTATTATAGTGGTCAAGACCCTAAGGCCTGTATAATCCAATGGTAATTGTTAGTATAGATATATGTGTGACTTTTGTAGAGACATAACCTACTGAAAGACTTTGAACAAGTGTTATTTAGTGCATGCATTATCGAGAATATGTTATGTTAGCTTAGATAGATAGTGACCACCCTGCTTCACAGCGACCAGACCTTCACCCATTCGGAGCACAGATGTCTGACGTCCATCCTTGAATGGAGACACACTTGATTAATTTAAAAAATCGAAACAACCCTTGTTAAAATATATGTGGTGTTTTATTTTGTATCTTATTTTCATGACACAAAAATACAAGACTTTAAAGATTATACAGGTCAGGTTGCAGCACAGCAAGAGAAAATCCCCTGTACTGAGCGCTGTCACTCGGGAACGTTTCTCTAATGGCATGAACGGCACAGGCGGGTATCACTCTTCGAACGCGGTGTCCAAGCCTCCCATGGAGCCACCATGTAAAGGAACGATAGGCCACCAGCCTGTACCACCTGTAAAAAGGAATGAAACAAACTGTTTTTAAATGACCAAGATAAGTTTAATAAACGTTTGTTGTCAATGACAATTCTTGTAACTAATGGCATTCTACACGGACAAATGCTATCTAGACAATGCACACTACTGAACAACTTACATGCGTTACACTGATATGTAGATGTAATTTTGGATATAGTAGAAGAACATGAAATAGGAGTGGCATGACAAGCAGAATATCCTTACTCGTTACTCGGATTACGAGGACGAACAGTTGCGCGAAGTTCGTGCATAAGCACCATCATTATCCTCAACACGGCCCGTGTGAGGCAGGCTGCCCTGAAGTCTGGCAGCTCGGTGATGCATTGCGGTCGTGGCTCGCCTTCCGAAATGTAGGCCAGGCATCCCGAGTTTTCTCTGCAGCAGCAGTTCTCCTCCTCGGTCGGCATTAGCTCGCACCGATTGCATGTACACCAGGTGGAGACGCCGTCCATGCGACTAGGCCCAGGCTCTTCATCTGTTGATTCGCCGTGCCAACTGCCGTCCGAATCCCCATCGTTTTCGCGTGCTTCCCTTTCCAGTAGTTCCTCCTCAGTATACTCGGGCTCGTACATGTAGGGCATTATTGTAGCTATTGTGTGTTAAACAAATGGCCACCTCACAACATCCACATGCACCTCGTACCTATTCTACCTCCCTATTCTCCCCCCTCTCTAAACAAACTAAAATAATTTATAGCGGTGGTACTGGTATCTGTTCACACGGGCTACAAGCAACGAAGGTAGCTGACCAGAGCACTGAAACGAGTCACAGAATACTCAAAGTAACACAGAGAGAGGAATGGAATCGAAAATCTGCTGCTGTGTGTTGTGAAACGGTCTGTTTATACTTATTGAGGAAAGAGGCGTCCTGCCATTTCCATGGCGACACGTCATTAGCTGAAGCGCAGCGAATGTTGACACAAGACGTGCTTTGGCGTTGGGAAATGGGCGGTACGAGTCTGCTGATGACAGGCTCAGGGGCGGGGGATTTGATTTAGTGCCGCAAAAGCAGGTCAGCCAGGGCGATGGGGGAAATGATAGGATTTTCACAAAATGGCAGCTCCCTGGTGCTTGTTTTCGCGTGCGTTTAATGGACGCAAACTCGGGTAAGGTCCATAGGAAAGTTTTCTAAAATTGAGCTACTTAAGCTTAAAAAAACATGGCCGACCCATAGGGACAATAACATTTTTTACTAGACCATGCCTTTAACAGAATAATGTAGAACAGTGTGAAACCCGATTAGGACGGTTAGATTTAGAAACACCTCTTATAGCTTAAGTGAAGATGGTGGTAACCCATGGGTAGACCAAATGTAGCAATCGGAAACATCAACAAGCACAGGGAAAGGGGACATGAAATGCAAAGATGTTCCCAAGAGAGAAGCGCTTGTGGCAACAAATAAGTGGTAGAAGAAGAGTAGGCAGAGAAATTAATTATGAGCAAGGGATAGATCCAATAATACGGAGAACAACTGTGCAGACGTGGAAAGTGATGCACTGCAAATGAGGCTTGGATTAGTTTCAACAGAAGAACATTCTTTCCCTTAAAATGTTGCATTTTCGTAGTATTCTTGTTGTAAGGGTTTATTGTTATAGTAAAGCATCCAGAGCCGTAAGTCCTCAAAAGATTACTAAAGAACTCCAATCGACCCTGCAACAAGATGAACGTCAGTAGTTTTTCGTGAGACGCCCCTTCTTGCTTTTAGACAACCAGCCAATCTGAAGGGAATTATGGTCAGAAGCAAACTGCACACAAATAGTACAGATTATGGAACTGTGCATTGCAGAAACAAGATGCCCAATCTTCCCACATATCAACATTTCAGATACAATCAAGATATTCCACACGGGGAAGGGCTACAAAATTATGGGACGGTTAACATATGCATCCAGCAATATTGTTTACTTGATTATGTGCATGAAATGACCCGGACGTGGCACCATGTTGAGAAAACTAGTCAACCTCTACATAAGCGCATGAACCTCCATTGTCAAAGTGTCAAGCGATGTACTAACAAAAGTCCAGTCGGTGAGCATTTTTCAGACGCCAATCACACCCTTTAGCTCAAGACTGCTGTACTCGGGGTAATTTCAGGACTGACAAAGCCAGAAATACTTATGAATTCAACTGCATGCACCTTTTCAATACACGGCATGGGACTTGAACAGACATCAAGGTGTAGAGGAGTAGGTGAAAACTCTCTCAATAGTTCCCTGCCCCCTCACCACCAAAGTATTGGAAAAGCAGACGAAGGACTATGGTTGAGACCCCTTGTGTAATCCCACTAACGCATCGAGTGTATGAGAATGTACCCTGAAAGTGTGGAAGGGAGCCAAATGGAAGGATGTCAGCACGCACCTGTGGACATCATAGAGCGTTAAGTGAAATCTTGTACAGGAGGAGTCAATTACTGCCATCAAAAGCTCAGCCCCCATGCTGCCTATATGTTGGGAGCCAGAAATTGCAACACGTGCACTACCAGTAAGGATGCCTGTACCGCAGAAAATCATGGAAACAAATTATCCATTGAGAAAACCCCATATGCATTCACGAAGAAATAATGGCCCTTTGGACAAAGACCCAGAAGAAGTGTGAGTGAAAGAGAAGACTGGTGACTTCATACAGAGCAGATGATGCACCCTGAAAAGATGCACGAGGCAGAAAAACATAGATGTTCTATAAACCCGGAAGAAGAGGTGGTAAAGATGAGCAACATTTCGGGCTCGAGATGAAGATGCTCATGCTACAGAAATGCTGAACATGTAAATCAGTTTAAACTTGTACAGACGCAGTAACGCGAGTAGACAAAGTAATCTTAAGGCTGGCTACGTAGTGAATAGTTTGCGGCGATGCGCAAATGTATAATACATAGGAATGTATAGAACCTGGATATTTCACAGTGCACTTTAAGCAAGGCTGAAACCCTGTGATTGGAAAGAGTTTTTCAGTGTGGCGTAGTTGGAAAATTACTGATGGGGAGAGGGAAATTCAAGAAAGGCTTGGCTGGCACAGCACCAAGAAGCCAAGGCCACTGTGAGCCTGGGTGTCCATCCAGTAGTTACAGTGAACATGAGAAAGAAACAAACTTGTGTTTGAGGTGGAATGGAAAAACACTGAAGGCGTCAAGAGTTCATCATTTAATAGAATGAAATGCTGCAAAAGGCTTGGAAATGTGGTCTAGTCACATGGTCAGATCAAAACAGACATTGGGTCAAGCTACACCGAAACCAAGAAGATACTCCCTTTATTTCTCAGGCACGAAGAGCCTCTACAAGGCCAAGTTCAAAGCCTAATTGACAGGCAGACTGCAAGAGTGATGATAGATGTTGGGCTAATTGTAAGGGGAGGCATGACCACGCCAACCTTCCCTCCACCTGGAGTGGTAGCCTTCGTGCTGCTAGCATGTGGAATGGTCCAGTGGGGAACAAAGGTGCCAAACCAATGGTAGGGGGCCGCATATCAAAGAGCCCTATACTGTGTATAACCAATGAAGTGTATTAGAGTGACAGGAAAGGTGATTTGCACCCGTGATGGGCTTAGTTGCCCACCAACGGTAGACCCCCCCCACTCACTTCCCCGTCAGTATGGATGTATACTTAGATGTTCCCTGTAATCCCATCACATTCCCAAGTAGAGTTTTGTAGTTTGTCACGTAGTGTGGTGTCACTTATGACACGTTTTGATTATAAAAGTTGTGTGTTTTATGATATGCGCTGAGAGAAATCGAGCAGACGTCCGTTGATGTTCATTGTAACTCCCTGTTTTAGATAATTGCAAAAACCTCTGTATCCCAATTCATCTCAAAAGTATTGCTACCTCGTCTTAAAGGGCCATAGGTCACTGGGTTCAATCTGATGCCATGAAGAAGATATAAATTATGCTGAAACGATATCAAAATACTGGAGAGTGACGATGTAACTGAAGCTGCAAGAGAAATCTTGACCTAAAGCTAAAGTAATCATACTGGTCAATAACTGTAAATACGCAGTACCACAAGATTGATGAGACATTTAGAAGCTTGCTCTAGACGAATATATAATGTGGCAAGGACGGCCATGATAGGAAAATGGCTGCTCGCTCATGTCGAATTCAACCAAGCTACCTCAGAGACAGACCGAGGCTGCAGAGTCAGGAGACGCTGGAAATACAGCTTGTGTGCAAAACAGCGATGAGTCGAGGATGGCCTAGTATCAAGGATGCTATTTTGAGGAATAATTGCAAGGTACAAGGGGAGTTACACGGATAAGCCCTGAATGTGAGACATTCTTTTTAGATTAAGGGCGAAGAAAACATCTGCAACAGCCAAAGTATTGGACAATTAAAAGTGTATGAAGTCTATGCAAGGTAGAGTGAGCAGGTCTCTAGAGACCAAGAGGAGCAAACGCACCCAGCATAATTAAATCAAATAATGTACATAGAAGGCTGAAAAGGACACATTTGTTGTCTCTTCACATGTGACTCAGAAGTCAGGGACAAGGGCTATTCATTAGTGCCTCAGATGAAGATAGTGGTGTGCTCACACTCCCTCAAATGTTCCAGGACAGTGAGGAGGCTTCAAGGTCAACTACAGATGGACGACTTTGGCTTATGGCCAACTGATGAGGGATGATGGATTAATTGGGAGAACAGGTAGTTAATCGGATGCAATTAAAAGCACGTAGGCTTCGTTCCACATACGTGCTGCTAAAACGTTGAATGTCCAAGGTTGGGATAGTATGCCAACCAATCAGTGGGTCTAAGGGGCAACCTAACTTACAATGTGGCATAGACCAATCTGCTGCCATTTTGTCTGCTATAATCAGTACTATACATATTTAGAGGTTATTCAAGGAGTGCCCTACAGATAAGAGGCAGCCAATGATGTATTAATCCTTATATGTTCTATAAGTAGTTATGTTCCCCTATTCAATCCCTACCGTCAATAGGTTTTATGATTTGCCACGTAGGATGGCATCATAGATGATGCATATTGGGGTATAAGACCTCTATGTGATCAAGTTACTGTGTGAGTGTGCATGCATCAGCCCGATGCCCATCAGTTCTCCCTGCTTTATCAAATGAGAATAAAGTAGTACTTTGCCATATTGGGTGAGTCTGTCCAGTTATTTGGTCCGAGATCTTTATTTGTAATTTCATCTAGCACAAGAGACGCTTCAAGGTGCTAGAGCACAGCGGTTTAATGAGTCACCATTCCAACTAATCTACTCAGAGGTACAGGGATCACAACAGACCTGACACTTTTTTTTCCAAAAGCCATTCAGAGACATTCAATTGGCACTGCACCAGCCACACCAGTCTCTCTAATTGTTGCCAGACAACTCCAACCCAGCCCCATCTGCCCTCAAAATGTCCCAGCTGAAAAGCTTCCCAGAGACTTGTCAGGACCTTTGTCTCTAGTCAAAGCCCACCCTTTCCTCTTGATTGTGTTGTAACACAATCCCGATATGATATTTGACACAAAGTTACCACATCGGGCTCCACGGGTCACATCCTACCACTTACACTGGCTGAATATGGCCTCTTTCAGATTTCCACAGGCACAACCCTGATATTTTGATGACTGTGCTACCATTGATCTTGTAGCGACTGGCCTGACATGCCAAGCTTCAGCTGGACTGCACATACAATGAAAACAATGAGTGACACCCCACCAACCCCTCCTGCCTTCCAGACAGCACACCATTCGGGTGCTTTTGTTTCTTTTCCTTGCTCTACAGTTTCACTGGCCCCTGCCCCACTTAACACAGTGTGCCATTTAGACCTTGTAAAGCGCAATGTATGGGGAGTTGAACAACCAATAGATGCCTTTCTGAGCAAAACTACCAATCAGGTACAGACAGGCACAGATAAGGGGGTATTTCCAGGAGGGGCTATGAAGTTATGTAAACTGTAGTGCTGTGATGTTTTTCAAACGCTTCATTTAATATTTGCCTGAAAATAAATGACTTTGTTAGCTGATAAAGCTATATACATATATATATATACATACACACACACACACACACACATGAGAGAGAGAGAAAGATAAAAAAGAGAAAAAAGAGAAGAGAGAAGAAAGAAGAAAGAGAAGAAAGAGAAAAAAGAAAAAAGAGAGAAGAGAGAAAAGAGAGGAGAGAGAGAGAGAGAGAGACAGAGAGAGAGAGAGAGAGAGAGGCATAGGGGGAATTTGAGGTGACCTTCAATCCTTCGAAGGGTACTCCCTCTCTGGTCTCTACTATGGTGAAACAAAACCACTTGAACACTCATTATCTATGTGCCATCTTTGTGCAGCAAGGCAACATCACAACAGTACCACATGCATTGTATCCCTTTTCAGTGCACCTCTCTGCACGCCCACCACCCTCAACCTCAATACAAAAAAATCATGGATATTCTAAAACTGTTTCCCTTGCTCTTTACCCTTAAACAAAGTCAAGAGTCAAGAAACAATGCTGTTTGCAAGGCTATAGGCACCAATCTCCCTTTAATGTACTTTAGCCCCGACGTTTTCCCTGCAGAAAGGATAATGGTAGAGAAAAAGCTGTCACGTTGGGGAGTTTGGGGCATACAAATGTAGATGTTTTATTGGAGAGGTTTGTCCCATGTGATGTGGGTGATGGTTTTGCAAACATTTGAGCTTTTCCTAGCAGTGTTCTGCGCCTCACCATGCTGCCATCCCAGCACCCGCGCGTGGCATTTTGCCTGCTGCTGTGCATTTCCGCACACTGCTTTGGCACCCAGCCTTGCCCAGTCTGACATTGTGTATCATTGCGGAAGACCTGCCAGTTGCCCACTAAACGGGACAAAGAAACATTTTCTGTGGCATAGATGGTGTAACCCCTTCCGGACTCGCACATTGCCCGATTCACACACATCAGTTTGCTCGTGAAGAAGCAAGGACCGTTTGGGCAGACATGATAGTGAGTGGGTACTAGGAACAATGTTCATGAGCCAAGTGCAAAGCCAGGCCAAATTTGTACTCCTCACACCAGAATCCCTAAAGAGTTGGTGTGTAATGGCCATGAGGAAGACACACACGGTTATGGGATGGGACAGGACAGAAAGGTCCCAGGGCCAGGCTCCTGCGACCACATCCCCCCTGCCAGGAAGGCCCAATGATTCACCCGCAAGCTCGGCGATTCAAAGAAACCAGCCCTGCACAGCATGTCTGGGGAGGCGCGAGGAGACGGAAGAGGAAATAATGAAGTGAGGAAAGGCAATGAGTGTCACAGCAATTCCAGTAACACCTCCTTGGGCAGCACCAGGGGCACAGCAATCAGTGAGCGGACGTCCAATGCCAAGCCACCCTTTTCCCGTCTTGACCAAGTCACCAATTCCTGCTACTCAGCACAAGCATCCCCCAGCACTTGCGATCTGTATCTGTAACCCTACAGTCCCTTCTCTCTGCACTTATGAGACAACCCTTGGCTGCACTTTCTGATTACCTGCACTAAGCCACCTGCTGGCTGCACTTTTTCACCCCCTCTCCCCCTTTGCACTTCTCCCCTTCCCCTTCCCTGCACTTGCGTGATCTGAATGACACAAGGCCTAGAAAGATCGTTGTTTTGCCCGCCCTCTGTTTCCCCCCTCCTTGTCTTGTCGCGTCTAGAAACACAGGCGCCTTATAAATGCCACATCATTGTTGGCGGTCTCGTGCGGGCCGCCTCCGTGAGCCCCCCACCCCCTGTAGAACAGAGACACGGAGACGTGGATGTTGTCGGTGTGGGCTCCCCGGTGAACTGACGTCAACAGGAGCCGCCCCGTTTATTTAAACAGGCACGCGACGGAGTTGACGTCACTCCGTCGCGTGCGGACCCTTAAAGGGGCAACGCCACACTCCTCCTTTTCCATAACAACAAATTGGAAATAGGAGTACATAACTAGCACACATCTAGAACACACAACACTCTATAAGTTTCAACAAAACCCCCATTTATTGACAGCCACCCCGGATCCCCCGTGTGTACCTGTCATGGCCTGACCATTCATCCCCGGTCAGCCTCCCCGCTCAGTCCGTAACATAGTCACTGAGACGGGCAGGTTTCCCACGCCCTGATCTCAGGGGGTACCTCCTGCCGCCGTCTCGGGCTGGTGTTCCGGGGGTGGGTCCGCCTCGAGCCGGCGATTCCACTACGGCGCTTTCTCCCCCACCTTCATCCAAAACGCCTTCGCTCTCTCGGCTGTCCGGGTCGTCCACTCGGGATTCACCAATCTTCCTGAAGAAGGACGCATTCCTGGTCACTGATGACGTTCCATCTGATGCAGTCACCATTGACCCCTTGACTGCCACCACGTCCAGTGGAGCAGGCTCGTATGTGAGTGACAATTTTCCATGGGGATGGCGATTTCTCACCAGCACCTCATCCCCAAGAGCAATGTGTGGGGGTCTGAGCCCCCTCCGGATGTTCTCCATCTGCGTCCTGATCTGTCTGTCCTCTTCCACCTGCTCATTGTTGATGACGGCGGGGTCCCGGTCCCCCAGTTCCGGTATGACATCTCTCGGGCACCGCTGGAATAGTGCTTCGGCCGGGGCCACCCCCGTAGACGAGTGAGGGGTGGTGCGATAGCCTCGTAGAAATACGTACAGAGCCCTCTTCAGACACTCCCCTTTTCCATGGGCAATGCGGAACACCTTGTTGAGGGTGCGCATCATTCGCTCGGCCTCCCCGTTGGCACGGGGCCACAGTGGGGTGACCCGTCGGTGTTGAATGCCATACTCTTTCATGAGCTCTGCGAAGCTCTCCCCCTGGAACGGGGCTCCGTTGTCCGAGCACAGCACAGAGGGGAGGCCATGAGTGGCAAAGATCTTTTCCAGCGCCACCACCACGTTCTCAAATGCCACGGAGTCTATGAACTCAACTTCCGGGTACCTCGACCACTCGTCTACCACCACAAGAAAATGCGTGCCCCTGGAGGTAGACCCCGAGTCGGCGTGCACCACCTCCCACGGCCGAGTCCCGCGGGGCATTGTTTCAATGGACGGTTCTTTCAGTGCCGGGGCCGCCGCCTGACACCACACACAAGAGGCCACGAACGCCTCCACCTTCCGCTCCAGCTCAGGAAACCACACCTTCTGCCGGAGGCGAGCTTTGGTCTTGGGAGCCCCTTGATGACCCTGGTGTGCTAGCGCGATGACCTGCGCCACTTTGGCCTGGGGCACCACAATCCTTTCCCCTCTTAGTAGCAGCCCGGAATCGGAGAATGTTAGCTCCTCTCTCACTCTCCACAACTGCTCGAGAGTGACCCGGGCCTCACACGTTCTTCGCTCCACCGCCTCCAGCACTGTCTTCCAGGCACCCTTCTGCATGGCCTCCCTCAAGATGGAGAAACACTCGTCATTTTTCGACGCCGCCTCTAGTTCTTCCACCTGCATGGAGTTGGGTGTCGCAGTCTCTACAACTAGGCAGACGTGTTCGTCAGCCTCCTCCGCCGACGCCGACTCCTGCGAGTCGTTCCTGGGGTGACGAGATAGGTAGTCCGCCGCATTGTTGGCGCCGGGACGATAAGTCAATGACACCCCGTACTCCAGCAGGGCGAGCATCCACCGCTCAATCCTTACTGGCGGGCGAGATGACGAGCCCGCCATGATCGGCAGCAGCGGCTTGTGGTCCGTGACCACGGTCACGGGACGCCCCAGAATGTACAGGCGGAAGTGTCGACAGCCCCACAGCACCGCCAGGGCCTCCCTCTCTATTTGAGAGTATCGTTGTTCAGTGTCAGACAGGGCCTTACTGGCGTAAGCTATCGGCCGGACCTCTTGGTCTTTTCCTACTTGTGTAAGCACCGCCCCTAGCCCATATGGGCTGGCGTCTACCACGATCTCCGTCTGCAGGCCTGGGTCAAAGAATGCCATAGTGTCATGCGCCGCCAGTGCCCCCCGAATGTCGTCAAACGCCGCCTGTTCCAGAGGGCCCCACTGCCAGGGGGTGTCCTTCTTGGTGAGCGCCCTCAGGGGCTCAGAGCGGGATGCGAGATTTCTGATGAACCGGCCGCAGTAAGTGACCATCCCCAGAAAACTCCTCACCTCCGCAACATTTTCAGGCGGGCGCGCCTCCTTGATGTCTCTCACTTTGCGGGGATCTGGTGACACCCCATCAGCCTTGAACACGAACCCAAAGAATTCGATCTCCGTCTTCAGAAATTCGCATTTGTCCTTATGCAAGGTGAGACCCAGCAGACGTAGCCGTTCAAAAGTCCTGGACAGGCGTGCCAGGTGCTCTGTTTCGGACTTGGCATACACCAGGATATCATCGCTGATATTGATGACGCCCTCCAGATCCGCC
Source organism: Ambystoma mexicanum (assembly GCF_040938575.1). Taxonomy (NCBI): domain Eukaryota; kingdom Metazoa; phylum Chordata; class Amphibia; order Caudata; family Ambystomatidae; genus Ambystoma; species Ambystoma mexicanum. The sequence goes on from NC_090926.1 coordinate 1,052,055,342, forward strand.
AGTGCACCTCTTATTATGTTTTGAAAGACCTCCGCTGCCGAGGACACCCCAAAGCTTAGTCTTTTATATCGGTAGAGCCCCCGATGTGTGGTAAAGGTAGTGATGTATCTGGATTCGGGGTGCAAGACCACCTGATGATAGCCCGATCTCAGGTCGAGTTTTGAGAAGAACCTTGCACCCTGCAGCTCTGCAATAATGTCATCGATGGTGGGGGTGAGGTGTCTCTCCCTCTTTATGGCCTTATTGGGCAGTCGCATGTCCACACAGATTCTCACAGCATCGGGTTGTTTAGGCTTGCGGGCAATGACGATGGGGGACACCCAGGGGGTGGGTCCATCCACCTTTTCGATTATGTCCAACCCCACGAGATTGTCAGCCCGAGACGGCGGCAGGAGGTACCCCCTGAGATCAGGGCGTGGGAAACCTGCCCGTCTCAGTGACTATGTTACGGACTGAGCGGGGAGGCTGACCGGGGATGAATGGTCAGGCCATGACAGGTACACACGGGGGATCCGGGGTGGCTGTCAATAAATGGGGGTTTTGTTGAAACTTATAGAGTGTTGTGTGTTCTAGATGTGTGCTAGTTATGTACTCCTATTTCCAATTTGTTGTTATGCAAAAGGAGGAGTGTGGCGTTGCCCCTTTAAGGGTCCGCACGCGACGGAGTTGACGTCACTCCGTCGCGTGCGGACCCTTAAAGGGGCAACGCCACAATCATATCAGTTTGGAATGAGAGCCTCCATGCGTAAAACATGAAGAATACGTCTGCCCTCACTAGGAAGGACCAATAATACATTTTCCTTCTCCAAAACGTCATTGGTGAGACCTCATATTTCAACAGTGTTCGTATAACGCTTTTCCTTGGGGGCACCATTTCAGTTGTCTCTGCATATGAGGTTCTTTGGCCACAGACGTATCTTTGGGATGTAAGATTGAGATTGTATGCAATAAATGTGAGTGTTGGAATGGGAGAATATTAAGTGGGGGTTATTTTCACAGGGCCTTGTTACCGGTGCCTTCTGGGATTTGGCACAGCATTCTGTCTGTGCACAGTATTTAGCACTTGCAAACATGTTGCCTGGGTGCTTTGTGATTCGAGGTCCAGAAAAGCTTATACCAGCCAGTCGTCAATGGGAGACTTCAGTGCAGTCAGTGCCTGCGCCCTGCCCTCAAGATGAACAACATCTTCTAACTGCTATCTACCGCACTTCCTTCTGCATCCAAATACCGACATTTTGATGGGCCCTCTGTAAGGAATCAGGGGTAGACCTCGGACACAGGGGCATTGTGATGGCTGCTATAGACATTTATTAAAGAAAAAACAGGGTTGGAGAAAGACCTATCTCGCCCTATTATTACGAGCGGTTTCCCTGCCTTAACAAAATTAAAAGGAAGTCAGTGTCAGAATGTACAAAAGTAAAGAGATCTCCGTCCTGTGTCTAAAATCTTAACCGGTCCCTTACATGCTAAACTCAAAAGCACAAAGGGAAATAGTCTTTCAACGGGCCATCTGTAGCTTTTTCCAAAGTTCCAACACAAAAAATCCAAAGGGTGCAGATATAAACAAATAATGAACCCACGTCCATAAGCCTCCAGGTGCCCATGTGCACAGTACAAATGTATAAAGTAAAGTTCCACAATCCTCAGGAGGGGGTCTCCTTCCCCAGAGTTTCCCAGGCTCTTTACAGTTCACCGCCATAGATATCTTTCCTAAAATATGCAGTTTTCCAGTCCAGGGCATACGAAGTCCTTACACTGGATTTCATACAGTCAAGGGGTTATTGGCTTTCACAATTTATTCAACTCTCCAGTCCAGTCCATAGGCTTGCTTCAATTCCCCTGGATTTCACACACCTAAGAGAGGTTGTCTTTCCTCTTCTTGACTTGCATTTTATTCGCAATTGCGGTGGGGGTCCCAGACTCGCAATCACAATACCTGGTATACTCTCCTACGAGGGCTTTCTCCACATGTAACAGTCTGACTCCTTCAGCCACTGGGTCTTCAACCCACTTTAATTGTTTTAATTCCGTTATGCAATCGGCGTACCAGCTCCCTTGGTCGGGTTTGCCCTGTGAATATCACAGTCTCTCCTCAGCATGCAGTATACGCTGTGAAGTGCCCCAGTGTCCCAATTCCCCTATCTGGGCTCACCAGTCTCTTGTGGCGGCTTCAGCGTTCTCTGTGCTCTTCGGTTTGCCCAGCGGGGCACCTCCTCCGTCTGTCGGCTCTCCAGTACCCGCTATACCTTGGCCACCTCTCCTCTCAGCGTCTCCTGCTTCAGGCCTCTCTGCGGAGTACCTTCGACCTCTGGGCTTCACGTGACGGTGCCAGTTGGAGCACTCTTCCTTCTCGCTACAGCTGGCTTTTTCTTCGCTTCCCGACCCACCTCAGTGGTTCTCCATCTTCCTCACAGTGCCAGGGTTTTAAATGACCCGCCATCTATTGGACCCATCCAACCACTAGAGTGCTTCTCTAGTTCTGCAGCTTTAGTGCTCTGTATTGCTCTTGTACTACTCCTCGGCTCAGCCGTTTTGCAAAAAGTATAGGAAAGAGCCTTACTGTCAGTGCAAAGTGGATGGACTGGATCTATATTACAATATGCCATACAGGTTTCAGAATTCAACGGGTTGGCGTTATACCCATAGTGGGAAGGCGGATACCATGTTCCTGCCAGTGAGCCTCCTTCCCTCCCATGAGGGTTGTCTCCCCCTTCAGTCAGCCACCCCTAGGGTCGGCATCATGTCGCAGCCATTGCCAGTTGGCCATTTGGGAAGAGATTTCCATGGCGAGGGAGTGATGACATTGCTAGATTCACCACACCTCAAAAAAACTAATCTGAAACGAGGCTCCTGCCGGATCAGCTTGCATCTGCAGTCACTCAGATTTCTATGCAACAGCTTTCCCTCATCTCCTGTAGGACCATTTGGCATTGGAGTCAAATACAAATACCTGACAGCAACACAGTGCCAAATGACACCCAAGGTACGGCATCATTCAGGATGTAGGCACTTAGTGACTAAGGTGCTGTAGCATGTGCCAAGGAGAGAGCACTTTCTTTCTGGAAAAACCTCTAATGACGAGCCAGTGAGCAGAAAAGTGCAATCTCCCACACTGGGAGGACCACATAAAAGGGAAGAATATATTGAAAGAAGTTAATGCTGAGCCCATCGATACCCACTTGGAGGATGACAACTGAAATCTCCTCCAGCAGGGGCAACTTCCTTTCTACTAGGTCTTCTCCATAGAATGCTGTCCTCATTTTTGGACACTGCAGCAAAGGGCTGCTTAGATTCAGATGCTGGTCATAAAACATGGGTGTACTCCTCTTTTCAAGGATCTGTTTCCATGGTTTCAGCACTCCTAGATCTGGCCTTGCTATTTTGATTTTGCCCAGGCCACTTCGTAGGATCATCCATCAGACCTACCAGTCCTTCCTCACCAAGATGGAATTACCATGGGGTAGGAGCCTTGACACATTGTGATAGAAGGATTAAACAGAGATCTTTAGAATGCCAGTCAGCAGAACTAGTAGTATTCCCTTACTTCCATGCTGGCTTACATTAATCCAGCCCCTACTAAATGTGTAATCTCTCTTCCAGAAAGAAAAGACTAGATGTAGGATGCTGACCACCCATTCATCAGAGGCATGCATTAATGCAGATTCCTTCATAGTCTTAAGGACAGATCTGCATTGGGGGAGGAGAGGGTTATTGTTTTTTCTGCACCACCTGGTCCATGCACAGCAGGATGGTAGCTTCTGTATTTGCACATCCGTTTTGCATGAAAATAAGAAGAGACCCCAGAGGAGGACACAGGGAAAAGACCCTAGGATAGATGGAGGCAAAACGGATTTGCAAATACAGAACTGTGCATAATGGACTGAACACAGATCACAAGATGGGGACTTTCCTGCAATTTAGGAATGTTAGACGGTTCGAGGGTTAACTCGTGCAAATTGCACTTCTACAATAGAACTTGTGTGGAGTTTGTTTTCAATCCCTGGTTGAGCAAGTAGGCCGATATAGAGTGATAAGGCCAGATTATTCAGTGTGATCGTGCAATTATCCAATGCAGCAAGTAGGTGTAAGTAACGTTAATCCATTTTTGCATTTTGACCACCAAACAACCACAGGAGCTACTGAGTCTAGATGGGAATCTTTTGAGTACCACCATGGTTAAAATGGTGTAATACACCTCATACAAAGATTATCGAGATGGCTAGAAAAAAAAAAACAACTCTATTCCTAGGGTCATGCATATATTAGTTTAATCAGGTAAGTGACATATATTTGTATGGTTTGGTCATTTTATGTGGTTATTTGTAGAGAGAGTAGTCACTAATGTTATGTGTTACTAATAAGCAGGGGCGCCCCATCTGAGGATATACTTATCAGCAGTATAGAGTTTTTGTAACAGGCAAGCATACATTTCTTGTCTTTCTTTCTTATTAAGGCTATTTTTGGCTTGCACTCATTTTAGTTATAAGTTATTGGATAGTGCGCATGGCATTTAACTTACCTTGTACTATAGTACCTTTGGTTCATATGCAACAGAGCTAGTAGTCATATCGGAGTAGGATTGGGGCAATGAAATAGGAATAGCAACGCTATTAAGTACCCTTTAACAGAGTGACACAAAATTACATTTCGTTTTATAGAAGTTATTTTTAAACTGATGATAGAATCAGTAATGACAGGGCTTGATGAACGCATTCAAAATATATTTAATTTTCAATTTATTTTTTATCAGTATCATAGCTGCACATAGTGCAGTGCCTTTTCAAGCAAGGATGTCGACCTTTATTCATCAATAAGTACTAGATCAAGGAAGGTCGTGAGCATGCAGCGTATGGGTACCGCAGCGTTACAATGCGTATGTAAGGTTTGTTTATGGAAATCCTGCATGACGTCAGGTGCTCGGCGTCTGATGTCACAGACTATTTAAATGTATACATCAAAATGACTGCTGCTTGAAACCATGCAGAACGCTGCATTATACACACCTATACAGATATTGGGCCTAAACAGTTCACCTATATCTTATGTTTGGTGTTTTGAAGTTCAGGATGGCTGAAGGTTCAGCTTGGATCACCACCAAATTTAGAATGTGCATTGATAAAACTTTAATTTTTCAGGGACATTAAAGTTGGGATTTAACCCTGGCAACGTTGTTTCAACACCTCATATTAGATGTACATCTTGAGGAAGGAGTAAACGCTGTTGTATAAATATTGAGGAATGTGTATTCAACATTTCACCTTAAGCATGGTGAAGGGGTGGTTCCCACCAATGTGTCTAATGAATTGGATAAAAGTAACTTAGTGGAATGGAATAATGGGTTTCCTCAATGCAATATATTTAGTTTATTTTTTGATTTTAGATAACATTCGCGTTTTGGACCAGGTACCGCACCATTGTGTGGTATTTGATGTCGGATTGTTATGTAGAAGACGTGGTAATATGTTACACTTTTTTTATTGTTGTCTTGAAATATCCATTTCTATATGCGTTTTTGCACTTTATGGTTGACCCGCGGATTGAATGGTCACTGCTTGTGTTTTGGTGGTGGTCACCAGTAAAATTGGTATAGGTGTGCCCCTTGGAATAAGTTGTGGAACACTTGTTACTTAAGTGAACATATTCAACTGTTACTCATATGAATCAAAGATGCTAATATAAGTTCTTTTTTCTCTTTTCCCATCCCTGTGTTTGTTTGTGTTTTTTGTTAACACAGGGATCGAAATTACGATTGGATAAGCAGGAGCTAAAAGTAGCTCCTTGCTACCCAGCATTAGCCAGTGACCAGGAGTAACCACTGGGGGACGAGGAGCATTCCATACACACACTCACACGCTACTACATAGCGTTCCACAAATCTAACTTCTACATAAGATGCAAACATATACTTATGTCCATTGTTTAGGACCCCTTATGCCTTAAGTGTTGTATAGATATGTCCTAATGTTTATTTATAATTTGTCTCAAATGCACAGTGTTAAATTCACATTGGTGTGTTTCTTTGGCATCAGGTGGCCTGGGGAACCAAAAGTAGCTCCTGGTAGCTGTTGGTATCAAGCTAATCAGGCTCTTCCAAGCAACAAGGAGGAGCTAACTAGCTCTCAGCTCTGCTCAATTTCAAACCCTGTAATAGGTCTACCCCCATTTGTGGTGTTGTTCTATGCAATTTCTGTTATGTATCCAACATGTTGGAATTATGCATTGTCAAATGTATATTCTTTTGCATTAACAGCCCTAAGGAAGACCTTGTGTATGAGGTCGAAATACACGTTGGATGTCCAGTAAAGCTAATACTTAAACAAAATATTGTTGAAATCGACTAGTGGTGTGGTGCAATTGGTCAGTCCAATACTAATAGTTCGTTTTTTGGGAACCTTGGCTTTGCTTCCCCCTCTTCTGACCAATGCTAGCCAACCCACAGTATCAAAACGAGGCAGTAGCAAAGCTCAGCAGTGGCACAGCACAAGAAACCAAAGACAAGGGAAGAAATCAGTGAGGGACTTTGAACGGGTCATAAAGAAGCAATACACAGGAAAGCAGAACGTGGACAGCACAACATGCTAAAATGGTACAGAACGGTTGCGGGGAGAGTGCTGGGGGAATGGCCGTGAGGCACTCATCTTGCAGGATAACTACTTTTGGTAAAACCCTGAAGCACAGAAAAGACTCACCAAATACAGACCGAGTGATCACACGCTGGAAATGGAGACTGGATGGCGCAGCTCAAACAAGTCTGTCAACAATGTGATTTAGGAGAAGTAGAGACAGAGAAGTACTTTCTCCTGCACACAAAGACATTCAGGTTACTTATTTGGCCACATTTTGCAAGAATAAGGAAGTATGTGCAAGTAAAACAGGAGAAGGACAGTTCTGCATCATACGTAGACTGGCACCAAAATTAGAAGAGAGAACAGCAAAATATGGACTTTAGAAGAAAAAAAGCTGAAAACCAAGATCACCACTACTGATGAGAAAGGAACATTTGTATGCAGCCTATGTATTTACTTTGGCAAAATGTGTGTAACTGGTCCTGCCAATATGCTACCTTGGTATTGTAATGTATTACTACTTCTTTCTATCCACGTTGAAAATGCTACCTCTATCCACTCCTAAATGTCTACCTCCTTAACCAGGTGTGCGAGCTACTTAACCCCACATCCACAGCCCGCCTACCTGCCCAGTCTGCTCCCCCAGGCCCCTACCCTCGGTTCGCCTTGCCCCTACTCCTTACCCCTTCCCTGACTACACTAAATCAACTTATCCCAATATAGATACTGCTTAGGACAGAGCTGAAATCATGAAAGCTTTCCTCAATAGGAGGCGGCATGGGGGTGAGGTCAGAGCATGAGAGGACCAGACTTGAGATATAAAGTAATCTAAGGCAGCAGGATCAAACTTCCATTTAGTTTTAGGGAGCAGGTAGGAGAACTGCAACCTTGAAATTAACAAATGAATGAACAGATGAAGTGAAACAGAACAATAGGGAGACAAGGCCAAGGGGGTTTCAAGGGGCATGTGTGCTGGTTGGCCATGAAAGGTAGCAAGGTGTATTCGCACCCGGGGAAGTGCGCTCAGCCAATTAGGTAGCTGGAACAGCGGGTGAGGACACCTGCTTTTTCAAGCCACGCGAGACCCTTCCCCGGGTGTCGCCATGTTGGTTGTGGAGTGGCAACAGGGAGCTTCTCCCTGATGTCTCCAAAGATCCCCACCCTAAAATAAAACACCCCCTTTTCCCACTTACCTGCTGGATCAGAGCTTTGTGCTCAGGATCCAGTGTTTCTGCCACCCACGGCCACCACAGAAAAGGGAGTCCCTTTTCCTATGGCGGCGGCCATCGGAGAATGGGCTTGTGCAATACATGCGCAGCCCATTACTTGTCAAAACAAATATCAGTTAATCCATTCGCACCCCAGATGAATCCCAGGATGCAAATGGCTATCACCTCCTTGTGGGGGAGCCGGCTTGGGCTGGCAGGCCTTTATTGGCAATGTCAGCCCTCGATGCAGGGATGATTGCTTTAATCAGAGTAAAGAATGAGCTTCGCATTGGTTAGAAGAGACCTTTGGAAGGTTGAAATCTCCCAAGAGTGCGATGGGAGCTTTGGTGTTAAAGGAGGCAAGAAGCAGATACAGATAAGGAAAGAAGGAGTTGAAGGGAACAGGAAGCAAATGGAGAATAGTGAGAGGGGTAGGAGCTAGGAGTAGTGAATTCGAAGGAGGGGAGAGAAAGTCACTTGGGATGGGGAAGAGAATGGATAACCTTGTTGATTATGAATCCAAGCACTCTGACACACACACAAGCAGCCTAAGGCAGGGAGAATGAGTAGAAACTGTTGAAGTGCCAGTTTGAAGGGCGGTGAGGGTGGTTGTGTCATGGGGCCTGATCCATGTCTCAGCCCCCACAACTCTGGTTTTACCTGGATGTCCACAGCCTTCAAGATGCTGGTTGGCGCTTATGTTGGCACTGGTTCCCAAGGCACTGCATCATACAAGCAGTGCTATGAACCCATCCTTTAATAGCGCTGACGCTTATGTTTGACATGCTCCAGTCACAATAAAATGCTTTCTGCAAAAGAGCTACTACTCTATGGAGCTAGGTCCACACTATTTAAATACCTAAAACCAAAACCCACTGAAAAGGTCAAATGTTTTGGCATTGCTAAAAGGAACTCAGTTGACCACAGAAGCCTCGTACTAGATTTGAGGTAGACAGAGCAGCAAGGTGGCCTACATGGACTAAGGAGAACTGCAAGCAGAGGAGCGCATTGTCCCTGTACTCCCCAGTGCATTTCATTGTGCATGGTTTCTAGAATGCTGCATGTCCAATTTGAAATAATATCCTGGCCTTCCTGTGGCTTTCTTGGTTTAACCACCCTTCTGTTCTTTAGCTCTTCCAATAAGTTCCAATTAGCCCTTGACCAACTCTTATTCTCCATCTCCTCCTCCACTCACTGCTATCACATCAAAACTACGGGATGCTGTCCTTAAACCCACAGTGAGGAGGCTTCTGCCTCTTTTCATTGTTAGGCTTTGGCACAAATTGTTTCAATGAGTGTTCTGGTTGATGGATTTGTTTGGAGCGTGTCTAATGGTTCCAACTCCTCCCCCAAATGATTGATTCCCAATGTTCAGGTGTTGTGCTTGTTCTGATAAGCCGATTGAGCCCTGGTGCCCCGCAGCCTCAAGTCTTAAATAGCATGTTCACCATCTTGGGTTCAGGCACTATGGTCTCACTTTCACGCTGACAACACTGCAAGCAAGTTTGTTCCCTTATCATCACAGTCTACATCCAGAACGAATATGCAGAGTCTGTGTTCTTGTACTAATCCCATGTATTTTTCAATGGTCTCTACTTTGGGTCCACACCAGAGGTTTGCTTGTCTTAAAGCCCTGTTTTATTGGGGGATCTACATTTGGCTAATCGAGTTCCATGTATACTTCCAGCACGTTTTTCTCATTGTAAACCTTTCCTTGTGCCATTTCTCTGGTTTAGTTCCCCCACCTACCATCTGTCTCACAAGATAATAGTAGTGGGCACTCGCCTTAACTCACCATGAAAGACAGTATGGATTTTTCCTGTCAGGGGTGACTGCAGAGCATTTAAGGGGGCACCATAGGGAAGCCTGTGGATGTGGTGGAGGATCTCCCCCCCCTACCCCCCCCCCCATGTGCCACCTCCCAGGGTAGGAGCGAGTATCTAGTGCGCTGCCGGCCCCTCGCCCGCCCCAAATTCCCAGTCTCCTCTGATGGCCATTCAAAGGGTGACTTCATCACAGCCCCCATACTCTATGGTAGAAGGTTTTCCCAACCTGAACTTCGAAAACGCTTTGCAGCAATTTGGGCTATACAGTGGCATGTAACAGAACCCTGGAAGGGTGCCTTGAACATAACCCTTTTTTGTGACCAGAAGTCATTAAAGAGTGGATCAGGCAAGCAAAAGGAGGTCCTGGTGGTGAGGCATATGATAAATCTAGATGATGTGTTTTGAATATGCTGAAATAAATGAATTTGGACTTGAGACCCAGATACATGCTATGACCGTAATTGAGGTGTGCAGAGGTTTGAGTATTTCCAAGCTGCAACTATGTCAAGAAAGAAGAAGTGGAACTGGAACTGGAAGAAACCACAAAGTCTTTGAGTTGGAAGAAACAAAACCAGGCGATGAAGCTGCTTGTGAGGAAAGTGAGAGATCATAGCGGAGAGAGAAACCAAAGTCTAGCTGATTGGAAATGGAAAGGCAAAGCAATCAGAGGTGCTCACATCACTGGTGTGGGTCTTAGCCAAGCAGCAGGATCTCATTGTTTTGGGTGGGTGAGAGAGATTAGCTTCTGCCCATTGGCACGCATCCAAGAGTATACAAAATGGAGACCTAAGAAAAGATGTGGCCATGTAAAGCACCTGGACATTGTTGTCAAACACGTAATAGTGAAAACTATGGATGCACATAATGTCAAGCAGGAGTTGGAGATCCAGGCCAAAGATAACAATGGAGGACTCAAAATGAATAGGGAGAAAGTGTCCTTTATTTTCGTTTTTTTAGAAAAGCGGAAAGCCTAATAAGGTCACAGTCCAAGAGGCTGGCAAGTACTGAACACAATATGGGAGGGTCTGGTGGTTGACTGTGTTGAATTCTGATATCTCCAAAAGGTTCCACATGGTCATGTGAAAGTCATTCAGTGGGGAAACCAAATCTGAATCTGTGCCACTTCCAGGATGGATGCATTCCTGGGGAGGGTCAAGGATAGAGTTGCTTTCCTAGTGGGTCTGAAGGTGCTCCCAGGCATGGTGTTTACTAGGGAAGGTTAGAATTCAGATGAGTCTGTAGTTGACAAGGTCTGTGTAGTAATGGCACTGTATCTTTAAGGTGGGGATATCTTATTCACTAGGAGGTTGTGGGAGATTGCAGACTGAGGGGGGGGGAGGGTTGAAAGATCTTTGCTGCTTAGAGACTGAGCAGAGATCCACAGGCCTTGCAATTTGAGAATCAAAGTGAACGGGTGATGGGGTAGAGACGCTTTTGGTATTTAGATGAAAGGTAGCGATAGTTTGACAAATTCATGTGATGACGAAAGTGGTGTGGAGAGGATGAAGGGTTAAACAAGGACCTTGAAGAGTCTGCTTCGGTGGAGGGGTTCTAGTAATAATGGATTCTGGCAAAGTATTACGATTGTTTGGGCTCGGGCCACAATGGCTTTGTAAGACTGGAATTAGGTCAACTGTTAAGATGTGTGCGGGGGAGGAGATTTCTTCCATAATTTGTCTAGAGCTTGGTCTGAGATGATGGAGGTCAGGGCTAAACAATCCTGCTGATGAAGACTTATGGCATGGGCTCAATCTTAAGTGGAAGGAAATAACTAAGATCAGAGTTCAGCTAGCAAAAGAGGGAGTCAATGAAAGATAGTAAATATGCTTATTAGTGGAGGGGATTGTATTACACAGGGTTGATCAGATTTTGAGCAATAAGGTGCTTCTTTTGGTGAGATTTAATAGTTGGGAGGACTGAAGGTATGGAGGATGAGGATCCGGATTGTAAGTACAATGGTCAGACTAGACAATGGGGACGAGAGGGTCAGTGACTTCTCCATCCAGAGCAAATAAAGGTTGACAAATGTAGAAAGCTGCTCACAGACATAGAGAGTTCAATGGAAGACCTTTTGACCAATCCAGGAAAGGTGAAGGAAACACTCTGAGAACTGGACTGGATAACCACCATAGAAGAGGTAAATAAGCTGAAATTACACAAACATCTGGCCGCCAAGTCAAGAAAGCAAGGGTAGATCCAACCCTATCCAAAGAAATGCCCAGAATCGAAGATACAAACAACATTTATGAGGATCCAATTTAATCTCTGCAGGTCTAAGAAATTAATGCAGTGAGATTCAAAGTTCCCCACACAGATTCGGATTATCTTTAGAACCACCTTCCGATAACCAGACAATGGTAGTTCTCTTTGCCATCTATTTACTAACTGCCCCGCCCTCAGCTTGGAAAAGGACTCACTATTTCGGCAATTTCTTCGACAAATTTCGGACTCTGACAGCAGAGCATTGGTGGAAATTTGTACTGAGTGGCACACAAACCTCAGTGATAATTGCGAGGGTAAGATACTTTAGGAATGTTTTGGAGAATCCTATGCATACTGTGACCAAGTAACCATCAATGGCCACGCAGAGAGCACACTGAAGCAATACAGCAAAAGGAACTAATTTAGTGGATGGCCTGGTTTTTCTGAGGTTTGCTAAAAGTGTAATGTAAACGAAAAATGGAAATAAATAAAATAATAGTTCATTGGCATGAAAGTGGCAGCCGGTAAGAGAGGCTACGTGTTGGGTTAGGACTAGATGTTCTGTGGCTAGTTGAGGCCTAGAAGTGGCTCTGTGCAGATTGGTTATATGACTTACTGGTGGAGCCTAGTACTATGGTGCCGGGCCAGCTGTGAGGTAATTTCAGCCAGGTGATTACTGAAGGCTGGGCTGAACCTACAAGGATGGCAGACAAGGAGAAAGCAAGAGCAGTCCCTGTTGCTGGGCGGGCATTGCACATATGCATTCAAAAGGAAGAATAGATATTGGAAGTTACCATTTTTTGTTAACAGAAGGGAGGGTCCATGTAGGATGGCCTTGCCACTTGTACAGGGATATTTTCTGTCAGTACAGAAGATGTTGGAGCCTCGGGAGACTAGGTCCAAGAGGACGGGGTTTAAAGCGAGAAGCCAAGTTTCCGTGCAGCAAATGAGGTCTACGTTTTCAGACAAAAATCAAGCCTGCTAGGTTCAGAGTGCATTTCACCGAGGACTGAGTTCAACAGGATGACATTTAAGAAGATTTCAGACTTTTTTCAAAAATTGGGTGTCGGAGGTGGGAGAGGAGCGTTAGTTTGAGAATTGTGGGGTGATGTATTGAAGGCTTTCAGGACCAGCTCTGAAACTGTGCTTCTACATCAGGGTGCATGCGAGGATCAAACAGTTTGTTGAAGCTACTTTAAGTAACCCTTCGCATTGAACTGCGGAGCAAAAAGTAGCTCCTGGTAGCTGTTGGTGTCAAGCTAACCAAGCTCTTCTTGGCTACAAGAAGGAGCTAAATGGCTCCCAGCTCCCCTCAATTTCCAACCCTCTTACAGTAACTTAATTATTTGAGCCCTAATAATCCTAGGTTGTCTACTAACTCATAACTGCATTGTTTTCTTATCAGCACATACAAGACTTCCCAGCAGTAGTATGCTCTAAGAAAATGTATTAATGCTGTGCATTGCCAAAATGAGGGATGAGCTAATGTTAATCATGTCATGTGATGCCATTTACTCGACAGGTATGGTGGATATGCGTGAGATAGCGGTCCAAGGTAACCATATGAACCGTTGCCTCCTTTGAGATTCTTTATATATAAATTGTGGCCAATCAGTGCATCTGGTCACCAAATGATGGACACTTTTAGTAAACCAGGTTCTGTAATACATGTGTATACTCTAGTGTGTCCTGGACCATAAGAAGATTGTTAACTAGGAGACTTTTGGTCTGTGGCGGCTCCCATTCTAATGCCACCTCTGGTATCTGGGGCTTTGAGGGTAAGCAACAGTGGCGCTTGGGCACCTTGTGATCCTTAATTTTGTGGTTGTTTGTATTGCCGGTTGGTAGAGGTGGCTGGTGCTGAGCATTTTGTACAAGTAAGACTCAAAATGCAGTCTATAGATTTTGGGGCAGGTTGTTAAAACCCACGAAGCACTGCTGTAAACATTATGTACATAGCATGGCCATCCCCACCTCCTAAAATCCCTTAAGAACCAATCTTTCTAATTCAAAGATAGTGGAAGTGGGTTGTTAGCATATTTAAGTTGGTGTAGCAATTGTGGGTACTGATAACCAAGAGCACAAGAAATCACAGACACCTGCACAGAGAATTGATACATGAAAAGGTTTCATGTTTGAGAGAGTGGTACTTTGATTGGGTTTTTCCACTTAGCAGTGGCAGTGTAAGCACATTGTAGCCATGAGCTGCCTTGCTAACTTCAAAACAAAGAACTTCTCTTAGCAGACATAGGTGTCCAACGCGTGATTCCAGTGGATTTTTACTGGCCAGCTCTATCAAAGGTGCACCTACACGCTGACGTATGGTCCCACGGCTACAAGACGATGTTCCAGAATGTGTCCACAATATTAGAGTTGCCACATTACAAAAATAATTTTTATGGATGCGTTTGGCTAACTGAACGGAGAATCTAAAAAGCATCTCAACTACATGGTACAGAAGTCTTGTCTTCAGGGTATAGAATCATCTTCCCAAACCTTGGCAAACTGGTTTTCATTAAGCTTTCCCCATCTCACCTATTGGCAGTTTACTTCAAGGCGATAAGGCCAGCTCCCAAAGGGGGGTAGATAAGAATACAGGATAGCAGCATCACTTTGAATAAAAGAAGAACAAGAAAGAAGTGTTAAGAAAATCAAAATGTTATCTTTTTAAAGAGTAGGTAAAGAGGTTGATGCATATTACAAGTATTGGGGGTTCATAGAGTCTCTAGGAGCGTTTGCTGCACACTATACACGATGTTAGACAGCGTCTGTTATTTGATGTTGACTGAAAGATGTCCATGCAGAGATTGCAGACTCACTTGTGAAAGTCTGCGGGCCTAGGAGCTTCTATCCACTAGTGACATGAATTCCTGGAGTTAAGGCACTACACAGGCAAGTAGTTGTTGGTTCTAAGCAGCGATGCAGCCCTTTGAATGATGGCTTTGGACACGGTGCCACAAGTCTTCAAAGTGCTGACTTTAGATGTGGATGCACTCAGCAGAGGGTGGGAATCACAGTAGTGGCAGTAGAACTCCCCACATTGTGTGTGTTAGGGAGAGGAGGGCACGTTTCCTAGTTTACTCATTGGATGTAGCCGGAGAAAAGCCTAGTTCGTTCAGGCCCAAAACTATGAGTTACTCATGTTCTCAATGCATGTTATCTCTTGCCACAGTGTCATTGAGATCCCTAGAGTGACCAACTAAAAAAGGTTTTAACTAAAAAAGGTTTTAACTAAAAAAGTTTTTTTTCCTGGAGGGCACATAGTTGGAGGCTCGCTACTCTGCTGTCTTGGGTAGCAACCACATGCCTCATTGTTGTCAGTTACCAGTGCTCTCAGTTTCTGATGGTTCATTTCAGGTAGATACAGTATATGGCAGCAAGCCTTTAATGGAGGAAGAGGACTCTGGAAGGCCCGCGACTCTGCTGTGCCATCTGCCCATTAGAAGCACGTTGTTACATATACCGAGTAAAGCCTTGTGACTCATCACCAGCTTCGATGTGGTACCGTATAACCTTCAGTTAGAAAGGGAATTAATTGGTGGAGTGGGCAGTCACCATTGAACGTTCACAGGCTTCTTCCTTGGATCCGTAGAGTGTGGATACAGTGATTAAATCCTAACTGCATTCACAAACAGCTCATACCTCATTCTGGCAACTGTAGCCCTTGCTCTCCTAGGCAAGCAGTGGACGGCCATATATGGCAATATTAATATCCTACTTGTTGTTTAGCAAAGGGAATCGATATCAACCATTGGATTCTGTACTGGATTTACACCTATAGGATACATAAGGCTCTACCCCATTAGAATTAAACAAAGGGTACCACCAACCACTGAAACCCACATCACCAGCTGTCAACAAGAAGAAGGGTGCCTGTTGGACCATAACCCTGAAAGATTTAGGATCGCTCAAGTGACACCATCATATGAGTGTCCCAGGTGAAGCCTTTGGTGAGGACTCAATGGTATGTCCCAGAGATCAGGTCAGAAAAAATAGAAGTGCAGGAGGCGCTGTTGATCTGCCAAGCGTAATGGCTGCTTAGCTCTGAAGCTCCATCGATTGCTGCCATAATTAGTGGCGGGTGCACCCGTCCATAGTTTTTACTGGCAGTCTTCCAGTCGACATGTACAGTGGATGGTGTGTGACATCTGTAACTGCAACTCCTGTTACTGAAACGCTGGCCAGGCTCGGTTGCTGCTGCCCAAGCCTGCCTGAATGTCCGACATGGCCTGTGAGCTAAAGCGGGCCTCTGACCCGAGTCTACCGGAGTAGTGCGCCCTGCGCCGGGCCAGGGGGAGAAGGGCAGTGAGGTGCGGAGAGGCGTGAAGCTTGAGTGCTGAACGGTGGTTAAAGCTGTATTATAGCCATGGGGGCCGCGCAGTCTCAAAAGAGGCTTGAGGACATCACCTGCGGTTGGCGGCCCGGGCCTGAAGTGGGCTGTTGCTTTCTCCCAGCCCTGTGGGAGGCTGAGTGGCCGCCTGAGTGCATTGCAACATGCTGTGGGAGCGGCGAGACGTGTGGCTGATCTCGGGCTTGCGCTGGGTGGGCTTCCTGGCGGCCCCTGCTCTTTCTATGATGATTACACCGCAAACGAACTTGCAACGCCTCCTGGGTGGGTGTGTAGAGGCAGTGAGGGCCCGGTTTGACCCGGGCTGCTCTCTTCGAGTGAGCTTATGTCCTGAGATGCCCCTGGACCATCATAATAACCACAGCAATGGGACCATTGGTGGATAGTGTGCACCCAGCCATTAGTGAGCTTCTTGTGCCCTAGCATACAGAGTTTGTAATTAAGGGGCTGGGCAGTAAAGCAGATGGTCGGCGTACCAGGGCCTTCATCTCGGGCTGCCACTGGGCTCTGGGGGGGAGTGAGGGGGTTTTGCTCGCACAGTGCTGCAGTGTCATGACCAGTGGGGCGGGTCGAGGTAAGAAGGGCGGCAGTATGGATAAGTTCACCAAGTCCACCCCCGACACGCAGGAGATCCTCAGCAGCAGCACCCTGCCTTGGTGTCAACCCCACGTCAGACCCTGCGCTATCTGAAATGCAACAAATGCTCCAAACCATGAAGAATGGGTTCACAGTGGTCCACGGAAACCTCAATTACATCACCATCAATGTCACCACCATAGGGGCGCAGCTGGTGAAGGAGGTGCAACGTATTAATGAGGAAGAGGAGAGAATCGGAGCTACTAAGGACAACGTACACAAGCTGCAGACCACGGTGACCACGCTGGTAAAGGAAATTAAGTTTGTTAAGTCAAAATGCGATTATTTGGAGTCACGGTCCCCGAAGATACGTTATCAGGCAGTATGGAACAGGCGGTTGAGGAGCTCCCCCGCAGGCTGCTGGACAACCCGCCGCTGTCTCCCTTCTTTGCAGTGTAGAGGGCGCACAGGGCCCTCGCCCCCAAGACCAAAACCGGGGGACTTCCCATGGCCAATAATCGCCAAACTCTTAAGCTACCGTGACAGGGACCTCCTGATGAAGCTCACCAGGGATGAGCAAGAACTGCCTGTGGGATCCCAGGTAGTCTGGTTGTTCCCAGATTTCTAGACCGCAGTCCAAGAAGAGTGCTGGCAATTTCTAGGGGTTTAGAAGCTCCTCCGAGAGTGCGAATGTCCAATACGCCATGCTGTACCCAGCCAGACTGCAGATCCAATTCAAGGAAAAGCTGTACTTCATGGTCCCTGATGAGGCTGTCAAATTCATTGAAGTTCAGATCCCACTACAAAGCAACACGGCGGTCGATGACTCCAAGTCCTAAAAAATGGACCCAACGCCCCTTTACACTATCCACTGTGATCCGGTGCGTCATATCTGCTGATGGTAATGCACGCGTGTTTGGATCTGGGGTGCACCTGCTGAGATAGTAACGTGTTATGCCTATGCAGTAGGGAGCCGTAAGCGGCAGCAGTTAGCCCCACTGCGATTGCACTTTTTTTCTGTTGGAGATTGAGGGGGAGGACATCGCCCAAGTTGGGGGCAGAGGGAGATGAGGGTGGGCAGTTGGTGGGGGGGGGTTAAAAGTTCCCAAAAATTGTCTTAGCACACAGAGGTTGGTCTTTTCGCAGGCATGGACATGCTTTCCTGGGTACGTGGATATCATCTAACCCAGCTCCTGTCAAGGGATGTAGCCTTCTTTAGACATGGCCGCAATTAATGCAATGAGCTGGCATGTCCAGGCCTGGGAAATTATACCAAAGCTAGGAAGATAGTTGCTTACGCCAACAAACAAAAAATCAATGTATTGTTCCTCCAAGAAACGCACGCCACCACGGGTGTCAACAGGAACATAGCGGCCCAGTAGGGGGGAGGAGGAGGAGGAGGGAGTAGTAAGTACTACACTTCCTACTCAACTCAGTCCCAGGGGGGCAGGGGATTGACCCTCATTCATAAATCTCTTACATTCACGGGGGGGGGGGAGCATGCCGACACGGATGGCCGCTATGTGATAGTACATGGTGTCTTTGAGGGAGTCGAGCTGCTAAGTGTCAATACATATGGGCCCAATGTTGACTCCCCTGACTTTTTTGCAAAAGTGGGTCCATCATAGACACATACCAGGCAACGCCCATTCTCCTGCCTGTTGGACCAGATGGACAGGAGGGCCGTGCGGAGGTGTGGCGCATTCTCCACCCGCAGTCACGTGATTACACCTTTTACTCCTCAGCACACAATATGGCCTTGCGTATAGATATCTTCTTGATCTCGCAGCCCCTAGTGGGTAAAGTGATGTTCACAGAAATACTCCCACATACACTCTAGAGCCATTCCCCTATAGGTAGCAGGTCCACCAATCACAGGGCATGGATGTTCAAATCAGAGACACTAATAGATAAGTGTTCATGGGTGACATAAAAGATGAAATTAAGACTTTCCTCACATGTAACACCCCAGATGCCACATCATATAGCACAATATGGCCAGCATTTAAGATTTATATCCCAGGTATGGCCATCTCTAGGGAATTTTAAGACACTAAGGAGCGATCTGAAGAACTGAGAAGGACAAACTTAAGAAACTAGTCATCCTACGCTGCGTCCCCTAGCCGGGCGGGATTGGTGGATAATCGCGGCACCATGGAGCAATTCCAGAAACAAACCCAAACGGATACAAGGTACTTCTCCTAGCCAGTTGCCGCAAGGAGATACGGTGAGGGGGACTGTCTGGGGTGTTCGCTGGCTAGACTAGTGCACAGCGAAAGGGGTCCCACGCATATAGATTGCACCCTAAATCAGCAGAGAGGTTGTCAGTGGGCCGACCAAGATATCCAGGATGCATTCTGCAGTTTTTACGAGGACATCTATACGGCCAGGCCGCTACATGGCGAACGAGCTATACGCTCCTTACTGCATGATGTCCCGATATCCAGACTATCCGCCGGCACCAAGGATCAAATGAATATGCCATTCACAGTGGAGGATGTGGTGTTGGGAATTCAAACACTTCCTAGAGGCAAAGCTCCAGGCCCTGATGGGTTGACGGCTGAGTTCTATGCAGAATACAGCACTATCCTGGCTGCCCACCTTTTATGAGTTTGGACCGAGTCACTGGAGGCCTTTGTCCTCCCCGAGTCACTCTGTGAGGCCCTGATAACGGTGCTCCTCTAGCCGGATAAACCTAGTAGAGTGTGGGTCGTATAGACCCCTGTCGCTCATGAATGTGGATGTTAAAATCTTTCCAAAGATCATAGCAAACCACCTGCTCCCCTTGATGTCCCACCTGGTCCACAGTGACTAGGCAGGTTTAATCCCTGGCAGATCAATGACACTTAACATCCGCCGCCTGTTCAAAGTCATGGCGCTACTGTCCCCGGTGGCTTCTGCTATGGCGGTAACGCTTGACTGCAAAAATCATTTGATATGGTGTTGTGGGAGTATTTATTCACTGTGTTGTAAATGATGGGACTCGGTTCCACCATGATTAGCTACATCAAGCTCCTCTACACCCACTCTGTGGCAAGAGTCCTGGTCAACTTGCAGGTCTCTGAGCGGTTCCCCTCGGCAGGGCCCTCTGCTGTCGCCAATATTATTTGCACTATCGACCCCATGGCCGACCTGATTAGCAGCGGCATGAGAAGCGGGGGATGCGGCTGTAGGGGGCGGGGGGGCCTGAATATCAGTTGCTTCTACGCGGACGATGTCCTGCTGTATGTCAGAGACCTGCAGGTGAACTTGGATCCGATAATGCAGGACATTGCGCACGTTGTAAACTACTCAGGCTTTGTGGTGAACTACACCAAAGTCTACCCGTTGACAGCCAGCACGGGACAGATAGTAGGGGGCTTCCCCCTGCGCTGGACACTTGATCGTATCAAATACTTGGGGATCACAGTGTCTAGGGAAAAGAACTCCCTGCTTCGTGACAACTATGCTGCCCTGGAGCAGTACATGGGGTACAAATTAAGTAGATGGAAACCCACTCCCATTTCATTGGCGGGTAGATTAGCCCTGGTCAAAATGATTCTCCATCCCAAACTGTTATATACCTTTACAAATGTCCCCCTCTGGCCGGGCAAAGCTTACTTCACCAGGCTACACGGTTCCCTCTCCAAATTCTTGTGGCATGCGGGTATGGTCCGGAACAAATGGTCTGAGATGACACTGCCCTGTGATGGGGGGGGGGGGGGTTTGAGGCTCCACACATTGAGATATACTGGCTGGCTGTCCAGGCGCAATTTGCCTCATACTGGTACGGGAGGGACTTCGCCCCACCTCATGTGAGACTAGAACAGCTGGCAGCCGACAAGACGGATAATAGAATATCGTTGTAGATACAACTTACTGCCCCTTCTACCCTGTGTTTGCTACAGTCACAGCATGGCACGTCATTTTTGCAAACATGGGGGCAATCCATACTATAGGTGGCTGCCATTGTGGAGGTTCCCTGGCCTCCCTCCCCAACTGGGATAGATCGCTCAGCACGCACTGGGAGTTGCTGGGATACAGGGCCCTGGCAGACCTGTTCCCAAACGGGAAATTCCCCACATTGCAAACATGGAAGTATAAACACAGGGCACAGTTTTACAGATTGAGTGGTGTAGTCTGTGCATTGTGGGAGGGTTACCCCCTTGAAGCCCAGGAAAATTAGCTCTTTAAGTACATTTCTAATTCGTGTGGGGTGCATAGATTGGTGTCCACGCTGTACAAAATGGTTACCCAGGCTAAGGCCCTAGTGGGCTGGCGACATGGACGTCGACTTATCGAATGAACTATGGTACAAGATGTGCTCTCTCACCAAAACGGTATCGCTGAACTCTAGGTTCAAACTGATGCAATATAAGATCCTCAATAGACAGTACTACACACCAGATGGATGTTTCTTGGCAATTCTATCTGTAGACAGCGGTTGCCCTAGGTGTAAACTTGAGAATGCTGATCACTTGCACATGCTGTGGGATTGTGGTAGGCTGGGCAAGTTCTGGTCATATGTGTTGAATACCATATCCGCTGTGTTGGGCATGCCTCCTCCACCCTCAACCATGGAGGCTCCATTTGGACCGTGGACAGTCATACAGTCGATACGGAACAGATCTTTCCTCAATGTGGGCTGCATGGTTGCCAACCGTTGTATACTTCGCAAGTGGAAGGATGGAGCCCCCGCCCCCCAGGCGGTCCTGACGTGGGTTAAAAATTGTGAGGAAACCTACGTGGAGATGCTTCCGAGCACGTCAAGGCCCAAGGATATTTGGGGCGAATTATGGGGACATTTGGCACAGCACCCCCTGCGGTGAAACCCCAGGGATGGCGGGCACAAGCGCTGCGATTGTGCCCCTGCGTGCTGGGTGCATTTGTATGCTGCTAACATTCCGACAATGTTGCCACCAAAGGTATAATGCTGATCTGTTGTTAGCGTGCCTATGCTGGAGAGTGTGTCCTTCGGATGCATTTATGCTGCTATGTTGTGCTGTGTGTCTGCATAAGTATAAAAAAAGGTTAAAAAAAAAAAAGAAAATATAGCAGTGCAGAATTAAACTTTCAGTCAAACAGTGGTGCAACACATTTAAGGACAGAATACCAACATTCTTCCAGAAAGTAGGGACGATCCCGTTTATAATCTGGACGCAGCCCACCCTGACTGCACCTCCCAAAGTCCAGCTGTCCTAATGCATATTCTTCCATGAATGCAAAAGCATTGCACTACCGGCAATTGTATTGTTTCTCAAAAATGTTGCTTATTTTTGCGTAGGCATACAGTACATTTTTGCTTACCCTTTTCTCTAGCATATCCGCCTAAACAGTGCGAATGCCAATCAGTCAGTGAAGAGAAACTTTTAGCAGTCAATGACGACTTGGAGAGGAAAATCTAGCTGGGTCATAAACGTGGGTGTGGTTAGGGTGAGGTCTGATCGAGGGGACCGGAGCCAAGATCCTGAAGACACTCAACCGTTATAGACCAAGAAAAACAAGCAATGCCAATGCCAAGAAGTCTGGATTTTGTCTTTACAGTTTTAAGTGCTTTCTCAAATATGAAATGATGATTGTGTGGAGGGAGGTTTGAAAGACTGCATGTGAAGAGAGTAAAGGCATTTGCTGGTAGTCTAGGCAGTGGTGGCATTGCCAGGTTAGGTATGTAGTCTGAACTCTAGTTCGTAAGCAGCTAGGATGCAAACTCAATGTTTTGAAAGCGTGTCAGTGCTGGTCAGCACAGCCGTTAAACGTTTAATATGAGTGAGTTTACATTTCACTTTAGTGCCTGGGCGGAGGGAGCCAGCCAATCAGGTGGCTAGGAACGCGGGCTTGAACTGCTCGTACAAGCCCACAGTCCAAGTCTCCTGATGGCCATCTTCCCCCCGCCCTCCGTCCCATTTTTTGGTTATTCCCCCCCCACCACCTACTTACCATCGGTGGCGGCACCCGCTCCTTCCCTTTGCCTATCACAGGCCACCATCTTGGACACGATATTCCTTCCTACAGCGGAACGCTGCGCGTGTTCTGTTGTATGAAGAAAAATCTTTTATTTTGGTAACCCGGGGTGCTAATGCCTTTATCCCCAACGAACGCCACTATAGTGCCTTTTTATTTTAATGAGCAACATGATCACTATTCAGCAGGATTGTCAATTATTTATTGGACATTTATAAAGGCACTTATACAACAAGACAAGCTCCACAAGGCACAAAGAAAGGGAACAGTGGGGAAAAATAAACAATGGAAATAACCAACTATGAATAAATAGAAAGAAACAGTGGTCCTACTAGTCCTTTTGACATTCGGAACGTGCAAGTGCAGTGAAAACAAAAAGGAAAAAATATATATACTGTCCATATTAAGACAATATTAGCAGGTCTCAGCAGGGCTGGCATGTCTTTAAAGGAATAGTGCGCTAAAGAATTGTATTGTCCCCATCGATCAGGCAAGTTGTTATTAGCATACGCTGATCGGTTTAAAAAAAAAAATCCTATGCACTTTACCTTAGTTTTCCTCACTTGTACACATGTAAAATCAGGCAGCGGGCACGGCCATCTTGTGCTAATCTTATCCGTTGCTGCATTGCCCTAAGGTGAACTGCCCTTGCGGCACTAAATCATATGCTCTGCCCCTGAAGCGGACTTCACTAGATGCGTATGGCCCATTTAAAAATGTGAATGCATGTCTCCTGTCAACGTTCTCTGTGCACCAGCTAATGACGTGTCTCCATGAAAATGGCAGGACGCTCCTTTCCTCAATAAGTATAAACAGACTGCTTCTCATTAGACAACATAAGAGTTGCTTTTTCAATTGTTTCACTGTCTTTTTTTTGTGTATCCTGTGACTCGTTTCTGCTGTGTTCAGCTATCTTCGTTGCTCGTAGCCCGTCGAATAGACACTAGTACTAGCATTACTATCGATTTTAATTTGTCGTATAATGGCAACATTACAGCCCTACTAGCACGAGCCAGAGTATTCCGAGGCGGAATTACTTGAAAGAGAAAGATGCGGAAACGATGGGGCATCTGACGACAGTTGGGAGGACGAATCACCGGATCATGAGCCTGAGCCTAGTCGCATGGAAGACATTTCCACCTGGTGTACCTGCAATAGGTACAAGGTCATGCCAAGCGAGGAGGACAACTGCTGATACAGAGAAAACTCTGGATGTTTGGCCTACATATCAGAAGAAGAAACACCACAGCTATGCGTTACCACGCTGCATGACTTCAGGGCAGCCTGCCTCACTGGGTCCGTTTTGAGGATTATGATGGCGCTTATGCATGAACTTCGCGCAACAGTTCGCCCTCGCAATCCAAGTAACGAGTAAGTGTACTCTAGATGTATTATATATGTATCCTATATTGTCGTAACTTTGATCAATCACTGCCAAATGAATGTAGTCTGGCAATTCAATACATCTCTCGCGATTTGAGTAAATCATAGTGGTCATCTTATGTGTCTTTCATGCACAACCAAGAAACAATATTTCTCTGTGCCCCAAACATTATGAATGCATGGGTGTTCACGTTTGTAATGTGTCTACACTTTAAAGCCCAAGTTGATTGATCCATGAAGTAACATTTGTACTGGTAACTATGCCATAGGATACAAGATTGCATTTCCAACTAAGGATTGATACTCGATCATGTTCATTTAATTACAGTTTGTATGTTTCTCTTCCACAGGTGGTACAGGCTGGTGGCCTATCGTGCGTTGACATGAGAGGCATGGATACCGCGTTCGACGAGTAATGCCCGCCTGTGTCGTTGGTGCCACTCAAGCCAAATTCCCCAGTGACAGCGGTCAGTACAGGGGATTTTCCCACTGTGCTGCAACCCGAATGTGTACGCGTATACAATGTGTAGTACATATGTGCCATCAACATCAGCAACAAAATAAAAAACAAATACATTTTTATGAATAGTTGTTACATTTTTCAGTGAATCAAGGACACGCTCACTTGTCCTGGCTGGGCTGGCAGGGTGGGAACGGCCAAGGTGTACACTTCAAAAAGGTATCTTCTGCGCAGCGGCCATTGCACACAAAGGCCTTCCCAGATCCTGTGTCTCCAGGCAGGCTCCCCTGAAGCAGACCACGCCAGAAACATGTCACTCATTCACATACACACCCACCTCTCTAATTCTTTATAAACCCCTTGATATTTATCCTGACAGCATCTGTGAGCACTGCAAGTCAACTCGCAATCGTGCTACCTGTTCTCCTGCTACTAACTACCCTTGCTTGCTGAATCTAATTGTTTGTTAGTCAAGGTAAGGGCAGGTCCCCTAATCATCTCTTTCTGATCTCAAAATTTCTATCTGTTTTGAACAAATGTACCCAGTAGTCTATGTTCATTCATCTCATTGACTTTACCATTGTCTACTGTTTAAAGTGTTTGGATCTCGATATATAGCAAATTTCATCAGTGTAAATTGTGATAGAATGGCATTTTTCTTGGACCATGTCTATAAGCATGGTTCCTTTTGATGCATGAAAGTACATTCGACGGACGTGTAACACATTCCGATTTCTGTCACATCAATAAATTCTGTATGAAAGTTATCCCAGTGTATATTCGACTATGCTACACAGGTTTTGCTTCTTTGACCAAAACAAACATTGCATAGAAAACTTTGATATAATTCCATCAATCTCACGCATTCAGTAGATTTATTTCTGTAATTATGTGTACTTTTTATATACAGATTTTTCAAGAATGCCTGCTTGTATGGTTTTCGGTTGCCATTCTAAGAGACATGACAAAAGTAAGGGCACAGTAATGCATACATTCCCGAGGGATATTGATTTAATAAGAGAAGGGGTTCGACATTGTGGATTTGCGGTGGACGAGCTTGAAAGTAGAGCGCAGGATGTCTTGGGAGACTTGAGGGCCAATTGATTCTGCATCTGCAGCCTGCACTTTACCCCGGATATGTACCACCAATCGCAGTACACACAACTGCATTGACTCAGAACGTCGCTTTAATTGCTTCCAAATGCAATTCCAACTCTATTCATGCACACGCTGCCTCAGGTGAGTCCCGGATGATGAATTAGCTGTGGGCGGTGGGGTACTGAACACGTAACCACATGAACAGATTACTACGACACATTTACACCGAAAGCACCAAAGTTTGCATAGTTACCTTTTTAACTATACCACATTTTACTACACATCTGTCCCTAGTTTATGGAGCATGATAGAAAGTAATTATGACCATAGAAACGATGCCATAGTGCCCTTCAAAAGAAGCATAATGTTTTCGTAATCGGTTGCTTGACATGTCCATTTTTTTTTTAGGAGAGCAAACTGATGGAAGCACAGACCCTCGCAAGAGAAGACGCCACTGACACGTCCAGTATAGCAATGGTGAGCCCTACAGACTTGCAGAAGTTCATATTATCGAGAGTTGGGTCTTCCCACATAGCTAATGCAAATCTAATTTTCCCTTTTACCACTTTGTGACAATGCACTGAAAATGAAGGAGCAAGATTCTGCATCCATTTCTTTTCCAGAGTCAACAACAACTTTAAGCGCATACCAGGTACTTTTATTTCATTTTCATATTACGAGAATGAATTATGCTTGGAATTTAAAATAATATGAAATTGTTCATGTATTCGGTCGGTTGTTTACACTATGTGTCATTTATGGGTTTCTCTTTATATGTGATGTCAGCTTCAGGAGCGGGGGATATGATTTAGTGCCGCAAGGGCAGTTCACCTTAGGGCCATGCAGCAACGGATAAGATTAGCACAAGATGGCTGCGCCCCGCTGCCTGATTTCGCATGTGTAAAAGTGAGGAAAACTAAGGTAACGTGCATAGGAATTATTTTTTAAAATCGATCAATGTATGCTTATAACATCTTGCCCGATCGATAGGCACAATACCTTTTATGAGCGCACTATTCCTTTAATTGGACAGCACTGCTCTTCTACCCAGGATGGCTGGGATGTACTTGCCTTTCTTAGAAAAGATGTGAAGAATTTAATGAAACAGTGACCATCATTCTCAGCAAGCGTGTTAAACATATAGCATCCCCTCGTTACGGCAGTCCCGTCTCAGAAAAGAGGTCAAGGTTAGATTAAGTCTAGAGTACGAACAAACCATCTTGACCAACTTCTGATCAGATGTGAGGCCCATGGCTAAGGTGCACACACACTCTGCGAAACCGAACGTGCAACGGAAACTGCTGCAGCCAGCTCCTCCAGAAATGTGTTTAGTAGAGCAGACCGGAGTCTCGCAAGTGGTGGGTCATACACCCCTCCCACACCGCCATCAGTCACTCACAAAAATGAACTCCGACGATAAAAAAAAAAGAAACAAAAGAGAATGGTTAATAAAAAAAATCAGCACAAGTGTGAGAAACAGTACTGAAAGAAACCGTCAGAGGTGTACTGGAAAATGCAGCACTGTTAGTGTAAATTTCCTACACAAAATGACTATATGGACTATATAAAATGACTATATGGAGGCATCACAAACATGGAAGGGGCACAGCAAATGAAGTGGCAATGCAAGTGTCCCCAATACCATAAATAACACAAGTAAACGAGCGCCACAACTAGTAAGTTTCTTCTGTTAGTTTAAATTTTATTTTTAGAATTATCTTCTTTATGCATCTCCACCAGCTGCCATGTCACCTCCCAGCGTCCACCCTCAACCGTCACTCTCACTTTCCACCCATACCCACCCCAAGCTGACACCTTAATTCTAATTGTGTCGATTCATTCTGATTCCATCCATCCAAGCATGCACACATCGCTCTCTCAACCATACAGGAAAAAGATCCCTCAAGTGTACTTGACATCTAACTTGCCTAACGACACTTCTAGCTGGACCTCCGATACACCCATGCTCAGTGCCCCTACTTTTCTAAGGTTTGCACCTTTGTCATGCGAGTCTCATAATCCTCCAGACGATGCACAGTGAGGTTTGCCTGAACTCTCCCTAGGTTCTGGTGTCTCACCTGACTCCCCTCTTCCTTGACCCCTACAAAACACTTAGAGTGTCACTTCTGCTAGTTATGCCCATCACCTTATTTTCCTGACACTCCTACTGGAGAGGAATCTCTTCCCTTTTTATCTAGAAAGATGCTATGCTGTTCATATTTCATAACCTGCTATTCACCGTAGGAATGGCATTGTGGTATTCTTGAACTATCCTAAATATCGCATCTCAGGGGTCCTTCCTGCATTTCACAGGGTAGTTTTGTTCTTACCCATTCACCAGCATGTAGGAATTTTTCTTTCACTGATTTCCTCAAGTCATACTGGACTTTTTATATTTGGCATTTTTGAAGTCATAAGAAAGACTACTTGGACACAATCAAAGGCACTTTAACTGAATTAAAACCAAATCAGGGTGAGTCAAAATGATGGACACCTCTACTGAATACTTTGATTTCAACACTCAGATAATCACTTTTTTAACTATAATAACTCATCTTTTATCTTTCTTTTTCTTATCTTTACCTGTCAGAAATCATTCCTTCTCCTGATGATCCATTGATAAATTCAATGGGGAAACGTGTCGAGAATGAGAATGCAACTAAAAACAATGTAACACAGTGGAATATAAGCATTGGAAACATTTAACACTCTACTTAAAAACAAAAAAAACTTTGTTTATTTCAAGATTTAAGAGCGAGAACTAATTTGGAAACTACAGGGTGTGATAACACCATGTTAGATATGATTTTGTTTTTTCAATTAACAATAAAATTAAAGAATTTCGAGATCATCATCAACATTGAATTGAGTTTTCTTCTTTTTGATGAATATAAACTCAAACTAACATTGTCTATTGGATGTTCATTTCACTCACCAACGAATACTTCCAAAATTGAATTGGTGCATTTGAGTAACTCTCATTTCCTCATTCTTTGCATCTTGTTTGTGTAGCAGCCACACAATTTTTGGGAAATATTCATGTTGACAACCATGTTCTACTAAAATGAACAGCACACATTTCCATTAAACTAATCTTGCTTCAAAACTAATAAGAGCTGGTGCCAGGGGAGAGGTTTGCTGGCTGCAACCTCTCCCTTTTTCAGTCATACTGGACTTTACTGTTCTTCTGGTGAGCTTTGATCCAGTTTGCTATAGTTTCTATCTCAACTTGGGTATTGTCCGCCCTCTGCATTCACATGGGGAAGGACACAACTTTTCATTGCGCTTCCTACCTTTGCTCATTTCAGAGACACCCACATCGTGGTGTAGGGCGAGAACCTGTGTGCCACTTTAATCTCCCCAAGACAAATTGCCAGTAATGGTTATTCGCCCACACCCTCCGTATACAATCTGTAATGATCTTGTTAAATCTCTCTACCTTCCCATTCATTTGTAGAAGATAGAGTAGAAACGTGGTTCAATGCAATTCTTGTTAAGATATCAAACTGCATGCTGTGGTCTGTTAGCAGAATACTACGGAACATTTCTCGTTGAAATACTTAATCTAAAAATCTGATCACTATTTCAGTGGAAATATTTTTCTTAATCGTTACCTTCAACCATCTGGACAATGGATCAATCAAGACTACACAAATACGTGGAATTTGCTGACTGTATATTAGCCCCACTAGGTTGATCTACACTCTTTCCCATGGTAATTGTGGAATGGTCATGTTGGTCAGTGGTATCTCTCTGATACCCAGGTTTTTTCCATCATCGTCACACAGAAAACAAATTCTGACCTTCCTTTTGATCTCTATGTCACATACTGGCCACAAGAAGCAAGCCCAAACAGACTGCTTTGTTTTTGCTATTCCTTGATGCCCCTCATAAGATAATTCTATAATTCGTTCTCTCACTGCCATCAGCGATTCCTTCTAACAACATTGACATTTACCACATGCACTTCATTCCTAATCGGCTACAGCCCTTATAAACCCGACTTGGTGAGAGTATCTTTACTTAGCGAGCCCTGCTTTTCAATTTCTTCCCTTAAGCTTTAGAGTGCTATGCATGAATACTTGCATCCCACACTGCTTTATATAGCACAGATTGCTCAATCGTCAGCACATTTCCTTTATTCTACTGTCAGGCGTGACAAGCAATCTGCCGGTACGTTCCTCTTCCTGGCACATATTCAACATCAAAAGTTTACAACAAGGTTACCCATTTTCCGATCCTGGATGAGCCTTTGTTCAGACTTTTAGTCATAAAATGCGTGGGTGCACTGGATATGTGTGCAGCCGGTGTGGCAGTTGCATGATAGCTCTTCTTAGCGGTAGGTGTGGTGGTTGGGAGGTCAGGTATATGTGTTAATTCTGGAGGGTTGACATCCAGACTGATTTCTGGCTGCGTTAGGCGTGAGGAGACGCTTAAGCTAGCGGTGTGTGCAGAGCTAGCCGTGTTTAATTTGGATGATGAGGAGTATGTGGCGGATGTTAGTATGAGAACAGCTATACCGAATGTGTCATAGTATCGCTGTGTTCTAGTTCAGTGGTGGTGTATAGGAGAGAGTACGCGTGGTAGTGTGATATGGTGGTTATCAGTAAGGTGCTTGGGATTGAGCACTCCATCTGTACCATCTATTGTATGTGTTTTATTTACTCATTTATTCATTTTTTTATGTTTCATCCATTTAATCTAATAGTCTTTCCATCCATTCCATCCACTCAACCCTTCATCCACACGATCTACTCCATCCATTCCGTAGACCAATTACATCCTTCCCATCCGTTTAATGTGTTCTATCCATTCCATCCTTACGATTCATTCAATCCGCTCCGTGTGTCCACTTCCATCTGTGTATAGCAAAGGCTATATTCTTGTTGGAACAGTACTGGTCCTAGGCCCACATTACTGGCATCTATCCATGCAAATTTAAACTTCTGCTTTGAGGGAGATTGGTTTAGAACCAGATAAATTATCACAAATACTTTCTTGTATGCTTCAAGCCATTCAAATTGTGCTCTGCGCTCGAGTAGATGGCTCATGTGCATGGTCTCACCTGTAAAATTTGGAATAAAGCATGAATAGTACTCAGCCATACGAGCATTAACAGAGTCCTTCCTTGTCCTTTGGTGCTGGTGTCTTCCTGATCATGTTTACGAGATACCTTTGAGGTTTGATTCCCTTAGCTGAAATTACATGCCCCAGATATTGTATATTGTTCAATTTAAACCTTTCTTTGCTCAAAGTTAAACCATGTTCCCTTAGCTTTGCCAACACTGTTGATAATCTCTTGTTGGGTTCATTAAAATCCTTCCTGTAAACCGGGATGTTCTTTGAAAGCACAGTAATCATGGCTTCCGACTGGAAAATACTATGCATAATTATCTGAAAAAGTGAGCCAGCTGACACCAGACCAAAAGGCATATGTATGAACTGGTTGAGGCCTTCTGGTGTTATGAAGGCTGTTAGCTTCTGTGACTCGGGGTGCAGCTTGATTTGGTGATACGCTGTCAGATCGAGTATAGAGAGTACTGTAGCATCTCCAATGGTGTAAAGTACGTCCGCTACATTAAGCAATGGGTGCCGATCCAGTATGATGAATCTATGCATTTCCCTCGGGTTGATGCATAATTGCAATTTCCCAGAAGGTTTTACTACAACAACGATAGGGGACACCCATTCAGCGACTTCTATTCTTTCAATAATTCCTTGCCCATCTAGCCTGTAAATTCTCCTTTTACATCCTTCCTTACTGGCTGATAATGGAATGTTTCTCACATTATGGACTACTGTAGTCGATTCAGATCATATTCCATTTTGATGCTCAAAACCCTTAAAACATCCAATTTCCTCTTTGAAAATGTCCATATTACTTATTTCTTCACAATTTAGTATGGTCTCTTCTGCATTTGGATTTAGTTTTATGTCCAACTTCTTCCGGTGCAGCCAGAGGAGATGGGAATTAGACCTCGTATTCGTGTTGTAGACTTTTCCTGGGCAACGTTTGTCTTTGAACGTGCGATCAACTAAGAAACATCCCATAACCTCCATCTTCAACCATCCATATGCTACTTGTGCAATCATTTCATTAAAAGTTTACCTTTGAATACTGAATTGAAAGTCTTCTTGAGCAGTAAAGTATACTTCACACCTGAGGCGATCATCATTATCATAACTGGGAGGTTGTTTATGAACACTGTGCCCTTGGGTCCATCCAATCCTTTCACTTACTGTGAAAAAGGGCTTCTTCTGGCTTCTCGCACAGTTTCTCCAGTACGTTAATTTCTGTATTGCTCTGCAAAACCTTGTGAGATGCCCCTTGCATTTGCATTTGTTGCAGACTATATGTGTAGCCAATCACACTGATCTACTTGCTATGTGCTCTGTGCCACCACATCTGTAACACCTCCTCTGACTAAATTCTTCGTTTCTCACCATCTACGGTTTAGTTTTGTGTGTGGATGGCAAAATATTCTATCCAACCTAGTTGGTATTGGATTTGTAAAGCGCACTGAGAGGAGGCATCAAGACGCCAACTCATCAAAGACAACACCACCAATCCTGACCGACAGGAAAGCCTATCTTGGCAATAACGTGGTCTTCAGCCTGAATCGAAAACTCCATATATTGGTATTGTTCTTCCCACAGCCTTGGCTGGCAGCTTCGTTTGAACCATATTCAGGTCTGTTATTGGTTTTTTCCCAGACACGGTTAATGATTTCTGGTACCTTTTCTCTAAAGTGTTCATGCACTTGTTGGTATGCTCTACTTTGGCTATCCAAAGCACCTCATCTAATGTCGGTTGACTTTTTGACCATAATTGTTCTCTTACCTTGCTATCGCTACACTTCAACATGAATTGGTCCCATAATCTATACCCTGTGTACCAAAGTTGTATGTTCTAGCAAATCCCTCATGGCTGTAATAAACTGTTCTACCATCTCTCCTTTTCCAGTGACCGTTTACCAAATTGGTACCTTTCTAGAATTATGCTTCCTTTTTTGGTAATGTCTATCCAGCTTGATAATGCATTTTCTTGTATTCATTTAAATGAACAGCTTCTTGAGAGAAATACAGTCAAATCCTACTTTTCTTGAATGGCAGTTCCTGTTCAAGGCATAAGTAAATATTTTTTTTCAATGCTATAACTTTACCCGCACACTGCCTGGGCATAGTGCTTGATTTATTTATTTTCTCCACCTGTTCCATGCAATCGGTGTGTCTCCCGGTGATGGAAGAAACGTCATACGTTGTGTGGCTTATTGTCAGTCCCAATGCCTTTGATAATTAATGGTTGTGAGACCTGGGATGTATTTGGTGGATAGCTTTTATCTTTATTCTTGTCTGAGAGATAAGTATCTTTCCCAGTAGTTTTTTCACTTTTGTGCTTCGTTTCATTATTCCTTTTGTTTATTGTATTAATTATTTAGTTTATTTGACCAAGGACTCGATGGGCAGTATCTTTGTTGCCAGGAGACCATACAGTCCTATGGTTTCGTTGCAACGTGAGGTCATTTGCTTGTTATGTTGAGCCTTTTACAGAGGTACTTTCCTCTACCGCAGTTGTGGCCATTTGATACATGCAGGGTCATAATTAAAGTATCTATAACCTTCAATTCATGCTGCTTACTGGCCTCATTTGTCAGTGGCTAAAACACTCCACCAACATGTCTACGAGGGAAGGGGTTGGCTCCATGCCGCAAAGCCATGCTCCAAGCTCCTCACCGGTGGGGATGGGTTTGCTTGTTGCCAGCGAAGCAAGTAAACTCCAGAACTGGCAAGGTTCTTCTACTAGGTTGATTAGACGGATCAGCTTTATACAATCCCATTACCACCATGTCATCTCCCAGCTTCCACCTTCAAATACTCTCACGTTCCACCCGCACTCACCTGAAGCTGACACCTTCATTCTGGTTCTATATGATATGGCATTTATAACGCGCCTATACACAAGTGTTTCAAGGGCGACGAGACAAGGGGGGGGGACAAGGGGAGGACAGACAACGATCCTACTAGGTCAAGTGTCATTCAAATCGTGCAAGTGCATGGGAAGGGGGGAAAAGGAAAAGGTACGCGGCGGAAGGGAGAGGGGAAAGTGCAGTACATTGGAAAAAGTGGAATAAATAAGACTAAATAACGGCCAGCTGGTGGTAAGTGCAAGGAAGTGCAGACAAAAGTGCTAGTGGGGACTGTAGGGATGCATAACGGTCCCCAGGTGCAGGGGTTGCCAGGGAGGCAGTGCAAGTGGGCAAATTGACGGGGCCTAAGCCAGAGATCAGAAAGGGTGGCCAGGTAACCCGAGCAGTTTCAGTCAGAAAATCAGCAGGGGAGAGAAAGCAGAGGCAAAGAGGAAAGTTTTGAGGTGCTTCCGGAACCGGAGATGGTTCTCCTCGAGTTTCAGGGAGGCAGGAAGGCTGTTGCAGAGAGAAGTCCCAGCCGAAGAGAGTAATGTTCCACCAACTCGTTGCTTGGAGAAGCGACTGACACTCAGGGAGTTGGAGGCCGATGAGCGAAGAGCTCGAGAAGGAAGAGAGAGTTGAAGGTATTGCGGTCCCAGACCCCAGAAGGCCTTGTGTACAATGCAGAGGGTTTTGAACCTAATCCTCGCAGCCACTGGGAGCCAGTGCAGAGATTTCAGTCCTGGAGAGGCAGTGCAAGTGGGCAAATTGACGGGGCCTAGGCCAGAGATCAGAGAGGGTGGCCAGGTAACCCGAGCAGTTTCAGTCAGAAAATCAGCAGGGGAGAAGGGGAGAGAAAGCAGAGGCAAAGAGGAAAGTTTTGAGGTGCTTCCGGAACCGGAGATGGTTCTCCTCGAGTTTCAGGGAGGAAGGAAGGCTGTTGCAGAGAGAGGTCCCAGCCGAAGAGAGTAATGTTCCACCAACCCGTTGCTTGGAGAAGCGACTGACACTCAGGGAGTTGGAGGCGGATGAGTGAAGAGCTCGAGAAGGAAGATATTTAGGAAGAGAGTTGAAGGTATTGCGGTCCCAGACCCCAGAAGGCCTTGTGTACAATGCAGAGGGTTTTGAACTTAATCCTCGCAGCCACTGGGGGCCAGTGCAGAGATTTCAGTCCTGGAGAGAAACGATCCCTGGGCTTGAGGCCAAGGACAAGTCTTGCAGTCCTGTTCTGGATAAGTTGCAGAGAGCGGAGGGTAGAGGCAGGTAGATTTAGATAGAGGCTGTTACAATAGTCCAGCTTAGAGAGAACCAGGGCACTGGAGACAGTGAGCTTCTGGGGGAAGGAGAGGAAAGGAAGAATACCTCTAAGGAGGTGCAGCTGGTAGTGTGACTTCTTAGAGACGTCAGAGATGTGAGGGAAGAAGGAGAGAGCAGAGTCGAAGATGACCCTGAGGTTTTAGCCTTACAGGTGGGAGAAGGAAGAGGGCCAAGAGAGGCCGGCCAGAGAGCTGCAGGGAAGGAGGGAGTGGGTGTGCCGATGAGTAGAGTCTCAGTCTTACTGGCATTAAGGCAGAGGTCCTTGGCAGCACACCACTCCTGGATGGCAGACAGACAGTCAGAGATGAGGGAAGGAGAGGAGGAGGCCGAGGGTAGTCTGAAAAGGAGCTGGGTATCGTCCGCATTGCACTGAAATTTGGGACAGAGAGCGGCGATGCGGTGGGCAAGGAGTGCCAGGTATTGGTTGAACAGCCAGGGAGAGAGGTTGGATCCCTGGGGGACATCACAGGTAGAGAAAAAGATGTCGGAGAGGTAGGACCTGGGAGGGTCGGGTGGAGAGGAAAGAAGTCAGCCATTCATTTTCATTCCATCCATTCAAGCATGCCGCAATAAGTAAACTTAAATCACACAAATGTCTGGCATGGCAGGAGACGTGAAAACTTTCATGTGATGAATTGGATTCTGGTCCGCATGAGTACCAGGAATAGTAGGGGTAAAGCGGCCCACTCAGCCTTCACACGTCTACAAACCAAAACACAACGCAATGATAAAAGTAAAACATGGAGAGTTAAGCGATATACCCCCTTTGCCTTTTGTGATAGAGTGGACAGAGGGAAGGCTATACTCTTAATAGGGGTGTGAAGGTGATCCTGTAGTAACCCAAACAACACAGTATTACAGTCCAAAATAAAAGGGATGGGGAATGTCCAATCAAGGATGTATATATATATAGAAATACATGCGCAAACACATACATACATACACACACACATTAAAACAAACAGACCATATAGCATAGGAAATACTGTACAATAACCACCCTAAAGGAAGAACAGAGAAGATTAGACAGACTGGAGAAAGTAGCACTCCGAGCATAGGTCCAGGGATGGTAGGGAATTCACTAGCCACATAGGATTTTGGTGCTGAAAATAGAAGCGATTGTGACCTAACCAGTCACCAGTCTCTGGGCAGTTCAGAGTCAACAGTACCTAGATTAAGTTCTTAGTGGGCTGACACAATCAGATCAGTGTCGAAAATAGATGCGAAGGTAATCAAAGTGGTGATCCTGGGTGTGACGATGTGCGATCAAGCTGGGTCAAGCTGTGGTTGTAACCCCTGGTTTTAGTCAGCATGTGACTGTCCAGTGATACGGTTCGGGTCCCAGCATTGAGCAGTCACTTCGGGCCTATTAGGTGATGAGGTTTAGCTAGGATACGATGCAGTGTTGAGCTGGTTGAAAGTGAAAGCGAAAGCGAGGTTCGATGTGAAGGAGGAGCGCAGCAACCAATGCCAGCAATTTCCCCCTTGCTCCAGGTGCGGTGAACATGGAGTGACAAGTTTGATGCAGTAGAACAGTGAGCTTCAGCAGGTCTGGTCCTCCGGTTGATGTGAGGCCCACTCGGGAGGAGTCTAGGATAGGATGGTTCTGTTCAGGGTCTGCTCTCCCAGCTCATGAGATTCCGGTTCAGTGGTAGGTCCTGATCCACAGCAGAGGTCACTCCAGCTATGCCCTGGGAGTGTGTAGGGAACAGATCTTTTATTCTGTCTTGGATGATTTCTTCCTAACCTCAGGCTGAGGGCTTTTGAAAGTGCAACTTTCCCAAGGAGGTCCGGTGAGATCTTCTGAACGAATCTGCAACCTTAAAGGATCCGAGAGGAACTGAGTTAATCTCAAGAAGAGGTGGGAGACCCCTTCTTCTAATGGCAAACGTCATCAGGTGATTGGACTAAAGCTAGCCTGCTTTAGTGGTCCAATCCCTGCTCTTGATCGGAGTGGACGTGGCCCTTCCGATGTCACACACAAAGTGTTTTGCTCCAGAGCAAGTGGAGGGGACAGGAAAGGGAGAGAGATGGGGAAAGTGAGAATCAAAATGGTGGAAGCCTTCTTCCATTGACCAGAGCCCTCCTATATTTCATAATCCTGCCCCTTCCCACTCAGAACAAAGGTCTATAGAGATGCCACACCCTGTTGTGAGGCGATCCGGCCCCAGGACCACTTCCTGCTCTGCGGCTGTCGTGGGCAGAGGGTGCTACCTGCCCTCACAAAGAGATCAAAGAGGAGGACCAGCGCTCCAGGAGTGGCGATCATAAGTAGTACCATGCAGTAAGCCTAAACTCAGGCACGGCTTAATTTTTTAGATTATCCGGCAACCATCATGGGTTACTTATGATCATTGTTGTTTGGGTACAGAGGTGCATATCTTAAATGCTGGCCCTGAACGGCAGAAGCTTCTCTGTTGCTGCTGCTGTCACATGTGACCTCTGGACCTGCTCAGCACCACGGGTAGAGCAGGCCACAGATACATACTAAGCTTTTGGCATGAAAGGGAATTACGATCAGCATATTGTCCTTTCTGAGATGGAACTAATTGCAACATTTTATTATTCAATAGAAATTTTTTAAAAACCAGGACTTCACACCCTTGCAAGATGGCAGTTCCTTGCATTCCAATACATAACAGGAAGGTACAGAATAGGTGCCAAACTGCTGGGCCAATCATGACAAAATCTATGCATAGTCCATACACGTACGACACCATTGCGCTAACCGGGCTTTAGCCAATGCTGGGTTATTGCTGACTGAACCTCAGTCCCCTACAGAGCCGTCATTAGCCTTACAGGACACATGGAAACTGTGTCTAGGGCAGCGCAGCCAGCACCTGTAAGAAGGCTTGGCAATTACTATTGTAGCACATGTTTTCTTATGCATGCACATTTGGATAACTGAAACTGATAAGACATTTCCAAATGAAATCACACACACAACTGCAATTACCAAAAAACCTGTGGCAGACAAAGTGAGTCACAGGTAGTTATGGTTAACAAAAGAAGGCACACACTGTAGAGAGAAAGAGGTAAAACCAGATCATTAAGGCTGACAAGAAATCAGGTCTTAGTTACAGACCGGAAATAATCAACGCCTGTATAGCAGGAGAGTGGGAGGAGAAGAGGGGACAGGAGACAACGGGGCTGCTAAGCAGCCATGAAGCGTCCGGGAGAGTTATGGCAGCCTTTAACATGAGGAGACGACTAGAGTGTGTGAAATGGCGATAGATGGCCTTGCACCACACTGGGTCAGGAATGCCCAGAGCCAAAAGTGAGACACAAAATAAAGCCCGTTTTGAAAGCTCTGTTTATATGCATGAGGTCTACTAGCTCAGTATACAGAAAAAAGGACGTCTGCGGTTCTCTACTTAGGCTATAGAAAATAAAGCTTCCATGATACCCTGTAACATGTGTCCAAAAGGATGTACATGTTGTCAGGGTGCTGTAGGTGATTGCAAGTAAACGCTATACGACCGTAGTATTGTAGTCCCAGAAATCAAAACTTCAATATTTCTACTACTAGAGGTTGGAAAGGGTCTGTTTACGAGGGTCGAAATCAGGATATGCCGACCGGAGCTAAAAGCTAGTCCCGAGTATTGTGCATCACTCAGTAAGCAGACGCTACCCCAGGGGGA
This sequence comes from Ambystoma mexicanum, assembly GCF_040938575.1. Classification (NCBI taxonomy): domain Eukaryota; kingdom Metazoa; phylum Chordata; class Amphibia; order Caudata; family Ambystomatidae; genus Ambystoma; species Ambystoma mexicanum. Next base: position 1,052,093,814 of record NC_090926.1, read on the forward strand.
ACAAGGGAATAGTATACAGTGTGCCACACATCTAAAATCCATATAAGATGCACACTAAACCTTGTGTTCATTATATAGGACCATGTACCCTCCAGACGTCTTCTAATGTGTCCCATTACTGCTTCATGTACATTCCCACACAAAGTTAATGCCACATAGGTAGTTGGGGGCGGGAGGGGGAGGGGGAACGACGACACGTAGCTCTGGGTATATGCGATGTCAAGCTAACTGGGCTCCCAACCGGAGTTGCTTGGGCAGGCCAGAGCTCCGCCTCACATGAGTATGAGGGGAAACCCTTTGCTAGGTTATGAGGTCTGGTACAGTACAACGTCTAACATTTACATGGTTTCTTACAACTTCAGGATCTTCAAGAGGAGACGGCTCACGGCACGATCACAATCAGGGCACGATCACAATTTTGCACGGAGACCTGAAAAGATCGCTGTGGTGTGAAAGTTTTAGTTGGCCGGGACAGTGATAATGTGCACTCCTGGTTGCTAATGTAAATTTTGTGTTATCTGACAGAGAGGTTGTTGAAGGAGAACATGGAGAGTTATTTTGGTCTATCTTTGGTGTGTTAGTGTAGTGTGTATGGAAATTTAGCCTAGACAAACGGGTCTTAGAGTGGAGTACATTCCATTGTGTTCACATGTGTTGTTTTGCTGCTACAGTTGTGTGTTGAGATGTGGTGCCGGTTGGGAGGTTGAATGGTTTTGAGGTGTTTTTTGTTACTATACCATGCCCAGGTGACTCGAAGTCATCAACTAGGAGACACGATTTTTCACATTGGAAATATCACAGTTGTAGTAATTGACATTTATATAGTGCCTTTTCCCATTTGTATGACCTTGAAGCGTTTGGTGGTAGGAACGCCCTCAAGGACCGAAGTCCAGGTATGGGAACACTGTCAGAAAAGGCTTAGCAGGCGTGTGTGCATTTGGCCAACATTAGGAATTAGGTGGGCTGGGTAGGCTCCAGTAAGCAACCTAAGAGGTCAGGAATGTGGATGGGGGCTGAGGGAGGCCACAAGGGTACACTAGTGCAAAGGGCTCGCTATGTGTGAGCAGATGGTCACATTTATTTTTTAATATCAATCGAAACCATTATTTTTCCAGGTTTTATGCTATTTAAATGATGTTCGCTTAAGTCATTCTAGATCAGGTTTTAATATGGCAAGGAACACATTCAGGGGAATACAAAAATTAGTGCACTCCTAATCTGATTAATAATGAACGAGAATAAATCAAGGACAAATGTAAATTCAATTTTAGGTGCGGGGGAGGAACTAAGGTCCTGGCAATAGACCTCAATATATAACAAAACAAAGGAAGGAGAAGGTTCAGACTTTGAACCCTCGCGTCCCCTGCACACTATAGTGTGTTGGAAAAACCAACTACTGAAATCTCAAGACAGTTAATTCAATTTGTAAATAATAAAAAAGTCAAAAGCAAGTTTTGTAGAACACAACAATGTGTATATTTTGTATGAGGTTCCAAACAACCAATATCTCTTTTCAAAGGAAACACAACAAGTGAAAATAATCACAATCTTCTTGCAAAAAAACAACAATATGATGAAATGTTGTTAGTAGTCTGCTTTTCAGTTGGCGACGCGTTTCGAGGATAAGAGCCTCTTCTTCTCAGGCCTAAACAGACTATAAAACAAGTGTGTAAAAATAAGTATACAAAATGGTATATAGACACATTATATTTGCACATGCATGTTCAAGGATAAGTAATTTACAATTTTATAAGAAACAATAGTTCGTATCTGACATTATTACCAGACCATGGATACTTAATCATGCACTGGTATTAACGTTCACTATGACTGGTATTACATACATTCCCAATGACTGCGGTACAACTTGAAGTGGTTTATATCCTAGATATCATAGTTAGCCAGCGATGTCCCTAAAGACGGGCTTAAGCACTGTGTGGGTGGAGGTCTCAAAGTCGCCCCCAATCGTACAACCCCAATGGTGACATTAAGATAAGGAAAAAAGTAGAAATGAACATATGATTTACCTGATAGTATAAAGAGAGTGATGAAGAAAATACAATGACGGCCACTCCAAAAACGGAGGGGCTGTAGGTGCGTGCGTCGAGATGCGGGTGACTGCTGCACATCAGTCTCGGTGTTGATTGACCAAGTCAATAGTTCCTAATAGCTCAATCTGAAACAATAGCAAATGTAGTATAAAGCGGCTGAGAGGTTATAATCGCGTGCACCCTTAAGCAACATCTCAAAAGGTATATTCTAGTTTACATAAGTCACTCCCTAAGGAGCTGAAAGACTTGCCATATTGTATGGTCAAAAAACGAATTATAAAAAAACGAATTATGAAGACAGAAATGTCAACTTGGGCTTAAAGTAAACGTAAAGAGCATGAAATCGCAGGAAGCTAATTTAGAATGCTAAATAGAATACTAGATAAAATACAAACCTAGAAAATGAAGCCAAAATAAGTCAGGTATAGATAGACCCGGGCTGTGAGCCAGAAAAACCATATTATAGATACGGAGAACAGGAACTCTCTGTAAATAGACTCAGACAACGAGCAGTGCACTGGTCTCCACACTGTAGGAGGAAAGTGTAGAATGAAGTAAAGAGGTATTCTAAATCTGCGCGTCCAGAAAATATGAAGAATAACATCTCCATATGGGGATCTCTATCTATCGTAGAAGCGATAGCTCTTACCTGAAGCCGTGCGGTCAGGAAAGTGAAGCTGACTTCGCAACAAGGCATCGGCGGATGTTACCATGGTAACGTGCTGGGCCCTAATGAACAAACAGCACGTCGTGTACGTGCATCTGATTGTCCAATCACGAAGCTTAGGGTGGTAGAAACCAATGTATGGACAGCAACTTCCAGAATGGAAAGCCTGTCCGCCATATTTAAACATCTGAAAACACGTAAATGTTAAGGTCAGAGTCCTATAAGGTAAGCGCGAATTACCCCGAATAACCCTCAATACAACAAACCTCAGAGGTGAGGCAGAATTCATAATTGCACTGCTTGTTGTCCGAGTCTATTTACAGAGAGTTCCTGTTCTCCGTATCTATAATATGGTTTTTCTGGCTCACAGCCCGGTTCTTGACCTATCTATACCTGACTTATTTTGGCTTCATTTTCTAGGTTTGTTTTTTATCTAGTATTCTATATTAGCTTCCTGCGATTTCATGCTCTTTACGTTTACTTTAATAGGTATAAGACCAAGTTGACATTTCTGTCTTCATAATTCGTTTTTTTATAATTCGTTTTTTGACCATACATTATGGCTAGTCTTTCAGCTCCTGAGGGAGTGACTTATGTAAACTAGAATATACCTTTTGAGATGTTGCTTAAGGGTGCACGCGATTATAACCTCTCAGCCGCTTTATACTACATTTGCTATTGTTTCAGATTGAGCTATTAGGAACTATTGAATTGGTCAAATCAACACCGAGACTGATGTGTAGCAGTCACCCGCATCTCGACGCACGCACCTACAGCCCCTCCGTTTTTGGAGTGGCTGTCATTGTATTTTCTTCATCACTCTCTTTATACTATCAGGTAAATCATATGTTAATTTCTACTTTTTTCCTTATCTTAATGTCACCATTGGGGTTGTACGATTCGGGGCGACTGAGACCTCCACCCACACAATGCTTAAGCCCGTCTTTAGGGACATCGCTGGCTAACTATGATATCTAGGATATAAACCACTTCAAGTTGTACCGTAGTCATTGGGAATGTATGTAATACCAGTCATAGTGAACGTTAATACCAGTGCATGATTAAGTATCCATGGTCTTGTAATAACGTCAGATACGAACTATTGTTTCTTATAAAATTGTAAATTACTTATCCTTGAACATGCGTGTGCAAATATAATGTGTCTATATACCATTTCTATACTTATTTTTACACACTTGTTTTATAGTCCGTTTAGGCCTGAGAAGAAGAGGCTCTTATCCTCGAAACGCATCGCCAACTGTAAAGCAGACTACTAACAACATTTCATCATATTGTTGTTTTTTTGCAAGAAGATTGTGATTATTTTCACTTGTTGTGTTTCCTTTGAAAAGAGATATTGGTTGTTTGGAACCTCATACAAAATATACACTTGTTGTGTTCTACAAAACTTGCTTTTGACTTTTTATTATTTACAAATTGAATTAACTGTCTTGAGTTTTCAGTAGTTGGTTTTTCCAACACACTATAGTGTGCAGGGGACGGGAGGGTTCAAAGTCTGAACGTTCTCCTTCCTTTGTTAAGGAACACATTCAGGGCCCGCATTTTGTAGTCTGTTACCCGTGGCTTACCATCTGACTCCACATGAAATGATGTTCTGGTAAAATGCAACTAGACACACAATGAACAAAGCCAACCACACACCACAGCCACATCATTAACATGCTGGCAACTACCAACAGAAATGTGCATTTCGACCTTGAATCCTAGCATGGTCACAAGCAATGTGGTGCCACGATTTGCTTTAAAAAATGACACGAGAACACATGGCCGCAAGCATGTTAGTCCTGCCTCCGCACAGCCTCTGCAGCTAGTCCCCATTATTTAAAGAGTTAGCACCCCGAAGTTTCGGTCCAGTTCCACCACTTCTCATGCACCACCAGAAAAAGGTGAAAATCTGACCTCCACTACACGAGACCTCATCAATAACTCTACAATTGTATATAGTAATACCATATTCAACCACCGAGAGTCCGCAGACAAACTAGAGATACAGCTCTGCCAACAACCAAGTAATGCCTGAGCCATGAAAGGGGTAAAACATGCACCTAAAGGAAGCAGGATCCCTGCAAGGGGATGAGCAGGAGCACCCATATATCACATCAGGAGCTGAGTGGGCAATATAGCAGAAAATACTCTGCGCTACTCTTCAGGGAAGAGGGGGGGGATCTCTGAGTGGAAGAGTAAAACGTGCACCAAAAGAAGCAGGAACCCTGCAAAAGGATGAGCAGGAGCACCCATATAACACATCAGGAGCTGAGTGGGCAATATAGCAGAAAATACTCTGCGCTACTCTTCAGGGAAGAGGGGGGGGATCTCTGAGTGGAAGAGTAAAACGTGCACCAAAAGAAGCAGGAACCCTGGATGAGCAGGAGCACCCATATATCACATCAGGAGCTGGGTGGGCAATATAGCAGAGAATACTAAGCAATACTCTTCGGGGAAGAGGGGGGATCTCTGAGTGGGGGAGTTACACATGCACCTAAAGGAAGCAGGATCCCTGCAAGGGGATGAGCAGGAGCACCCATATATCACATCAGGAGCTGGGTGGGCAATATAGCAGAGAATACTAAGCACTACTCTTCAGGGAAGAGGGGGGGATCTCTGAGTGGGGTGGGGGGGTAAAACATGCACCTAAAGAAGCAGGAACCCTGTAAGAGGATGAGCAGGAGCACCCATATATCACATCAGGAGCTGAGTGGGCAATATAGCAGAAAATACTCTGCGCTACTCTTCAGGGAAGAGGGGGGGGATCTCTGAGTGGAAGAGTAAAACGTGCACCAAAAGAAGCAGGAACCCTGGATGAGCAGGAGCACCCATATATCACATCAGGAGCTGGGTGGGCAATATAGCAGAGAATACTAAGCAATACTCTTCGGGGAAGAGGGGGGGATCTCTGAGTGGGGGAGTTACACATGCACCTAAAGGAAGCAGGAACCCTGCAAGAGGAGGAGCAGGAGCACCCATATATCAAATCAGGAGCTGGGTGGGCAATATAGCAGAGAATAATCTGCGCTACTCTTCAGGGAAGAGGGGGATCTCTGAGTGGGGGAGTAAAACATGCCCCTAAAGAAGCAGGAACCCTGCAAGGGGATGAGCAGGAGCACCCATATATCACATCAGGAGCTGGGTGGGCAATATAGCAGAGAATACTAAGCACTACTCTTCAGGGAAGAGGGGGGGATCTCTGAGTGGGGTGGGGGGGTAAAACATGCACCTAAAGAAGCAGGAACCCTGTAAGAGGATGAGCAGGAGCACCCATATATCACATCAGGAGCTGGGTGGGCAATATAGCAGAGAATACTCCGCGCTACTCTTCAGGGAAGAGGGGGGATCTCTGAGTGGCGCAGAGCAAGCAGAAGGGTAAACGGACAACTTCACAGTACTCCCAATTTGTATTTAATTTGCTTTGGGGCTAAGTGGATGCAGGCCTCAAAATGTACACTCGCCACTAGCCATTGGTGAGGGATAACGGACTCTTGCGGAGTAAAAATTGTGTGCATGCAGAGAATGGAGGGGGCGAGTGACTTTATCCCTGGCTGGTAGGTTGCAGCTTGAAATGTTTACCCCTGCATGCAAGTCCCTGGCCTCACTTTGCACGGCACCAAAGGAGACGATGGCACAGGTGTTCACTTTGAAGGAACATGACACAAGGCATTCTTTGCAGTACAAAAGCTGTAGTGGAGCCACTTGCAACGGAGACCAATGGGATACAAAAATCAAGGAGCAACTCCAACAGGGGATTGTGGCCCAAGTGCTGGGCATGGCCTAAAGAAGGAGCATGCGGCTTTGGTAAGAGCTGCTTGCCTCAAACAATAAATACGAGACCCTGCAAACATGTATTTGGTGTCACTTCGACATTATCACATTTCTAATTCCAGTCTACATACGGTCTCTCAAGCTCTACTTTCAAATAATCGCTGTCTCCCTCACTCAGTCTACAGACAGTTCAACTAGGGAATATATCACATACATCATGTAAATAAAAATAAAAAATAAAAAATCACCAAAGCACGGATTCAGGGACAGCTTAATAGGTTTACTTAAGTGGTCATTTAGGGTTTGAACTCCACTGTTGGTATACTTTCTTTGTTCTGTCATGCAGAGGCCCAGATTTTCAACGTACACAGAATTGTCCGTGTTGGGAGTCTATAGTCACTTAAGAAATTAAATGTATACAATAAGCACAACATATGTAGATGTAAGGGCAATCAGACAATGGCCCGATTAGCTAAACTAGTAGTAACTAATCATATCATTTAGTTTGAAAAATATACTTTTAATCCATATGTTATTTTTCAGATATTTGACTTATAGATTGCAAACAACACAAAGCACTAAAAGGAACATCATAAAAGAAAACAGTACATATAGGTAAATGCAGTTGAAACAAATTATTTAGTTGGTGTAGAAATACAACATGAAGAGGAAAACCAAACTCAGTAATAATAGTATTATCTTACATGTCAGGTTAGGGAATATCGCACAGGATTTTTGTGGTTAAACTAAGGAATATGCAGTTAAGAGAAGCTCAGTTTCGAAAAATGTAATATTTGGAAGTATAAATCATTCTAATCAGTAGGTAGTAATATTTTTTGACATGTTGCTTAAAGAGTTAATCAGTGCCCACACCAATTCCAGAGTGCTGGTATACGCTTTAGAACGATTCAACAAAATCAGATGCTTAAATGGCGTGTTAGGATCGACGTATGGAAACGTTTCAGCGTATGGAAAGAATAAAGACGCCTTCCTTGTTGTGTGTCCCTCCTATGTGCATTGCCCTTTTAAGAAAATGAGCTCCTGCATGCACGTGCCTCAGAACGGCTGCAGACTGCAACAATGGAACTCCTGTCTCAGTCTCTCATTTTGAGCCTGCAGGCTCACACCATGGGATCATGGTCCTGCAGGCCCACACAGTGTGATCACAGTCCTGTTGATCTGCGCCCCCCGGATCGGCATGGTGCCCTGGGCCCACCCAGGCCACCCTAGATCCGAGATGCTCCCGGCATTCATGGTGCGCCCGGCACCCGGGCGCGTGTCCCCACGGCCTACCATAGTCCCGCCCTTGAACCAAGTAAGTCCATGTGATCCCGGCAACCCAGCACCGTGCCGACAACCTCTGCACTAATGGGGCGGACTAAATCCTATCGGTAGGAAAATCTGACAGCAGTTGTAATGTCATTTTTTGCCAGCCTATGCAGGGGTAGGAACATTTGACCGGGTAGGAAAATCTGAATGTAAAAACTGACGTTACACCGGGCCCCATAACATTCCTCAGGACCAACAGTGTTTAAGACCCTGCACAAAAATAAATCCTTACTAAGTAGCTATATTATCTAAAGATTGCCCGGAAGAAACCAAGCACGGAACAATAGAGCAAGAAGACTTGCCATGCAATGGTGGCGAAAGGGGGTAAATCACTTGTAATCAAAAAAGTTATATTTATATTTTGTTCAATGGCATCACACTACCGTTGCTCTTCATTTTATTTCTCTGAACACTCGAACAGTAACATTTCTTCAAACCACAAGCAATATATACTCATTCATTTGGACAGGTTCAGCCATTGGACGTGAGCTTTCCTACATGTGCGGAACACAGCTTTGTGTTTCCCAGCACATATTCCGTTCTTTCCGCCTTTATTCACTATTGAAAACTCGTGGGAGTTCGAGTGTGCCTTTTCAAGCTCTTGAACCACCTTAAGGTAACAACGTGTTGGCTGCTTATTCGGGGGACGAGGAGGTCCATTAGGTGCCATGGCTCAGGAGCAGTTTTGGTGAGAAATGTGTTGCGCACACATTTATTTTGGGGGCAGGAAATGTGTTACAACACAATATTAGGAACATTAGCAATGCGTTTCATTTGGATAGATCTGTGACGAATAGCCATGCGTCACATCTAGACAGCATTGTGAAGATTAGCCATGGGTCACATCTAGGTAGAATTGTGAAGATTAGCCATGCGTCACATCTAGGTAGAATTGTGAAGATTAGCCATGTGTCACATCTAGGGAGAATTGTGAAGATTAGCATTGCGTGTCATTTGGATAGATCTGTGAAGAATAGCCATGCGTCACATCTAGACAGAATTGTGAAGATTAGCCATGGGTCACATCTAGGTAGAATTGTGAAGATTAGCCATGCGTCACATCTAGGTAGAATTGTGAAGATTAGCCATGTGTCACATCTAGGGAGAATTGTGAAGATTAGCCATGCGTCACATCTAGACAGAATTGTGAAGATTAGCCATGCGTCATATCTAGACAGAATTGTGAAGATTAGCCATGCGTCACATCTAGACAGAATTGTGAAGATTAGCATTGCGTTTCATTTGGATAGATCTGTGAAGAATAGCCATGCGTCACATCTAGACAGAATTGTGAAGATTAGCCATGGGTCACATCTAGGGAGAATTGTGAAGATTAGCCATGCGTCACATCTAGGGAGAATTGTGAAGATAGCCATGCGTCACATCTAGGGAGAATTGTGAAGATTAGCCATGCGTCACATCTAGACAGAATTGTGAAGATTAGCCATGGGTCACATCTAGGGAGAATTGTGAAGATTAGCCATGCGTCACATCTAGACAGAATTGTGAAGATTAGCCATGCGTCACATCTAGGTAGAATTGTGAAGATTAGCCATGCGTCACATCTAGACAGAATTGTGAAGATTAGCCATGCGTCACATCTAGACAGAATTGTGAAGATTAGCCATGCGTCACATCTAGGTAGAATTGTGAAGATTAGCCATGCGTCACATCTAGACAGAATTGTGAAGATTAGCCATGCGTCACATCTAGACAGAATTGTGAAGATTAGCCATGCGTCACATCTAGGTAGAATTGTGAAGATTAGCCATGCGTCACATCTAGACAGAATTGTGAAGATTAGCCATGCGTCACATCTAGGTAGAATTGTGAAGATTAGCCATGGGTCACATCTAGGGAGAATTGTGAAGATTAGCCATGCGTCACATCTAGGGAGAATTGTGAAGATTAGCCATGCGTCACATCTAGACAGAATTGTGAAGATTAGCCATGCGTCACATCTAGACAGAATTGTGAAGATTAGCCATGCGTCACATCTAGACAGAATTGTGAAGATTAGCCATGGGTCATATCTAGGTAGAATTGTGACGATTAGCCATGCATCACATCTAGGGAGAATTGTGAAGATTAGCCATGCAATACATCTAGATAGAATTGTGACGATTAGCCACGTTGGTCTCTGATCACGGCATGCTGCCCTTATCTGCCTGGGAATTGATGCCATGAACTCCTTCCCCCGGGGCACAGTATCAAGTATGCTTGGGTTGGACTTGCTCATCTTTCACTCGCAGACATGCACTACGCTCTCCAATCAGATGAGCTCCCAAGCACTCTTAGCTCTTGGAAGGGACACTAATACAATATAATTCAGCAATTCAACCCATAAACTACGACAGGAATAACAATCCACCCACTATAAACAATTACCCGTGACCTGAAAAATGGGCCCACTGGCACTTATAACCGAGCTTCAGCAAAGGACTGACTATGTTCCATCTCAAGGGAATACGCTCTGAATCAGGCGACGAAT